>NW_012102123.1:35336-160402 GCF_000951045.1 Mandrillus leucophaeus
AGGATATGGAGAAAGTGGAATTCTTGCATGCTGCTGGTGGGATTGTAAATTAGTACAGCCATTACGGACACCAGCATGGAAGTTCCTCAAAAAGCTAAAACCAGAATTACTGCAAGACCCAGCAATTCCACTTCTGGGTTCTATCCAAAGGAAATGAAATCAGTTTCTCCAAGAGATATCTGCATTCCCATGTTATTGCACCACTATTCACAATAGCAAGATACAGAAACAGCCGAAGTTCCCACATCAATGGAGGAATGAATTTAACAAAAGGGTGTCTATACACAATGGAATACTATTCAGCCTCAAAAAAGTGGAAATTCTGTCATTTGTGACAACATGGATAAACCTAGGGAACATTACACTAAGTGAAATAAGCCAAGCACAGAGACAAATACCACAGATTGGTTTTTGTCACCTAGAGTCAAACTACAATAAAGTGAGAAGAGAAGAAGTCTGAGAGTAAATGGTGTGATTCAGGTTAATCAGACCAACTGCTGCAGGGCTGTATTCATCTGTTCTCATATTGCTAATCAAGACATACCTGAGACTGGGTAATTTACAAAGGAAAGAGGTTTGATGGAGTCAGAATTTCACATGGCAGGAGAGGCTTCATAATCATGGTGAACAGAAAAAGGAAGAGCAAAGGGATGGCTTACATGGTGAGAGACAAGAGAGCTTGTGCGGGGGAGCTCCCACTTATAAAACCATCAGATCTTGTGAGACTTATTCACTATCATGAGAATAGTGTGGGCAAACCACCCTCATGATTCAATTATCTCAACCTGGTCCCACCCTTGACACATGGGGATTATTACAATTCAAGGTGAGATTTGGGTGGGGACACAGCCAAACTTTATCAAGGGCTATGGCAAGGTTTAAGGAGATGAGAGATACAGTCCATCTGGAGAGGGAATTGCATGATGACAATGCTCCACCCTTGACCATTTTCTGCTCTCACATTTATACTTCCAGCGTTTGTGGGGTTTGGTCAGGTGCCCAGCACTATTCTGATTGTGGAGACTCAGGTAAATTCAGTTTTTGCCTTCTGGGGGCTCATGGTAAGTGCAATGGTCAGACAAGCAAATTAAAATTAATCCACCTATTCAATTTTGCCGACTTTTCAAGGCTCAGTTTAAGTCAGCCTCACCCACAAAGTTGACTCTGATTCCCCATCCTCTTTGTAAATTTCTTGAGCTCTTAGCTAAATGTGCCCTGAAATCACATGCAGTCTAGTTGGATCCCAGGCAGACCTCATAAACCCAAACTATTTGTAGCTTACAGATTTTAAAAATTGATTAGTTTACCCTCTTGATCCTCTGCCAAAAATAAAGTTTATTTGAGGTGGCTTATAAAACATTCCCACTATAATAAGGTAAAAATAAAGAGGAAGAAATCTGGGCAAAGAAAGAAAGATGGAAAGAGACTGGGGAGGGCAGTCCAAGGTGGAACCATGTGAGGTGAGACACCCCAGGCCCTCGAATTATTAAATCCACTTCGATGAGCAGCTGGATCAATGTAGTCTTTCTAGTGCGTCCCTTAATCCCAAGAAACACCATCCAGAAAAGCAAGGAACTTGTTGGTCAGTCCACCTCAAACTTCATATATATATATTTTTGTCTTTTTCTTTTTCTTTTTTGAGTCTTGCTCTGTTTCCCAGGCTGAAGTGCAGTGGTACGAATCTTGGCTCACTGCAACCTCTGCCTCCCAGGTTCAAGTGATTCTCCTGCCTCAGGCTCCCGAGTAGCTGGGACTACAGACACCCACCATGATGACTGGCTAATTTTTGTATTTTTAGTAGAGACTCGGTTTTGCCATATTGGCCAGGCTCCTCGAACTCCTGCCCTCAGGTGGTCCACCTGCCTCGGCCTCCCAAAGTGCTGGGATTACAGGCATGAGCCACCACACCCAGCCTTCATTGACAAAACTTCACTCCTTCACATCCACACACACTGCTCCTGGTAATACTTAGAAGAGGTGTGGTAAATCATTATTAGTGTAAGTTTATAAGCAATGTGAGGATGGGGATCTTGCTTGTATTAATTTCACACAATGCTTCTACATTATGGATTCTAAAAAAAAAATTGTTTAATAAACTAATAATGGATAAGTGAGTGAATGTGTGTGTGAACAAAAGTCACTGATATGTAAGTGTCTGACAAGGAAGAGCTGAGTAAATGTATATTTTCATCTTTCTGCATATATCACAGTGTGGCAAACAACTAATCCCTCTACATGGATATTAGAAGCCAGGCTTGGCAGTGCAGGGTGCCATGGGAGCAGGTAACCAGGAGGCCTGGCCCACTGCAGGGATCGGGGAGACTGCATGGAGGGGAGGGATTTGCAGTAAACTGAAAGATGGAGAGAATTAACTGGGTGGAGAGTAGAGCGGGTGCTGTTGGTTTGCAAGAGCACTCCTTAGGAACGGTGATGAGGTTCTCTTCAGGAACCCTGCTCCTGCCATCTGGTTTCCCCATTAGAACCATATTTCTATGACCATCTTGGCCACTGAGTGATAATCTTAGGAATTCTAGGGTTAGAAGGGAACTGTTCTCAACTATATACCTCATTTTTCCCATTTAGAATCCTGCTATCACAGCTACGCACATCAAGAGACTTCCAGTTTCTTGGATGGAATGCTCTGAATTGGTTTATTTGCTTGTGGAAAGCTGGTATAGAGAACAACTTAATATTTCTGAACTAGACAAGATTCCATTTGTTCCAGTCTGTCCTTACATGTTGTATAAATGTAGCACTAAATGGCCTGACTTTTAAAGTTTTGTGGAGCAGGGGGAAAGTATCACTGTGATAGTTAACACCACCTGTTTACTCAGGCATTATATTAACAAGCAGCTGTTAGCCTCCAATGAACATGAAGGTATCTGATTAACTTGGGCTTTGGCCAAACCTCCTAGGACAGATCTGGGAAATTCAGTTGTAGACAACTGGCTTTGAGAATAACTGATTACCTGTAGACCTATTTGGAATAATCTTTCTTGGTGTGATATCCTAAGGATCCAGACAAGACTTGGTAAATTTGGGGGCCATCAAAGTTACAAAATCAGTGAATCCAAATTTGTGAGGCTTATAATCTGCCTAATGCTTCCATCCAGTTCCCCCTGTGGGTAGAGTCCATGAAGCGGAGACTACATTATCTATGTTCTCCTGGGCCCGAGTGCCAGTATGGATGTCGGTGACTGTGAGATTTATGTGTCTGTGAGCTGAATAAATGTGGGAAAAGGCAGGAGCAAGGTGTTGAACATGGGAGCCCCCATCACTATTACTTAGGAGTGGGTACTCTCACAAACGAACACTGTCCACTCCACAGCACCACTAAGGCCATACCCCACCAATTTCTGGTGTATCAAGGTTTCAGGGCTTGATGAAAGCTTTAGAATCCCCCCCCCTTTTTAATCAGGTGACTGATAGATTCTCTGGCTTCAAGAGAAATCCAGTTTCCAGTTGGTTAACTTGAGATAAAAAAGTGTGTTATTCTAACCTTACCCCAAGGCCCTGAACACACAAGTCCTTCTTTCTCCTTTCCGAATCATAAATGTGCTCCACACCCTCAATTCTCATATGAGAGATCCATGACTTTGCAGTCACCCCTAACATAATCTTGTACCAAATCCACAGCTCCTTTTGTTCTTGGCAAAACTAAGGCTCGCTCGAGTACGATGTAAGACATAACTGCTCCCTGCGTTCTTTTCATTTCACTTTGAAGATGTTGGCCTGATAGCAACTCCCACCCCAAGATGCAAACCGGAAATATAAGAAATAAGGCTACTTCATCCACACACCAAAACCAAAAAGGCAAAAGAAATTTCAAATTAAAACAGGAAAGGCAAAACTTTTTTTCATGGTTCTAAATGAGCATTTTGACACATTTTATGCTCATCTTTAATGCATTTTTTAAAAAACTATTCAAATGTTAAAAAGTTTTCATGATTATTATAGGCACAACAATAAATGAATACATTCCTAACAGGATGAAAATGTTCTGTCCTAGGGCAGCCTGGGAATGTAAGATTGTGTTTATTGTGCTTCATCCCAGCTGTGGAAGTCACTGCACTTGATAAATGGGATGCCAAGATAGAGGAGATGCTTAGGTATATTTTGAATTTGTTGTTTGAAAATATTACTCAAAGAAATTCTGTAAGGTGAAAACAAAAAATATCATCATATTGAATGTCTTCACTCAAACTACATTTTGCAAAATCGCTATTTAAATTACATAGATTTGCATATTTTAATAACGATGATCAAAAAGTACCACACTGGATTCACTTTGCTCATTTTTCTTTCAAGTATTTTTGTATAGTTTCTTTTCTTTTCATCTTTTTTAGAGTTTTCAACTCTTAACTGTATAGCAGTATTCCTGGACCTTAGAGAATAAAGTTCTTTGCCATACACTTTATTTTCACTGTTACTTTGAGGAGTTTGAAAATTGCTTTGAGTTTAAATACAAAAATCTAAGCTTTGCCATTGGTATTTTGTTTTCCCTTGGGGGAAAATGCAGTTGGCTTGGCTCAGTTCTGACAAGATAGTGAAAGTCATTCTAATTTTTATTTAAGAAAAAGCAATTTTCATAAATGGTGTACCACTAATGGATCATGATCATCTATAAGCCCCACAGCAAATTACTCTTAATCCAGTTTGCTGTGTTTCCTTACCTGAGGGAAATAATACCCACCCTTCCTCTGGGCTGGCACACTGCGCACAGAGACTTCTTCAATATATATTAATCCCATCATTTATCTTTGTCAACTGAGAACAAAAATAATTTGTAGAAGAGTAAACAGAACCACATAGAAAAAGGGAGCTCGGCATTATTAAACAGCGGAAAGCAGGTGCTCACAAAGCCAAGCTTATTTTTATTGCAAAACTTGAGTAATTCTCCTTCTGCATCTGTGCATAGTAAATAAGAGCGAGGGAAAAATCTAATATTTTAGAGGAAACTGAAATCACTTCAGCAGAGGAATGAGGGCAGGCGCTGGCATTGTGGTTGGCTTTTAAAAATCAATCTGAAAATAGGAGATTAATGGCTTCCAAAGGGCAGGAAGGAAAATGGAAGCGGTGAGAGTCAAAGGAAATTTTCATTTGATTTGAAAAATGCAAAATGATAAAACAAACTTCTGATATTCATTTTTCAGGACCAGATCTGGGTCTTGGCTGCATCTTTTCTCTTACCTACAAACTTTCATGACTATTAGAACTGCCAGCACTAACACTTGTATTAATTAGTATTAAATTTAAGAGTACTAGTACTATTAATGTTACTAAGATTACTAACAATTACTAATTACTTTCTGTTAGAGTCACCATGTGCCATACACCTTTGAATACATTTTGATTGCCCCCACAATATTGTACAGGCAAGCAGGAGGAATTGAGAAGGTAAGTGAAGGTCAGAGAAGTTAAATGACCCCTTGCATGGTTAAAAATGACACTCAGGCTTTATGAGTACATGGTATGTGTCAGATACTGAGCTACCAAACCTTCTGAGGAGTTATACCACATATTCCCAATTTACAGATAAGGAAACAGAGGGTTGGAAAGGTTTAGAAACATACCCAATTTCCCAAAATAATTTAGCTGAGTCAGAATTCTAAAGCCAGGTCTCTCACAAACTTCTCACTATTCCAGCAGTTCACTGTGAATTTGGTAGTGATCTTCAAACTAAAATTCTTCGGGTTGCAAAATCCGTTTCTTTCAACTACTCTGTGGTGTCTTATTTAGGAAATTACAAAACCAAACAAACACTCCTGATTATTATTATTATTTTTTAAAAAGGTCAACTCAGCTCAGTGCTATGGTCAAGCATATCTTGGGAAACTAATATCTTACTCTCCCCCACCCAGCATCACTTCCATCCTTTACCCTCATATCTCTTAGTTTTTGTTTAAATTGTGGTTTGTGCCTAAGTTGGCAGTGGTCTCTCCTAGCGATAAATCCAAGCTGCTCTCTAAGAAGTTTCAACTAAGAGATGAAGAGTGTTGTCAAGAAATGAAGATCTTGTACTTAGCAACCTTCTGGTGATTGAGAATGAAAAAATAGGTCAATAATGCCTTTTAGCAGAAATAGAATATCTTAGTTGCAATGAAAATGAGCAGGGAGCACTACACAACTAGCTAAAAGTGGGACAAACGAAACTGAACTAGGAGAATAGAAAAATTTTTGTTTTTCAGTTATTCTCTACAGAGTTAGGTTGTATAATGGAGACTCAGGCACATTCCTATATTGGTAATATATTTATTCATTAATTTGTTTGCTTAAAAACTGTTTATTGAGAATGAATAACTGCAAGAAACCAAGTGAAATAAAGCTAGATCTTCCTCTCAAGGGACTTAGAGTTCATTTTGTTTTATGTCTAATCAACACAAGCCATGCAACTCACCCATAAAATTAGGTGTGCACACACAACTGGTCTATATCTCTTGTCAATCAAGTTCAAGTGACAAATCAGTAAGTGACGATGACTGTGCAGCATGTTTGCTAACATCGGTAGTAAAGAGCAGGGGAAGGAGGCCTTCCTTGGGGTGTCAGGCTTTGTGAGCACTTGTTTGATACTCCAATTGAAAGAAATTAAGCAAATACTACAACCAATCTCTGTGGGAAAAGTTTTTACATTTTTAATTTTCAAGATGAGCAATACAAATGATACAGCCCATCTGACCTTGAATATCTGCACCATCAGGTATCCTCCCTGAGCATATCCTGTTCATCCATCACATGTAATTCAGAATATCCCAGGAAGTCTCCAAATATGTGCTTTTAGCAGCATGCAATATTTGTAAAATGCAATCTTCATTCCTAAGAGAAGCCAGGGAAAGATGTAATCCCACGTGAGTTTTACAATAGCTGATATGCCTTAATGGAAGTTTCCTCTGCTTGATGCCCTGGAGAGCTTTCTACTCAGGAGCAGGGCAGCACAGTCTGATTCAGAATGGAGTGGGATCTGGGCAATTACAATGAGCATTATGATTGATATTAGGAAACTTTGTAATGGGAGTACAGGTATGGAAGTTGATTTTCTTATACTTCCCTTGAAGGAGTATCTGTGGGAAAATGTTCACATTCCTCTAGGGGCCTGAGTACTCCAGTGTGAAAATCATTGATGTAGAATTCACAGCCTCATTTTTCCAGGGTTTGAGCTTCAAAAAAACCAATGTCTCTTATTGCTATACTGGGGACTCAGGACAAGGAATATGGAAAGAGAGAAAAGAGAGGAGCAAAAGCTAAGATGGGAAAGGCCAAAGACAAATTTTGACTGCCATACCTATGCTTGCCCATTTGTGAATCTGATATTTGAAATAGTCATTTCTATGAATATTGTTGAGCTATGCAAAGGTATAATGATAACCAGCAGCACCACACCCCCTGGCACACACACTACATTATGAAGGCTCAGGGCAAGGATGCTTGATGGCAGGTGAGTTGTCCCTGACATATGGTCACTGTCTGCAGATCAAATCACATCTTGGAATTCTGCTACCAGGGCTGGCTAAACACATAGCCAAGGGCCTTTTCCAAAGCATTCTGATTATAAATGTCCATTGAATGACTCACCATTTCTCATCTTTGGGGCTTTGTGATCACCTCCACATCTGAACTATAATATTATTACAGAATTATTACCTTAAAAGAGCTTCCAGTTTTTGAACTCTTACTCTGTGCCTGGTTCTGCCAAGTTCTTCACAGAAATAATTCATGGGTCTTCAGAACAACACTTTGGGACAACTCTTGCTCTTTCCTTTACGCAGATGAGGAAACTGCTGCATAAAGACGTTAGTCAACTTATTCCAGATGACACAGTGAGTGGCTGTGAGCTCAAATCCAGATGTGTCTGATGGCATGTCTTGTGCAAAGTAGGCTGTAAGCCAATAAATATATTTGAATGATTTAATAATAAATTTTTAGAGACTCCACTCTTAGTTCTAATCCTCATTAGTCTTGACAATCAACTAGACAGGCATTGTGATTGTCACTGTATGCTTGTTAGCAGATGCCACCCAGATCCTGTCAGAAATCCCATTTTTCATGCTTTCATTTAATTTTTTAGTTCCAAAGAATTCTTGCCACCCACTGGGCTCCAGGCTCTGTTCTGGCATCGGGGCGAGAGCAGGGAGCAAAGCAGACACTGCCCTGCTCAGTGTTACATGTATTTTAATGGGGTGTTATTAATAGTATAATATCATTAAAAATGAAGCTTATTGGAGAAAGATACATGGTTTTGTGTGATTCTAACTGGAGTTCAAAATACCATAATATATCTGGATTTGACTTTAGAGTTTCATTATGCAACTAAATAGGGAAAGAAGGATTTTATTTTAGGGAAGGAGAACTCTATGGACTGAGATTGCTTTTGGACAAACGCCATATGTTGCTTGATGCTGTAACAGCCCAGACGTAGGAACTTTTGGTATTTTATCTTAGTAGAACACCTCTATTTTTTCAAGATGGAAATTTAAAACATTTAAAACATATTGCAGTGAGCACAGGTCTCCCCACCACCTATGCTATACTAACATCTGAATATACTTACTTGCTTTAGCACACATCCATCCCTCTATTTATCCATCATCCATCTCATTTTTTGGATGCATTCAAAGTAAGTTGTAGACACTTCACTCTTCACTCCTAAACACTTCAGCAATCATATCATTAACCAGAGCTCATTTATTTACAGTTTTCCTTTCTCTCCTCCTCTTTTGTTCTCCTCCTGCTCTCCCTCCTCCTTTTCCTCTGTCTCTTCATTCTTCTTCTTCTTCTTTGAGGTAAAATTCATGAAAAGTAAAAAGCACACATCCTCAGTAGACCACTTCATGAGCTGTGACAAAGTACACCCCTGAAAACACATTTGCTTGTTTAGGCCCATCCCAATTCTGGGCCTAATAAAATTGTGCAAATCCAGTGAGAGAGCCCTCAGCAGAAACCAACCCTGCCTGCACATTGAGACTTCCAACCATCAGAACTGTGAGAAATAAATGTCTGTTGTTTAAGCTACCAAGCCTGTGTTATTTTGTTATGGCAACCTGAGTAGACTAATACCACCTGCCCCATCAATCTTTCCTTACATTTTTACTTTATGACTCAAAATGAAGTTCCAGGCTCATTTTGATTTTTCCTTCCCCAACCTCTTCTCTAAAGATCTCTGATTCCTTTTAAAGGAGAATGGTATTTAGTAACTGAGCTCTATAAGCTAGTGTTCTTATTACTACTTGGGATTCCTTTCCTCAAGGCCCTCTCAGTGGACAGAGCTGGGACAAAGCTCCACCACTTTCAAAAGAAGACCTCTTCACATACCAAAATCCTCCTGATTTTAGCTTCTTGCAGTAAAGTATGAGGTGCTAATTCCTCAAACAGTGGGCTCCTCTAATTTCTCATTTTTCAGACCATAAAGTGTTCAGACTTTATTTTCAGTATGTGTGGAAATCGTCTCTCAACACAAACACTGTGCACTCATCTACACACTTGATTTTGTCTGACACAATTACACAAATCCAGTTGGAGAGGCAGTAGGGAATTTATTTATTGATTTTTTAGTTGAACATCCCCTCTACATTTAAAACCCAAATATCACACACTGGCAGAGGGCATGGCCAAGTGCTGACAGATTTAAATTTTGTTGAAATAGGTGGAAAAACAGAGAAGAATGGTGTGAGAACAGGAGCGCAGGAAACTCAGATCTTGGCATGGGGAAGAAAAAGAGTGCTCAAATGCTCCAGCTCTCCGCACTGGAGGACTTGACTTAGAGAGCAATGACTGGCAGTGTTTAGCTCCATCTGGAGGAAGAGCTTTAGCCTACAGAGAAGACCACCCAGGAACTCAAGCCAGGAACTACTGGGGTCACCCATCTTCAGTTGGAACACACCTGATGTCCCCCAGTGCTTTCCAGTTGAGAGTAACAAGACCAATACTGGGGACATTTCCTGGGAATTGATAACCATGGAGACAAAAGACTGTGACTTATCCTCTTTTGTTAAAAAGAAAGGAAGGCTATTTGGCAGAATGTGCCCCTCTCCTCAAAGCCATTTTTACAAAAGCACACAGGCACACACATATCTTTTCTTTCTGTAACACTTGATCGTGGTCACTGCTCTCACCAATATCATGCAAAAACACACAAATTGATTCTATAATATCTGAATCAAAGAAAATCTTGACTAAAAACAAGAAACCACTACGAATATTTCCTCTATTTCACTGATACTTGTGATGGCCGGGAGCAGCGGCTCATGCTTGGAATCCCAGTACTTTGGGAGGCCAAGGCAGGAGGATAGCTTGAGCCCAGGAGTTCGAGACCAGTCGAGGAAACATGGTGATAACTCGTCTCTACAAAAAATACAAAATTAGCTGGATGTAGTGGTGCATGCCTGTAATCCCAGCTACTGGGGGGCCCAGATGGGAAGATCACTTGAGCCTGGGAGGTGGAGGCTGCAGTGAGCCCTGATCATGCCACCGCACTACAGCCTGGGCAACAGAGCAAGACTCTGTCTCAAAAATAAAAACAAAAATGAAAAAAGATCCTTTTTTGTTGTTTGTTAACAATGTTCTAAAACCATTTGCTAGCTTAAATCAAGACAACTAGTACATTCCAGCCATTACTCCCCACCAGCTAAGATTATGCTTTAGAACTCCCAATCCCATGTCGTTTGCACACCTCTAATTCCTGAACATAGTCCAAGTTCACATCAACACTTTTTTGTTGCTGTTGTTTTGTTTTGTTTTTTGTTTATTTGTTTTGAGATGTAGTGTCGCTCCTGTCGCCCAGGTTGGAGTGCAATGGCTCGATTTTGGCTCACTGCAACCTTCACCTCCCAGGTTCAAGCAATTCTCCTGCCTCAGCTTCCCTAGTGGCTGGGATTATAGGATTATAGGCACACAGCACCACACCTGGCTAATCTTTTTCAATTTTTAGTAGAGACAAGGTTTTGCCATGCCAGGCTGGTCTCAAACTCCTGACCTCAGGTGATCCACCCGCCTCGGCCTCCCAAAGTGCTGGGATGACAGGCATGAGCCACCATGCTTGGCCATCAACACGTTTTTATAAAACCCATTTGGTGATGGTATTGGGGCTGCACACAACAGAACGCTCCTATGTGGTTTTGCTTTTTCCTGTCATTGACAGATCAGCTAAAGTTGAGTCTAACATTTAGCTGTAATATTTTTCTTGATTACACAAGATTCTGTTATTTATTTTCCTTTGGAATCCACTGTATAGAAAATAATATGCAGCTTCTTTCATCTGAGTCAATCCCCCATGCCTCCCGTTTCTTCAGACTCTAGTAGGCAGAAATGCAATCAGGTTTTACATTCAGCACAGGCCTCTGTTACATGGTCAAGGCCCATGATGGGGTCTGGGGAGTGGAAGAAATTTAGGTTAACTCTGGCACAGAATGAAGGAGACTTCATCTCTGAAACTCTGATCTCTTAAGGTTGATTCTCCTGATGGAAACTCAGGATGGAGCTTTGCAGAGGTCTCTCCCAGGCCTGGGGTTCCCATGCTTGCATATGGGCTTGGGGTGGGGGCATAAACTGATGTCATATTTGGTTCGTGTTCTGCAGGGTAAATTAACCACCTTTCTCTGACCCCAACAAATGGTCAGGCCTGGTGGACATCTTTCCCCTCTGCTATTTCTGAAGTCTTCAAATGTCTCCCCCAGCAATGCCTCCAGGGCATGCCCATGTTGACCGGGATAAGCTGAGTCAGGCAGGGGTCACTCACCCCATTTGGAGAAAACAGAATCACTCTCCCCAAAAGTTAGCAATGGGAATAGAGGGACTTCCCAGTGATTCTCAACTTCCACTGTATAATGCAATAATCTGAGAGCCTGGAAATATTGCAGATAGCTCCACCTTGAAACTCTACTTCAAATTGTCTGGTGTGGGCCTTTAGACTTTTTTGGAGAGGTATTGTTTAAATGTTTTACTTTCAAATTATGAAATATTCCAAACGCTTAGAAATACACAGATAATACATAATAGCACATATCCATGAGTCTAGCACCTAGATTTAGCAATGTGGTCCTTTGTTTTAGGAAAGGGAACAAGGGAAGAAAGAAGAAAAAAAGGAAGGAAGAGAGGGAGGGAGGAAAAGAGAAAGAGGAAAGAGCAGGCAGAAGAGTTAAAAACAGGAAAGGAAGGAACAAAAAAAAGGAAATGACATCTCTGTCTACCCTGGCTGGGCTTTGTGATCCATGGTTTATACTCTTGATTCCACTGAATTCTCATGCAAAATGGGAGTAGGTTGCTTCTTGGATAGCTCAGCACCATTCCTATGGTCACACAGCTCTCAGGTGGCTGCAGGATTTGGAGCTCACGTGTTCTGACCCTAGAGGCCCCTCAGCCTCCCTGCCATTCATGCCATCCCTTGCAGGGAGGAGGAGCCCCGGGAACAGGCAGGCAGATGTCTGCACTCGTCATGGTGACTGCCAGCTCAAACACTTCCTGTGGGCTCTAACTGTGGCCCCTGCCCCACCCAGGACCTGGAGCTACAGAAGGAAGCATGAATGGAGCTGGGAGCCATCTTGGCTGAGCTTTCAGTGACTGTAACTTCAAACTGTGGTCAAGAGCTGCTTGGTGAGATGGGCTTTAGACGGCATTTCCTAAGGAGTCTCCGTAGACCTGCTGTAAAGTAGACTGGGATCACCTCTACACCGCTGGTACAATTGAGTGACCCCCACTGCCCTCCGGTGTCCTTAAACAGGACCACAGACAGGATTTTCATCTCTACCACTTTGGCTATGAAATCAGCAAAGACCAAGGTTAGCCAGGAAGAAAAATAAATATAATAAAATGCTTGACAAGGATCCACTAGAATCTGAAAATGAGTTACAATGAAGAACTGGGGGAAGGCTGCTTCCCCTAGGAAGACACAAGGATTAAAAATGACCTGCCAGAGAACACCCATGTGAATGGACATTCCAGAACATTCTCCTTCACATGCATAATGTGTGGGGATGCAGGTGCAGGCAGCCACAGACGAGGCCGTCCCTAGTTTGGTTCTGAAGGACTCACTGTGCTTGGCAGTGGGGGAAATGGCTCAGCATATTCATTCTCTCGCTCCCTGTCTGTTTCCCTTTCGGCCTCCCCCTCCTTTTTTTCTCCCTCCTGCCTTCTCCGCTCACCCCAGAACACTAACCAAATATGAGCTTAGTTTATGCCCCCACCCCAAGCCCATATGCATTATCTTATTTCATTAAATGATAAGCTATTGAAAATGTTCCAAATAAATGATATTCCCAATTTGAACTACATTCAACACAGCAGTTTAGAGCTCAAAAACATGACTTTGATTGAAAACGGCAAGTTGCAAAACGATGTGTACAGTAACATCCCATTTATGGTGTCAATACTACCAGAGAAAGGGCTTCTGGGTGCTGATAACATTCGCTTCCATGACTTGGGTGATGGTGTCACAAGTTTGTTCTTTGTGGAGGTGCATAGAGCTGTACACTGAGGACACGGCCCTTTTCCATATCTACATTATACTTCAATAAAGTTACAATAAATTATAATGAATGCATATGCAAAACTATGCTTGTAACATTTATGGACATGCAGTGTGGTTAAAAGCACAAGATCTTGGGGAAACTAAGATTCAGAGAGGTAGAGCAACCCCAGCTGAAGTCTGTATGCTCAGGAAGTGGTACACACGAGATGCCAATCCAGGCCTGGAATATTTCAAAGATACAGCTCTTTCTGAAATACTATGGTGCCTCTACTAAGGGATCATCTTAGATCAAACCAAGGAGCAGTGAATGTCCATGAGACAATTGGTCTATTAACTCACACCAGCTCTGTTCAGGACTAATATCTACAAAACAAAATAGAGGTGCTGTTATTTAGATGTGAGCTCTACTGTCATCATCAATAAAATACAGCTTATAGTACTTCCTCCACATACTATGCAAAGTCACTGTACAAATCTGATGAGATAATGTTGAGAGGAATGTGGTGAAACTGAGAATTATAGTTGGCATACAAGATACAAATCTCTAATCACTGGCTGCATTTTGTTATCTGACTTTACTTCCTGAAGACACACAGATAGTTTCTCTCTCCCAGCTACTGGAACCTTCATCAGTAGAGGGTACCCTGTCTCCCTCTCTCCCTGCTTTCTACCATACAGGGGTTTAACACATTCTTAATCTTTAGACTATTATCTACTTTAATCCTCAGAACATCCTAGGAAGGGAGGCTAAAGACAGCAGGCGGGAGAATATCCATCTCCTCTTATAGATATGGGAGATATAGAAGCTGATCTTCCATATCTATAAGATAGATCTTATCTACCAAAATCTAACTATAAGATAGACCTTACCAAGAATCGCCACCCTTAGCCAGACAGCCCTAGACGAGGACAGGGAGCAAAAATCACGATACTTGGGACTTCCCACCTGCACCTCTTTCCTTTTTGTGCCACCTACAAACAAAGTGACCTCAATGCTCTGTATCCATATGTTGATTTGACTCTTACAGATTTTCTCAAGGTGTATATTTCCAACGACCAAAGACATTTTCTTACACGCCATCATATTATTATGAAAATAAGAAAATTTAGCATGGATGGAATGCTATTGTTTAGTCCCAGGTCCATTTTCAAATATCATGACTTGTCCAAACAATGTCCTTTTTCCTATTTACCCCAGTCCAGGATCCAATCGCACTTGGGTTAATGTCTCTTTAGACTTTTTTGTTTTGAAACATTTCCTCAGGTTCTCTTTGTGTTTCTTCACCTTGATGTTTTTGAAGAGTAGAGGCCAGTTATTTTCTAGGTTGTTATTCCTTGGATTTCTCCAGTGTCTTTCATTTTTGGCAGGAAAACCACAGAAGTGATGTTGGGCCCTTCTCAGGGCATCTTTCTAGGATCTTCATGATGTCTGTTGATGGTGTTAACTTTGAGCTCAATTAGTTTTTGATTCATGTTGAACGAAATGACCTTGGGCAGTTCCCACATTTGGAAGGCTGATCCTAGACTACTTGAGGGTTTATTTTACTTTGGGGGTTGGGAATGATGTTGGATAATGTCCTTTGACCTGTAATATGTACCTTTAAAATATTACCAGTAACTGAAAAATGAAAATGAAAATTATCAGGAAACTAGGTCAACTTGGCATTTCTTAACAAGTTTATTAGTTATTTCTTAACTAATTAGTTATTAGTCTAATAAAGGATTCAGATTGAAGGCCATGAATAAAATAGTTTTTGTTTTATATAAAGTGAATGAATATTTAGTTTAAGCAGCAGCTGTTAATCTATGAGAATCTTCCCTGACTCAATTTAGAATACAGTACATTTGCTAAAGGGAATTTCCACGTGTTTTTTTTGGTTTGTTTTTTTTGTTTTTTTTTTGTTTGTTTGTTTTTTTGGTTTTTTTGCCTTTTTCTAGCAAACTGAAATGTGTGGGAAGACCATCAGGTGGCGCACTGGTTCCAGTGGTTTTATCAGCAAATTTCCCACTGGGAAGGAAATTTGCTTGCTACTAGAAAACGCTGGTTGCTCAAAAAGCCAACTCAATTAGCTTTTTGGAATCTAAAAAGAAAAATCGGTTTGAGGAAAACTTTCATTACATATATTTTGAGCCGAGGTTGGATTTGTTTTCATGAGAATGTTTCCCTTTTCCTCATTTTCTGGCTCCAAGTTTAGGAAACATATTTAGGTGCATGAGTAAAAAAAGAGGAAAAAGAAAATCCGGACTAACTACTATCCTTTACACCTTTAAGTCTTAAAAATCCTTAACTCTTTTAGAGATGTTTTGCCTCTACCATTTCCTGGAGGAAAAGAAATATACAAAGAAAAAAAAATTCTGACTTTTATTTCATGGTTGGCAACATGTGTCTGTGTTGTGTGTGTGTATGTGTGTGTGTGGATATGAGTGTGTGTGCTAGAGAAAATACGAGGAGAAAGGGAAGAACAAAGAACAGTTTTATAAAATCCCTTCCCATTCTCACTGAAGTTTTTTATTTATTTATTTGTTTATTTTAATTTTATTTTTATTTTTATTTTTTTGAGACGGAGTCTGACTGTGTCTCCCAGGCTGGAGTGCGGTGGCACGATCTCAGCTCACTGCAAGCTCCACCTCCCGGGTTCCCACCATTCTCCTGCCTCAGCCTCCCGAGTAGCTGGGACTACAGACGCCCGCCACTACGCCCGGCTAATTTTTTGTATTTTTAGTAGAGACGGAGTTTCACTGTGTTAGCCAGGATGGTCTCGATCTCCTGACCTCGTGATTCGCCCACCTTGGCCTCCCAAAGTGCTGGGATTACAGGCGTGAGCCACCGTGCCCGGCCTCTCACTGAGGTTTTATGTAATTTTAAAATTTTTAACCTCTAATAGTTTGAGTTGTAGGTAAGTGACATGGTTTGGCTGTGTCCCCACCCAAAGCTAACCTCGAATTGTAATAATCTCCCTGTTTCAAGGGTGGGGCCAGGTGGAGATAATTGAATCATAGGGGCGGTTTCCCCATACTGTTCTCATGGTAATGAATAAGTTTCACGAGATCCAACAGTTTTGTAAAGGGGTGTTCTCCTGCAGGAGCTCCTTGCCTGCCACTATGTAAGAGGTGACTTTGCTCCTCATTCACCTTCCACCATGATTGTGAAGCCTCCCCAGTCATGTAGAGCTGGGAGTCAATGAAATCTCATTCCTTTATAAATTACCAGTCTTGGGTATGTCTTTGTTAGCAGGGTGAGAACAGACTAATATAGCGTAGGAGGATCTCTAACCAAATTTTAACGCATTAAGAGGCAGACAGCTTCTTTTTCACGTCTGATATGGACTGCAGGAAACTCACTTGCTGCAACCTTTATTTTTTCCCCTCTGTTTTTTGGCTTTTTGTAGACTGACATTTTAAAAATCAAGTATAAATCTATTCATGTGATTGCACTCTACTACAGAAGAGATTGACTTTTAAACGCCATTTAATGCTTGGTCAAAGTTGTAAAGTACTAGTTTTAAACTCCTAAAGTTCATCTCCAAATTCCTCCAAATTCAAGAACAGACCAAACTGAATGGTTGCTGAGTGTTGCTTGTACCTCTGTTTTTTGTTGATGGTGTCATATGAGTCACCTAAATATATAAATGGGTCACAAAATTTCTGCAGTGTGTGTGTCACTGCACGTCTGGAATGGCATGGGGAAGAGACTGGAAGCAATGGAGTAGCCAGCAAGTAACCCCTCTGCCAAGAACATGTGGCCAGGCAGTTCCACATAGATCCACGGGATCAGTCAGCTCCACTTAATTTGCTTGTTCAGTCATTAGAGGGCAATATCTGGGGCTGTGTCTATTTTGGAATTCTTCCCTGGCTGATAGCTTACACTTACCAGGGACACTGGGTAGCTCCCAAATTAGGAGGAAAAAAAAGACTTCAGAAATCCTTTTAAAATTTTTCGTCAATCCTCACATAATTATAATTTGTGGTTATACTTCTTTAAATACAACAACAATTTTAATTTTTTTAAATTTTATGAATAACAACAAAATCCTCTGACATTTGAGAAATTATAATACACATAATGTGCAAACCAAAGTATTGATTCAAACCCCAGGCACAAATGGACTTGCAGATCCCACCAATAACTCTTTGCTTTTCCAGGAATATTGAGGACAGGGGAAAAATAGTTTTCACTTGAGTTAAGTGAAGTCCACATGTATTATTTCAAGATATGCAAACCACAAAACTTATTGTTTGTGATGGGATATAGACCTGTGCAAGCCTTTCTGTCGGCTTCCAAATTCCCTGTTCCACTGACACGGTGGTTCTAAAATTTGGGGACACATAAGAATGATCCAAGGAACCTGCTGAAAAAGCAAGCCTGGTAGAGTTGATTCAGGTCCAGGAAACTGCATTTTAACAAGCATTCGAAGAGACGTAGAGCATGCTTTAATAAGAACGCTTTGCATGCAACAGCCACTTTTCATGATTGATCGTACTTCACGTGCATGTCACTTTCAAGTTTACGATGTTTTCAAGTAGACCACAGGTTTTCAGACTGTGCCTGCTTTGTGCCTTAATGTGTCCAGCAACCCCTGAGAAGACCTGCCCTCAAATCTTCATGCACTATTGGATAAGAGTAAATGCCTTCGTGAGTTTCACATGGAATTCACTTTCTGTATCCACTGGCTCTGCAGGGTAGACTGCAGGACTTGAGCATCCTCAGACTTTAGTATCCATGGGGGTCTTGGAACCAGCCCCACAGAATGGACACCAAGGGACCCTTGTATAACCTGTATAACAGTCAGCCACCCTGAGGTCCAGTTCTGGCAAAGAACAGCAACCAAAGAAACACAATTCAATGAGAAGGCATTTAAAATCTTCATTTTCTCAAACAATGCCCTAAGGGAGTTTTTTATATAAATATATATATTATTTAAAACCTATTTTTAATTCTTCTCACAATTGGCAGCAGTTGCACCAGAGAGTGTTTTCTTGTCTGAATAATAAAAAAGTTTCTCTCTTGAATGCAGAGTAGATTCTCATCTGTTTTTCTCTGCTTCATTTGCTTTCTTGATATATCCTTTCATTTTTACTCTAGCAACTTTACTTTTCCCATTAAAATACTTAGTTCCATTGGCCAGCTGTGGTGGCTCACACCTGTAATCCCAGCAGTTTGGGAGGCCAAGGCAGAAGGACCACTTGAGCCCAGAAGTTAGAGACCAGCCTGGACAACATGGCAAAATCCCATCTCTACAAACAAAACAAAAATTAGCTGGATGTGGTGGCATGCACCTGTAGTCCCAGCTACTTGGGAGGCTTAGGAAAGATCACTTGAGCCCTGGAGGTCAAGGCAGCAGTGAGCTGTGATCATGCCGCCGCTGCACTCCGGTCTGGGTGACACAGCAAGACCCTGTCTCAAAAAACAAACAAACAAAACAAAAGAAAACTTTAGTCCCATAGGCTTCTGCAATTTCCTCTCCTCTATTGTACTCTTAACTACATTCATTACCTTGATTCTTTTACACAACAAATTCCAAGAGGCCCTGGGAGGATACAGACTCCGTAGCAGATGAGGGAGGGGATGGAGCTATGGGTAACCATAGGGGAATCCACCATTCACAAATGTACACACTGAGCTTCCCTAGAGGTGGCCTTTGGGCAAAAGCCTCAATAACTTAAACCAAAGCTCACATTTGAGGACACTGACAGATATTATCTAATTTAATTTTTATCAAACTTTCAAAAATTTAGTATTATTGATCTCATTTTCCAAATGAAGAGACTACATTTTATATAGATTAGATAAATTCTACTGCCAGAAAATAAAAATCCAACATTCTCTCCACCACAGACACAATATCATTTAAACATTAAAAACTTTATGGTATTATATAATGTATTGAAAAAATATATTTTGTATGATGTATCCTATGAAAATATTTTCAACAAAATCCAGAATAAATATTGAATTTGATTTAAGGCAATCTTATTGTATATTAATGGTTTATTAAAAAATAGCTTCTATTTAACAAGATAATATTGTTTCCAGAATGTACTGTTATCTCACATTCCTTGACATTGGCTCCCTTTCCAATGCTGGCTTTGTCTTCATATGTTTCTCCATTTCTGTCCAAAGGTGACACTGACACTATGGAGGCTCCAGGTTTGTACAAGCAAGGTTTAAGCTTGCTGGCCATTCACCCACAGGCATTTGGCCCACTGTTCCCTTTTTCTTCAATGCCTGAAAACAAACAAACAAACAAACAAATGAAAACCCTCCACCAGAATCTTCACTTGACAGATCAGGAATAAATGCTAATGCTCTCTAGGAACCTAAAGAGTCAATGTAATTCCATTCAAAATTATCACAGAACTTAAAAAGCATGAAGTTTAAAAATATCGATACACACATGCAGGAAAAATGACCAAATCAGAAAATAAGACAAATTATCTAAAGCTAAAGTAACCAAGATAATGTTGTATTAATGTAAGGATAGACTCCCCCTAAAAAAATCCCAGAACTGAATAGCGGTTCTAGAAACATACCCATGCGTATATAAGCAACCCTGACTTGAGGCAGAGCTTGTACTGCATATTAGTGGAGAGAAAGCACTTCAACCAATGATAGAAAGTGTCAGGCCTCTGAGCCCAAGTCAAGCCATTGCATCCCCTGTGACTTGCATTTATATGCCCAGATGGCCTGAAGTAACTGAAGAATCACAAAAGAATTGCAAATGCCCTGCCTCGCCTTAACCGATGACATTCCACCACAAAAGAAGTGAAAATGGCCGGTCCTTGCCTTAAGCGATGATATTATCTTGTGAAATTCCTTTTCCTGGCTCATCCTGGCTCAAAAAGCTCCCCCACTGAGCACCTTGTAACCCCCATTCCTGCCTGCCAGAGAACAACCCCCCTTTGGCTGTAGTTTTCCTTTACCTACCCAAATCCTATAAAACGGCCCCACCCTTATCTCCCTTCACTTACTCTCTTTTCAGACTCAGCCCACCTGCACCCAGGTGAAATAAACAGCCATGTTGCTCACACAAAGCTTGTTTGGTGGTCTCTTCACATGGACGCGCATGATATTTTGGTGCCGTGACTTGAATCAGGGGACCTCCCTTGGGAGATCAATTCCCTGTCCTCCTGCTCTTTGCTCCGTGAGAAAGATCCACCTATGACCTCTAGTCCTCAGACCAACCAGCCCAAGGAACATTTCACCAATTTTAAATCGGGTAAGTGGCCCCCTTTTTACTCTCTTCTCCAACCTCTCTCACGATCTCTCAACTTCTTTCTCCTTTCAATCTTGGCATCACCCTTCAATCTCTCCCTTCTCTGAATTTCAATTCCTTTCATTTTCTGGTAGAGACAAAGGAACATGTTTTATCCGCGGACCCTAAACGCTGGCGCCGGTCAGGGACTGGGGGAAGGCAGCCTTCCCTTGGTGTTTAATCATTGCAGGGACGCCTCTCTGATTACTCACCCACGTTTCAGAGATGTCTGACCACGCTGCAGGGACACTGGCCTTGGTCCTTTACCCTAAGCGGCAAGTCCTACTTTTCTGGGGGAGGGGCAAGCACCCCAACCCCTACCCTCCCTTTCTCTACCCCTTCTTTGCTTTTCTGGGGGAGGGGCAAGTATCCCGACCTCTTATTTTTGTGTCCTCTCTTATTTTTGAGCCCTGACCTCTTATTTTTGTGCCCCCTCTTATTTTTGTGCCCCGGCCTCTTATTTTTGTGCCCCCTCTTATTTTGTGCCCCAATCTCTTATTTTTGTGCTCCAATACCTTAGTTCCGTGCCCCAACCCCTTTCCTGCTTTTCTGGAGGGCAAGAACCCCCGAACTCCTTCTCTCCGTATCTTTACTCTTTCTTTTCTCTGGACTTGCCTCCTTCACTATGGGCAACCTTCCACCCTCCATTCTTCCTTCTTCTCTGTAGCCTGTGTTCTCAAGAACTTAAAACCTCTTCAACTCACACCCGATCTAAAACCTAAATGCCTTATTTTCTTCTACAATGCGGCTTGACCCCAATACAAACCGATCAGTAGTTTCAAATAGCCAGAAAATGGCACTTTCAATTTTTCCATCCTACAAGATCTAAATAATTCTTGTCGTAAAATGGGCAAACGGTCTGAGGTGCCTGACGTCCAGGCATTCTTTTACACATCCGTCCCTCCCTAGTCTCTGTTCCCAATGCAATTCGTCCCAAATCTTCCTTCTTTCCCTTCTACCTGTCCCCTCAGTCCCAACCCCAAGCGTCACTGAGTCTTTCTAATCTTCCTTTTCTGCAGACCCATCTGACCTCTTCCCTCCTCGCCAGGTCGAGCTAGGTCCCAATTTTTCCCCAGCCTCTGCTCCCCCACCCTATAATCCTTTTATCACCTCTCCTCCTCACACCCGGTCTGGCTTACAGTTTTGTTCCGTGACTAGTGCTCCCCAACCTGCCCAGCAATTTCCTCTTAAAAAAAGTGGCTAGAGCTAAAGGCATAGTCAGGGTTAATGTTCCTTTTTATTCAACCTCTCCCAAATCAGTTAGCATTTAGGCTCTTTTTTATCAAATATGAAAAACTTAGCCCAGTTCATGGCCTGTTTAGCAGCAACCCTGAGACGCTTTTCAGCCCGAGACCCTGAAGGTCAGAAGGCCATCTTATTCTTAATACGCATTTTGTTTTATTACCCAATCTGCTCCCGACATTAAATAAATCCCCAAAATTAAATTCCGGCCCTCAAACCCCACAACAGGACTTAATGAACCTTGCTTTCAAGGTGAACAATAATAGAGTAGAGGCAGCCAAGTAGCAACTTATTTCTGAGTTGCAATTCCTTGCCTCCACTGTAAGACAAACCCCAGGCACATCTCCAGCACACAACTCCAAACGCCTGAACTGCAGCTGCTAGGGATTCCTCCAGAATCTCCTTCCCCAGGAGCTTGCTACAAGTGCTGGAAATCTGACCACTGGGCCAAGGAATGCCCGCAGCCCAGGATTCCTCCTAAGCCGTGTCCCATCTGTGCGGGACCCCACTGGAAATCGGACTGTCCAACTCTCCTGACAGCCACTCCCAGAGTCCCTGGAGCTCTGGCCCAAGGCTCTCTGACTGACTCCTTTCCAGACCTTCTCGGCTTAGCAGTTGAAGATCAACACTGCCACATCTCCTTGGAAGCCTCCTGGACCATCACAGATGCTTTGGGTAACTCTTACACTGGAGGGTAAGTCCGTCCCCTTCTTAATCAATACAGAGGCTACCCACTCCACATTACCTTCTTTCCAAGGGCCTGTTTCCCTTGCCTCCATAAATGTTGTGGGTATTGACAGCCAGGCTTTTAAACCTCTTAAAACTCCCCAACTCTAGTGCCAACTTGGGCAACATTCTTTTATGCACTCCTTTTTAGTTATCCCCACCTGTCCAGTTCCCTTATTAGGCCAAGACATTTTAACCAAATTATCTGCTTCCCTGACTATTCCTGGGCTACAGCCACATCTCATTGCCACCCCCTCCCCAACCCAAAGCCTCCTTTGCGTCTTCCCCTTGTATCCCCCGACCTTAACCCACAAGTATAGGATACCTCTACTCCCTCCTTGGTGACTGATCATGCACCCCTTACCATCTCATTAAAACCCAATCACCCTTACCCCACTCAACGCCAATATCCCATCCCGCAGCACGCTTTAAAAGGATTAAAGCCTATTATCACTTGCCTGCTACAGCATCGCCTTTTAAAGCCTGTAAACTCCCCTTACAATTCCCCCATTTCACCTGTCCTAAAACCAGACAAGGCTTACAGGTTAGTTCAGCACCTTATCAACCAAATTGTCTTGCCTATCCACCCCGTGGTGCCAAACCTATATACTCTCCTATCCTCAATACCTCCCTCCACAACCCATTATTCTGTTCTGGATCTCGAACATACTTTCTTTGCTATTCCTTTACACCCTTCATCCCAGCCTCTCTTTGCTTTCACTTGGACTGACCCTGACACCCATCAGGCTCAGCAAATTACCTAGGCTGTACTGCTGCAAGGCCTCACGGACAGCCCCCATTATTTCAGTCAAGCCCAAATTTCTTCCTCATCTGTTACCTATCTCCTCATAATTCTCGTACAAAAACACACTCACTCTCCCTGCTGATAGTGTCCGGCTAATCTCCCAAACCCCAATCCCTTCTACAAAACAACAACTCCTTTCCTTCCTAGGCATGGTTAGTGCAGACAGAGTTCTTACACAAGAGCCGGGACCGCGTCCTGTAATCCTTCTGTTCAAACAACTTGACCTTACTGTTTTAGCCTAGCCCTCGTGTCTGTGCGCAGCGGCTGCCACTGCTTTACTACTGATAGACGGCATGCGTTGGTTACTTATCTCCCCTTAACCCCAGCTTTGCTGGAGGGCACTTCCATGGGCAAGCACTGGCAGACTCCTTAAGGCACAAAAAATCCAGCTCTGAACGGGCAAGGCACGGCTTGGTGGGCAATGAAGAGGATGTTGATAGAAATACTTTGAGCGTGTGTGAGCCTATAGTGGACAAAGCAAGTTAGTGAGGGGACAGGAGCACAGGGACTAGAACTCAAGGTGGAGACAAGGGGGCCAGATTTGCAAGAAGGAGGCTGGAAAGCCAGGAAGGGCTGTGTTTCCCAAATAGGGATTCTTGTGCCAAGAAGCAGCAAATAGTCTTTTAAGAACATGGAATGGACCACAGATAAGCCCAAGAAATCAGAATTTAATTCCCTAGCAGAGCTCTGGAAATGGCATGAGGTGTCCCCAGAAGTCAGGCCACTTACTAATGCGTTGAGGGCCTCTGCATGAGCAGGCAGCCAGTGCTGGACCATGTCCCCAGAGGTGATGGGACTTAGGCCCAGTTCTGATGCCATGTGTTCGCTTTACTGTTTTCTCTTATTTTGCTGTGAGTATTCAAGAGCTCATCTGCTGTGCAGCCTTTCCCGTCCAGCCCCTTAGCCATTCCCTAGGAAGTGACATGGCATCTGAATGCTGGTTCCAAACACAGAAAGCTTTTTCAAAAGGCACTTAAAAATTCCATTGCTTATACCAGTTCTAGAGATTCTGCAATTAAATAAGAATTGACTGAACTACTTCAATTAATTGAAAAGGATAACTAGCTAAGAAATATAATTAATTCCCTAGCTCTTCTGAAATGCTGTTTACTGTCATCCACCTGTTACCAGAATGCCCTGAATAAGATATCCTTCCATCAGTTTAATGGTAGCCCACAAATCAAACATTTGCAGTTTGCTGAGGCAGAATCTTTACATTTCTCTGTGGGTGTTTCTTTCTGTGTGTGGGGTAAAGACATGGGTGGAACCTGACATTCTTTGTTTATGTTCTTGCCTTGTTTTTATATCTTTTCTGCTCTCAGTCCAGTGAGACAGGCCGACCTCTTTAAAGCAAGCCCCATTACACATGGTCTATTTTAAAGGGCCATCTCATAAAATAATATGTGACAGGATCAGACACCTGCCTTTAGAAGCACTTCCTCCCTGTCATGTACAACATGATTTAGCATTGGTGCACAGGACTGTCCTGACAGCTTGAGCACCTTATGAGACCCACATACAGGTGCAAAACAGATCTTCCCGGGCCTGTGCGCTGATCTTTAAGTAGAGTACAATGAAGTGTCAACCAACTGTGGCCATTCTCAGTGAAGAAATCACTGGGGAGCAGGAAGGATGATCCAGTGTGGCCAAATTTTCAGGGCTGAGTGCAAAGTTTCCTCATTTATACAACAACGAATAAATATCTGTCTGGCAAAAGCAGGTGACTGTATACACAGGTGTCTACTTGGCTATTTCTTATTTTATTTATGCACATGAAGTGGTGCTCTGTGGAAACACAGATGTGCCTTTGGGCCCACTGGCCATGCTGACTGTGAAAAATGCAGGCCCCAAATCTTGACGGAAAAGAAGAAAGGGGAAGGTGGTCTCTTGGGATCCCAGTGGATTGCAGGCACAGGCCATTGATGAGCTCCTGAGAGGTTCAGATGCCTAGGCCTTGATCACATGGACCTGAGTGATTTTTCTGAAACTAGCCCCCATGGAAAAGCTCAGAATTACAGCAGAACTATGGTGCACAATTTGCATAGCGTCCTCCCTTTAAATTTACTTGCCTGCTAGGACTGATGAGCTGAAATTTAGACCCAGAAGTTACAGACAGTATGGACTTTGAGATTAGACTTACCCGGCTTCCATCCTGCTCCCCAGTCTGCTAACAGCACATCCTTGGGAAGACTATGTAACATATCTGAACCTTAGTTTCTGAATCTTTGAAATGAGTGTTATCCCAGCCAACCAATTGAATGTGCTAATTAAATGAGATGATATCTGCAAACACTTAGCAAGACCCTATCACATCATAATTAGTAATTATCTGACAAAAAGCAGTGCTAGTAGATTACATTCTTACTGAATGACAGTCTGACATTGTAGGAACTGACCAAGTGTTCTGTGTGGAGGTTTTCCAACCTCATCCAGAATTTGAGGGCATCTCTTTGCATGACATTGAAAAGGTCTGATTCTACCTTACACAATTTGGTAACAGAGGGGGAAAATAATGACTCCTGCCTGTCTGAAGGCAAGCGCTTTTTATAGTGCCCCTATCCAAGTGCTCATAGAGTCACAGAATGTAATAGTGGGGAGACCTTGTGAGGCTACCTAGACTAGATACCCTAAACTGGAGTAGTAGTCACTGCCACAGGGAGCCCAGTTTTTTGATGGTGTACATGGGCCTGGAGAGTTTTAAGATAGCCAAATACCTGACTTACATGTGACCTCCTAGCAAAAAGTTGATGCAATTGAGACCATATCTGCTGGTAAGATAGCATGCTGGGTTTCCGTGCCTACCTTCCCTTTTGCAGTTTCCCTCTTCCACTTCATTCATTCAGTCATTCACTCATTCAGTATTTACTGAGGGGCATCTTCTACGCACTAAACACCATTCCCAATGCTCAGGATACAACAGTGGAACAAGTAGATAAAAATTTCTATGTACATGAGCGGACAGACAATAAACAATGGAATCAACTGGATTTTCAGTATCAGCACATGCTAATAAGAAAAATAAGAAAAAGAGATTGGAAGAGTGAGGGTGGGAGCAGTTACAAATTTAGATAAAACATTCAGGAAAAATCTCACAGGGAAGGGGTCTTGGTAAAGGCTCAAATGATGCAGGTTTCAGGAGTAAGAACATCCCAGGAAGAGGGAAAAGACTTCGTGTTCTGGGAAGAGCGAGAGTCACCTAGAGGAGGTGAAGGACTTGCAGGGAAGCAGCATCCACTCTCATAGAGCTTCTTCTTCTTCTTTTTTTTTTTTTTATGGTGAGATCTTGTCCAATGGCACAAATTCTGTACTCTACCCTTGATTGCCCTTTCCAGAAGGACTAGAATCAGGAGAGTGTCTGGCAACATCAACACTTCTTTGGGTCTGTGCTCATCAGCCTCTTTTGTCACCTTCTCCCAACACAAACCCAGGACACAAGTGGCCACGGACATCACTTGGAGGTCACTGGTGCCCTTGTAGCTGCTCGCTCTCAAGAGTGTCCAATTCCTGAGGATGTGGAGAAAGGAACCGGGCCCACAAGATTCATTTGACAATGGGATACTTCCTGCCCGGGGACATGGACTAGGAAGAGAAGGTCCTTGTGGAGGTGAGGTGGCCTGCAAGTTCTGAGTGGGCAGGGGACTGCAATGCATGCTAGACAAACAGGGGTCCTTGAGCACATGAGGAAGGCAGAGGATGACCACAGGCAGCAGCCCACTGCTGGGAAACCACAGTGGAAAGTTGATGAACAGCTTGCAGAAAAGGGAATCCCTCAAATTCCATTTGCTACCGAGCAAACACTGACCAGGGGAGCAGACACCTCACAGGCCTGTTACAGGCAAGACTCTGGAATACATTACTCATTCTGCTTCATGTTTAAAAGGAATCCGTGATCACAAGATGCTAGCATGAGTTCACTGAGAAATAGCAATTTCACACTAAACCCTATTTCTTTTTATCAAGAAATACTGGATTAAACCATGTAGTAGGTATTATGTTTATAGGGAAATTTTTGGCTAAAGATCAGAAAAGATCTTGCTCTCCTTGCCATAAATAAGTCAATAGGCTCATTTATGAGGCAGTGAGTGAAAAAAAATCACAATTCTAATAAGAAAAGATAACAAAGACCTTTGTAATAAAACCTAAAGACAGCATTAAGAATTACTCAGCCCTCTAGTAGAGAGATTTTCTGTTTGAAGAGTTTCAAAGGTGTAAACAGAACTAGGGATCCACCTCACCGTCTACTGTTACCTCTTTCTATATTAATAGTAGCACACAGAAAAAGTTTGTGTAAAACAATGGTTCTCAAAGTGTGGCCCCCGGATAAGGAGTAGCAGCCTCACTTGGGAGCTTGTTAAAAATGCAAATTCTCAGGCACCAGCCAGGTGTCCTGAATCAGAAACTCTGGAACTGGAGCCTCAAAGACTCTGTGCTCATAAACTCTCCCAGGGATTCTGAGTTCAGCTCGTCCAGCAAGAGAACTCTACTATAGTAAAGCTTCAGGGACACCGTGTAATGCCTGTATAACTTACCATGGGCAGTGGCATGCCCGGTTCTGCCATACTCTGCTCTTGAACAATAGTTCAATAATTCTCCTTCATCCGCTGGTGCAGAAGGCATTTCCCCTACCCAATGGCCAGGAGGCTCTGGACTGCAGTGGCTTGCTAGACTAGTGTTAGTTATTTGACAGGGTGTGTCACAATGTCTGTTACAAAATGAAAGGAAATTAGGAAAAAATTCAATCACAATTGTTTGGGTCAGCAACTAGTTGAAAGATGGAACCTCTAATATTCTATTGATGGAGTAGTGTCAGTCTAAAAAAGGACTCCAACAGTGGTTCATGGTTCTGAACTCTCTCCTTTCGATTTACATGTACTAGTAGTAACTTAAATAAAAAGTCCAATGGTGCATCTCTCAGATTATCTAATGAGGCAACAGGTTATTGACGACATTGTCTAACAAATTTAGTGATCAAACAATGATAAACTGCTTCAAACAAATGGCAGGAATAAATGATGTATTTTTTTTAACATTTGGGACTCAAACACCAATAACACTGCATAAAAGTGGTAAACCAAGAAGTGTCCCAGAAGCTAAATTTCTACAGAACTCCTGATGGTGCTGATTTACATAAGATCTTTAGGAGGAATCATAATATGTGGCAACCACAATTTTGACTTCAATATTTGGTTACCATAAGAGAATAATTGGATCTTGAACGAAGAAGTTTGTTGGTCTGCTCCACTCTGTCCTGACAAATCACACTTGAAGAATTACATTCAGTGCTGGGCGCTGTATTTTAAGTGGTATAGAAATCAATGGGATCTCATCCAGAGGCACCGAGCCAAGGAATGGAAGATGCTCAAAGCCATGTCTTTGGAAGTAGTTGGCCTGGAGAAGAAAAGATTCAGGGGACCTGCCAATCGTCTTGAAGTTATTGAATTCACCACTGTAGGACCAGATTTGTTTGGTGCATCCACAACAGGTAGAACCTGAACAAGAAAAACTGTGAAGACACAGGCTTCCATTCAACATATACAAGATTTTTCCTAGAAACATAAAAGTTGCCTCAGGTTGTAGGGAACTCTGTTGTTCAAGTGTTGAAAATTTGGAAGAGCATTTGAGGGATGAGATTGTGGAAATTCAAGCAGAGTAAAAATAAGTTGTCCTTAATGTCTATTTAATCCCCCACAAATATCTACATATCAACAAGTATCCTGGTAGCATGATGGAGAGAACATCAGAAAAATATCTAAACCTTGCCAAATGCTTACTGTGCCAGGCACTGTTCTAGGACTTTATATAATCACTCATTAATTATCACGATGATCCTATGAGGGATGTACTATTATTGTCTCTACAGATAAGGAAAGCAAAGCACAAAGACTATGAATATTTTACCTAATGCTATACAGCTAGCACATGGTTGAACTGGAATTCAACCCAGGCAATCTGGCCCTGAGACCACACCACGCTATCCTGCTCTCCATCACAGGGATGAGCTCTGGCTGGTCCTCAAATGTACACAGGTCAAACAGGCCAAGTCCTGTCATGGGTAAGATACGCGCTATACATATACAGATATATAAACATGTAAGTATATGTAAGCATGAGACACTTCCTTAAGCATGATGCACAATCCTTGCCCTAAACAACAAAGTCTTGGTAGAAGTCATTATTAAGTCTGGAAATGCATGCTAAACAGAGGACAGGCACCTGCTACTTTTGTCTCCTTAAGGGTTTTGGCTTTGTTTTTCCCCTCCTGGAGCACTTTTGCTTGTGCTGCTCTGGAGACAGGCTCCTCACTAGGGAGGCCTTTCCTGGCCATCTGTTCCTCAGTGATGTTATCCTGATCTATTATTTAATGCTTCTTATCATCATCTTGTATCATCTTATTTATTTACTTTTTATTTTCTATCTCTCCATTTAGACTATATCTGAATGTACGAAATCGAGACATTATTTCAATTAGTAACTGATTGAAAGACTGTAACCAAAGGGTACTGATTATCGGATGTGACTACACTGTTACTCAGTACCCTTTGTTTATATTCTTTCAACCAGTTACTACATATTCAACCGATGTTTATGTAAACATAAACATATTTAGTTGAGTATATGAATAAATCAATGAATCAACGAATGAGTGAACTCTGAAAGCTCCATATAATTAAAGATATTTCCTTCACTACTGTCCAAAAAAAAAAAAAAAAGGGTAGAAATAAAAGAGAAAATAAGTGTTGGCAAGGATGTGGAGAAACTAGAACTCCTGTGTGCTGTTGGTAAGAAAGTAAAATGGTGCAGTTATAATGGAAAGCAGTACAATGGTTCCTAAAATTTTATAAATAGAATTATCATATAATTCAGCAATTCAACTTCTGGGCTTATACCCAAAAGAATTGAAAGCAGTGACTCTTGAGATATTTGTACACTATGTTTAAAGTAGTGTAATTCATAATGGCCAAGGAGTGGAAGCAACCCAAGTGTCCGTGGACAGATGAGCAAACACACAATATGTGGTATTTACATACAGTGGAACCTTTTCAGCCTTGAAAAGGAGGGAAATTCTGACACATGTTACAATATGGATGAATCTTGCACACTTTATGCTAAGCTAAATAAGTTAGACACGAAAGGACAAATTCCGTATGATTACACTCCCATGAGGTACTTAAAGTAGTCAGATTCATTGAGACAGAAAGTAGAATGGTCGTTTCCAAGGCCTGAGGGAAGGGAAGAATGGGGAGTTGTTTAATGGGTTCAAACTTTCAATTTTGCAAGATAAAGAGTTCTGGAGATGAATAGTGGTGATGTTTGCACAAGAATGTGAATTTATTTAATGCCACTGAACAGTAAACCTAAAAATGGCTAAGACGGTAAGTTTTGCCACCTTAAAACGATGTATATTGTACCACAATTAGAAAGTAATAACACGAGTTGAGCATCCCAAATCTGAAATCCAAACTGGTCCACAATCCAAAACTTTTTGAGCACCTACGTGACTCTTGAAGGAAATGTTCACTGGAGCATTTCAAGTTTCATATTTTTAGATTTGGGATGCTCTGTAGATAGGTATTAATGCAAATATTCCAAAATCTGAAAAAAATTGAAATCTAAAATACTGCAGGTCCCAAGTACTTCAAATAAGGGATACTCAAGCTGTAATAACTTAAAAGGGTATCTTCCTCATGAGCCAGTGAAGGCTTTACGTTTTTAATTTGGTCGAAATCACTACTTTTTTCTTTGACTGGGCACCATGAGTAAATGTCTTGGGAGATAGACCCATCTGTTATGCAATTAGTGTCTCACATTTGCCTCCTTCAAAATTCTGCAGAACTTTGGCCTTACCAACTCCAGTTCTTGGCAACTTTCTTTCCTTGTCAACTTTCTTGCCACAAGAGTGACGATGAAGACTCCAGGAAAGTTGTTGCCCACCATGCTTTCTTACTTGAAAGACACAATTTTTCCAGAATGAATTTAGATCTACAAACTTGTCAGCATGGAAATCTTACCTTTCTTCTTCTGCATATAGTTTTGGCCTGCTAATAGGCACTAATTTTGAGGTCACATAACATCTGCTGTTTATGCATATAGTGATTCATTTTCTTTTGTCTGAGTAATTTATAAAGAATCTCATGTTGTGATTAGTTTCTTCTTAATTTGTTCAGGGAGAGTGAATGCTGTTTGAGTCCCATAAGAGAGATCCACCAGCATATACGCAGGGCTAACATTGCTCACATGGCCTGGGTGGGGTGGCGCTGTCAGAACCTGCTCCCTGCTGTGTGGTCAGCATGCACACATCACAGACTGAACAGCAAATGCCCTGGTGGGTTTTGGCCTTGGACCCCTACTGTGAGTGTATGTACTTTTGCCCACACATGTTGTCTCCTGGTGTCCTGTACGTGGGACACTCCCTGCAAAACAGCTAGAAGTGGATTCCTCCAGGCGTGGTGGCTCACGCCTGTAATTCCAGCACTTTGGGAAGCCAAGGTGGGCAGATCACGAGGTCAGGAGATCAAGACCATCCTGGCTAACATGGTAAAACCCTGTCTCTATTAAAAACACAAAAAAATTAGCTGAGCATGGTGACAGGTGCCTGTAGTCCCAGCTATTCGGGAGGCTGAGGCAGGAGAATGGCATGAACCCGGGAGGCAGAGCTTGCAGTGAGCCGAGATCGTGCCACTGCACTCGAGCCTGGGCAACAGAGCAAGATTCCTTCCCAAAAGAAAAAAATAAAAATAAAAAAATAAAATAAAAGTGGATTCCTCCCATCCTTTCTTTCCAGATCTTTCCTGGCTTGACCTTCCTTCCATCTGTTCATCCTGCCTTGGTGGGGTGCTCTTCCTGACCTCACTCCTGGCCCCAGCCCCACATGTCATATGTAGATATCATGTTGTGTGTGTGTTTTTTTTCCTGTCATAGCTTCTCTTTAGTTATTTGGCATGGATGTGTCCCCAAGGCTGCATAGCAGGGACATCTGGCACACAGCTGCTGGGCAGGAGTCCACCTTGCCTGTTCTTTCCTGAGGGCCCGTCAGCTCCCATCTTTACCATCTGTGTCACTCTGCCCCCTTCTATCTAGGACACACTCTTGCCTGAGTCATAGAGGGCTTAGAAGTTTAGGAAGAGGTTGGACTCTGACAACAGCTTCTATCCCTTTCAACCTTCTGCCTTGACCTTCCTCTTGGATGCTTAGGACGGGGCCACAGCTCTGGCTGATGTCACCATGCACGCCCTGCTCTGCAAACACCCAGGAGCACACTCCATTCTTGATGAACACGTTCCTGAAAACTCCACAAAAAAGTAGCAAATTAACTTGCAATTCGTTATTCCTAAGGCAAAAAGTGCTTCAGAGGGCTTCTCACATTCTGTGTCCATTCTGCACATTTCTAGAACAAAGTTTGACTTAAGGCCCAGCAGCTACCACAGTTCTCAGTCCTCTTTCTCACTTGCTAATTCCCCTTTGTGCCCATCTCCCCTAGAGCTGTTCAGCCACTGCTTCACAGGGGGCACTCATCTATTTTCCAAAACAATTCGCAAAAATGTCCTTCCAGCTCTGCCTCTGCTAGCTGACGAGATAACACTGTGTAAATGTGTTAGGTTGCTTATTTCTCATTGGCTGTTCTTCCCTAGAAACAACCCATCTCAAGTGGAAGTCTGTTTCATTGTTGAACAGAACAAGCAGAATGGAGAAAGTCCTCTATGATTCTCTCTCTTTCACTGGCCAGCAGGGAAACCTGCTGGAGAATCTGATCAGCACAATTAAGTGACTGAAACCATCCAGCTCGTTGTCTGTCTTTGGGCATAGCCACCGAAGCCATCGCCTTGACCTTGCAGAGCACATGCGTATTTTCTCAAACTAGCTCTCTTTTGCCTTGTGTTGATTAAATTTCAGAAGAGTCATAATTACTTGGATATAAATGTGTTCAACTGTGGAAATCCTGTCCCTAGAACAATCTGGCGTAACCTCCTGTAGTCAATCAAGGGCTTCAAAGAAAGCACTGGGGGCATCTAAAGTGACAACAGTTGCCTGACAAATTGCCATTTCAAATCCCTTTGAACTAGAAGAGTGAACTTAAGAGCTTTCAGCTATTGATTGTTATTCTTTAAATGGGGCTTTTCTTCTTGTCTTTTAGTTCGTCTGCTAAGCCCTGCTTCTGCAGCCTTGGAGACTGTTATTGCTTCCACTTTAGGTTAAAACTGAGATATTTCATACTGTTTAGTGGCTACCTGAATTTTGTCTTTTACTGGCCAAGTCAATCATGGCGCTGGAAGGATGCCAAGAATGCCATCACTACCAATGGGGATTGCTGGCAGCAAGCTACACTAGAGCCAAATACACTCCTGTTTTTTTTTTTTTGTTTGTTTGTTTGTTTGTTTTTGAGAGGGAGTCTCGCTCTGATGCCCAGGCTGGAGTGCAGTGGCCGGATCTCAGCTCACTGCAAGCTCCGCCTCCCGGGTGTATACCATTCTCCTGCCTCAGCCTCCCCAGTAGCTGGGACTACAGGCGCCCACCACCTTGCCCAGCTGATTTTTTATTTTTTGTATTTTTTAGTAGAGACGGGGTTTCACCGTGTTAGCCAGGATGGTCTCGATCTCCTGACCTCATGATCCACCCGTCTCGGCCTCCCAAAGTGCTGGGATTACAGGCTTGAGCCACCGCGCCCGGCAAATACGCTCCTGTTGAAGAGGCAATCTTAAATGAGCATTCGATATAGAGACCTGGCTTATGTCACCAGGATCTCACTTCAGGGCTGGGGAACCAAGATGGGTGGAGGACTGTTCTGTGCCAGACACTTTAGATATAAAGAATTTCCTTTAATCCCTAAAATCACACTTTCAAGAAGCACTCTCCAATAGGCTAGCCACTAGTCACCTGTGGCCATTTAAATTTAGGTTAATTGAAATTCAGTAAAAATTTCATTTTTATTGAAAGAAGGAGCTTTCATTGAAGGAACTTTCAATGAAAAGCTTTCAATGAAAGCTTTCCTTTCATTGAAGGAACTCTGGGAGCTCCTTCCCTTCTGTATTAGTCCATTTTCATGCTGCTGATAAGGACATCCCCAAGACTTGGCAATTTACAAAAGAAAAAGATTTAATGAGACCTACCAGTTGCACATGGATGGGGAGGCTTCACAATCATGGCAGAAGGCAAGGAGTAGTCACATCTTACATGGATGATGGCAGGCAAGAGAAGAGAGCTTGTGCAGGGTAACTTCTGTTTTTTAAAACCATCAGATCTTGTGAGACTTATTTACTATTGCAAGAACAGCATGGGAAAGACACCCACTCCCATTGTTCAATTACCTCCCACCAGGTTTCTCCCATGGTACCTGGGAATCGTGGGAGTTACAATTAAAGATGAGATTTGGGTGGGGACACAGCCAAACCAAATCACCTCAGAAGACACACCTTCAGTTTCTCAGCCTCAGTAGACACTTTCCATGTGCTTAACAGTCAGAGGTGGACAGAGGTTACTGTATCAGGCAGCCCAGATATTCTATTTCCATCATCATCCCAGGAACTTCTATTGGACAGGCTGCTATAAAGTAGGGTTTATTGTTTTCACTCTTCAGATGCAAAAGGTGAGAGGCAGAGAAGCTGAATGACTCAACTGTCACTTTGCAAAACCCCTGGAGTTAGGAGTTCTCCGCTGGCTTCACTCCACACTCTATCCTGCCACAAGGCCTCTGGCACCACGTCCTTTCCTGGCCCTCCCCAGCTCCACTCTCGACCCTTCACTTGGTTAACTGCTACATATCTGTCAGCTCCCAGGTCAATGCCACTTTCTTGGACCATGCCCCCTGGCCTGCATCTGGACTCACTATCTCACCCTTTGTGGTTTTCTCAGTACGTACTCCTCCTTTGCCTTGTGATAACTCTGAGCAATTCAAATGGTTTCTTGGCTAACCTATGGGAGGGAGTGTTTGCAATCAGTTTGTTATGTGAATACATACATACACATATAAACACATATATGTATGCCCTTTCATCCTTCCATACTTTATGTAGTCAAGTTGACTGGGCTTTTAAAGAAGTGTTCCAGCTAGATGTAAATAAGATCCTTGATGCAGGACTGACACTTTTCTGCCTCTTGCCAGTAACACAGTCCACAACTAACCCCATGCATTGTGTAAAGTTTAGTATTTATACTCAGACTTTGTGTTTTCAAGCCAGTCATCATCATAGACTTTTTTTTTTCTCAGTTAAAGGCTCCTGTAGCAAGTGCTCTCAGTGTCCATCCATTTTCTTTCCTTTGGCCTGATTATACCCTCTTTAGGGCAGAATTTCAAGCATCCCATGACTGCATCTTTTTACTTGGGTCTTTCTCTGAAGCCTTGGAAGATGACTTTGTCTGAAAACAGAGCAGGCTGGAAGTGCCCTGGGACAGCTCTTAGCCCATGACTGAGGGGGTTTGGTGGCCCCAGGCCATCAGGCTGGATAACTTCAGAGCACATGATTTCTGCCATTTTCTGACTTTCTTCACAGCATTCAGCTCTGATTACCCATGGTAGTGACTTGCCTGCTAACTCTGGTAGCTCCTTCCCTTCTGTACTATTCCATTTTCACGCTGCTGATAAAGACATACCCAAGACTGTACAATTTACAAAAGAAAGAGGTTTAATGAGAACTAACAGTTCCATATGGCTGGGAAGACCTCACAATCATGGCAAAAGGCAAGGAGGAGCAAGTCACTTCTTACATGGAAGACAGCAGGCAAGAGAAGATAGCTTGTGAAGGGAAACTCCTGTTTTTAAAACCATCAGATCTTGTGAGACCTATTCAGTATCATGAGAACAGCATGGGAAAGACCCACCTCCATGACTCAACCACCTCCCACCAGGTTCCTCCCATAACACCTGTGAATTGTGGGAGTTACAATTCAAGATGAGATTTGGGTAGGGACACAGCCAAACCATATCACCTTCTCAGGCTCACTTCCACATTCTCCTCCTGGTACTCCCAGGGAGCACTTCTCAAATAAATGATTTGCACTTTGATTCTCTGCTCATGAGTAGCTTGCAATATAGTCAAACACCACAACACACAGATTCCCCATATAAAAAAATAATGAATAACATGAGGAAAGCAAGGAACAGGGGAATATGTATTGAGAGCCTGTTCTGTTGGGCTTCTGAGATCCAATACTTCAGTTAATCTTTATACACAGCCTTGTCAAAATATCAGGCTCACGCACTTGAAGAAGAAACTATGGCTCAAGTAATTCAGGTAAGTCCTTCAGGATCACAGTATGTCCTGGAGCCAGGGTTTGAATGAAATTCTGTGAAACCATCCCAGTGATCTCAGCCCCAAAGGCTATGTGATATTATTAGATAGAAATATGCCATATAATTAATAGGTGATCAGACAAGGAGGCAATGTTCAGGGTTGGAATGACTAGATGGTCTTTCTTGGGAGTCCTAGCCTGGGGAATGCTTTGGTGAGCGGGTAGACAGGTTTCAAGGAAGCAGAATTTACCTATAGAGGAACTCAGAGGCCAGAAGGCACATTTTGGCTTCACATGTTTTCATTTTTTTTTTTTTTAGCATATTTTGCTTTTTGCTTCTCAGATGTTAAGAATTTAAAAATAACATATGTTGAAATACTTTATCTTCTCTGCTGTTGCTTTTGGGGTTCCTGAATTAACACACATTAAAAGGAGATGCATCTTGGGGAATTCATGGACCAGTTGTGAATAAAACATAAAAGAAGATAGTTGTTATTTTTAGAATCATATAAAGAAAACAAAGCCAGTTGGGGTCATCTCCTCATCTTTAAAACATTGGAGTGGAAGCAAAACCATCGCCTCCTTTGGGAGTGGAAGAAAGGCTCACATCAGCAAGTGTTCTGTGGCCAGCGCCAACTGACAAATCGTGTGTGCCACTGAGCCTGTGTTCTGATAGCAGATGCCTGCGAAAGCAGGTAGCACAACTAACATTACTGGAATGGTGCTGTCACCAGGAATAAAAGACTGTTTTCTTAACTTTGCAGCCCCATTGGCTGTCTGAGAGAGGGGCATCTCATTTTAGCCAGCAGAACTACTTTAGCCAGTAGCCAGAAGAGTATGCCTACTCTTCTCTTCAGAGTCATTACAATTAGCACATCTAGATCCGAGGATCTTCAACAGATTTAGAATAATTCAGAATGAAATTACTATGCCAGAGAGGTGGCATGGCCCATCTTTGCAACCCCAAAAGAAAGCCAGCCCTTTGTCACAAGGGAACTGGTTTATTTTATTTTATTTTACTTTAAGTTCTGGGCTACATGTGCTGAACGTGCAGGTTTGTTACATATATACACATGTGCCATGGTGGTTTGCTGTACCTATCAACTTGTCATATAGTTTTTAAGCTTCACATGTATTAGGTACTTGTCCTAATGCTCTGCCTCCCCTTTCTCCCTAGTCCCCGACAGACCGCAGTGTGCAATGTTCCCCTCCTGGCGTCCGTGTGTTCTCATTGCTCAACTCTCACTTATGAATGAGAACATGCGGTATTTGGTTTTTTGTTCCTGTGTTAGTTTGCTGAGGACACATGCACAGATATGTTTATTGCAGCACTATTTACAATGGCAATGTCTTGGAACCAACCCAAATGCCCATCAATAATAGACTGGATAAAGAAAATGTGGCACAAATACACCATGGGATACTATGTATCCTTAAAAAAGAATGAGTTCATGTCCTTTGCAGTGACATGGATGAAGCTGGGAGCTGTCTTAAGTTGAGGTCCCTGAAAGGAAAATTTGAGGTGGAGATTCTTGTGCAGGTGATTGATTGAGGGATTCCCACAGGAGACATCTGGAAGGGAGTTGAGAGAGGACAGAGAAAGGAGAACAGAGCAAGAGTGTGACTTCTGGTGAAATGGGCCTGAACCAAATCCCAAGGGGCACTGTTCTGGAGTACAGCTGCAGGGGAGAGTCTAAGTTGCTTACGGCAAGGGAGCTGGGCTTTCATACACTGTCTCAGTCCATCAGGGTCTCCAGGTGCTCCAGGGTGGAGAGGCGTAGCTCAGAGGTCCTCTGGAGAAGTCACCACTGAGAGTCTTCATAGCAGCCCCAAGAGCAGCCAGAAAAAGGCACCTGGAGGTCCGGTCCACCCTCCCACAGCATCTACTCCAGGGTGCTCTGTGCACACTTCCCTACCTCTCTCTGGTCCTTCGGCATGCAGATAGGGGTGGTAGTGGGAGGTTGTAGCCCTCACTGTTGAAATCTCTCTATGAAAGTCTGCTCTCTGCCCAAGGAAACACGAGCTCTTTCCCAGAAAGTGACCTCCTCATTCTCCCCAAAGTCTGAGTCTTGAAGGGTGGCCCAGCCCAGTGTGAGAAACCTGGCCATTGGCCTACACCCTTACATCATGGTGGACGAGGAGCTTCATTCATGTGGGTGACGTTGGACGTGCTTGCTCCATTTGAGTTTTTTTTTCTCTCTCTCTCTATTACCACTGAGGAGAACTTCAGCACTCTTCAGCACTCTATTACCACTAAAGAGAACTTCAGATGTTTTTGACCCCCATTAAAGAAAGCACAGCTCCTAAAGACAAACATTACTAATTATCTAGAGATGATAAAGCCCAAATCCATATTAAATAACAACTAGGTTTGAAATTAGCAGGGTGTCGGCAGCTGTCTTGCAGTCATACCACTGAGTGCCATAGCTGGTTTCTCTCTGTTTCCCTCTGGGAAAATGCTGTTCTTGATGAAATTCTTACCAATTATGCAGCTTGCCTCTTACTGTATTGGCATAATAATGATAAGTTCTGACATCTGTGTAGAAAGAGGACATCATGAGTTTTTGTTCTTGTTAAAATGGCCCAGGAAGGCTGATATTTTGAGGCGCCATTCATTTAACAAGTACACATGAACTATGTCTTCGGTGTATCTCTGGACAAAAAAGCAGAAAGGCTAGAAGGGAAAGAAGGGGGGAAGCACAGGCAAAGGTTGGGGCTGAAGTGTGGCAGGAGAGGCTCCAGAGTGCTTTAAGGAAATTTCAAAAGATTTTACAAGTGTGGATGTGGGTAATAAATTTAGTTCTTTAAATAGTAAAATGGTAGACAGAAACTACAAATGGAATGCCTTTTTAGTTATTCTGCAGTGACTAGGCTGAGGGTCTTTGTGTTCACTTCATGTGGAGAGTGGATCACGTGGAACGTGGATTATTGTCATGTAGATTTAGGTACACACATATACATACATATACACGTGCACACATACACAGGATACATATGTGTATATATATACAAATATATATGTATGTGTCACATCTTATTTAATCTTCAACTAACCCTACGATCTAAACTTTTCACTTTGTAAAAAACCAGGACTTCATGATATTAAATAGCTGTGCACTTTTCTTCAAATTCCACACTTTTCTCATACCATTCTTCTGAAATCTCTTGACTTACTGAGAACCATCATTCTCCCTCAAAAACTTTCATCCAAACTGAGAATATATTATATAGGGCCTTTCAACAGCACTGTATAGGAATCCCAACCTAAATGACCTTAAGCAACCCAACCTAAATGGCCTTAAGCGAAGAGATAAATGTGCTGACGTGTGGAAATAGCTGATCATAACCGGGCAGCAGCAGGACCAGTCTCTCGGTGAGTCCGTCACGGCACGCCCCTCCATTGCCCAGCTGCGTGCTGACTTATCCGTAGGCAAGTTCTGAGTAAAGATGGATTAGAACAGATGAGAGGGTGTGGACATTCTACTGCCTGATTCATCGCATTTGGCAGCCACCTCCCATGGGGACAAATCAGAGATGAAAACTGTACCCTGAAGCTCGGCAGCCTGCAAGCCGCGTTCCTTCCATACAAAATCCAAATGGTCGTGCTTCATTATCTCACCTTCCTTCTGATGCTCTTCCCTGAGCAAACCTATAGACTTTCCTCCAAGGCAGGAAGAAAGTTTGATCTGCCCCCATTGATCCTTCACTCCATCCACATGTGTGTTTTCGAATTACAATGTAGGAACAGCCTATCCCTACGTTGATCCTTCACTCCATGCACATGTGTTTTTTCTAATTATAAAGGAGGGATAGCATATCCCAGTAACCAGGGGTGTAGCCAGTCAGGTTTTATCTTCGGCAAGGCCTTGATTATACACAGTAAAATACTTGGTTCTCAGGTCTCTTGATGCTAACCGTTGTAGGAAGACAAAACAGCCCATGAGTCCACTGGCTTCTCCCCTAGTCGGGAGGCCCCTCCCACTGTCTGCTTGACTCGAACACTCTTGCCTCAGTAACTAACTCACCACATTTTTTCTGCCAGCAAACCTTGACACCTTTTCCCTGCAGTGCAATGGATTCCCCACCTGGCCCATTAGTAAGTGTCACTCAGCAAAACCCATTGTTGTTCTGGAAAGCAGGAAGGGGGGCTTTAGGTAGGCCAGAACCAGGGGAAATTTCTGAAAGATTATGGGAATGTATTGAGAAAAATGCTTCAGAACCAAGGGACCTGAAGCCCCACCAAAAGAAACTCCAAACAAAGTGAGTTTCCCTTGAGCACCCCAGGGTAACAACAAGGTCAGAGGCAGTGGGATCGGGCCAAGAGGGCTGTGGGCAGTAAATCACTGAAGGGTAGAACTTCTGTGCTAGGCTCTCCTTCTCAGAGGGACTGAGATGAAGGGGTTATACTTACGGTGGGGTCGCATTTACAAAGTGTTGAGTAAACTTACCTGAGATCAGCTCTCAATAGAATCCTTGTCTCATGATCTGTCTTGGGGGTGCACAATCTGAGACAGCATCTCTATCTAATTCACCATAATGTAGGCACAAGCAAAGCCTGGAAGAACAAACAGGTGACAATCAATCCTGCCTTAAGTTGGGATTCCAAGGTGAACTTTGCAGTGATGGGGGCATCAGAGCTGAGGGAAGAATGTTTATTGGGAGGCTATGGAGGTGAGAAAGGCAGGCACGTGAAGCAGAGAGGCAATACCCTCAAGCTTCCTCTTTTCAAATATTATTTTTCTATAGACATACACGTACATACATATTTGTGTGTATGTGTGTGTGTATCTGATGATATTCAAACTAACTCCGTCTATTAATGTCTTCTATTAAACATTCAAAGTAAAGATGAAATATTGGATATTTGATCTATTTCATCCAAGTGAAATGGATTTGGAGTTTACTTCTCCTATTTCTGCTCATGGTTATAAGGAATACAAGAGGAAAAAGAATCACAAAAATTTATAATTCTGGAGATTCTTGCTGAAGATGTAGAATACTTGTAATTGGAGGGTCCTTTATGGTTTAATGGAGAGAAGGGATGGGGAATGCATGGCAGTGGGTACTGACGTGTGGCCAAGGCTGTGGAGAAAACCACCCCTGTAAAGCCAGAAGAGTCAGAGGGGAGTCCAGGAGCAGAGAAGCCAAAAGCTGAAAGGCTTGGCAATGCATTAAGGGAAGAGAAAGATTTAAAAAGTGATTTATCTTCTGCATGGCCAAGAAGGAAGACCTGGGAAAAGCTGCTTTATGGAGACGTCCACTAACTATAGTGCCTTCGCCCCTAACAAAATCTTCAGGAGAATCTCTATCACTGGCCACGGTTGTCGTGTAAGAGCATTCTGCCCGGTAGCGTATATGGCGATATAGGACAGGGCAGACAGTCAGGAGCAATCCACGCATATGAAGGAGGCATGGGAAAAACACCAAGCATGAACCAGCCCCTTGAGGAGACACGTTTAAAGTGTCTTCATGCATAACTTCATGCATAACTCTTCATGCACCTGTTCCTCCCTCTTCCCACTGGGCTGCTCCCCGGACTCTCACTTGCTTCAGCAGAAATTCTGCATTCATGGGGCCCTAGCCCAATGGCTCAGCAACTCCCCTTATCGACATGGATCCCAAGGCTAAAGCAGGAGACCCCTAACATGCTGGATGGCAGAGTTTCCAGAACTAAATCTCCATCGCATGTAGTTTCCACATGGAAAGGAGGACTGTGGCTCTCAACCTGGGGAATAGCCTGAGCTAGGAGACACATGAAGCCCTGAGATAGCCACAGAAAATTTACGCTGGAGCATCAATTTCTCACAAAAAAAATGTACAAAAAATGGTTGATAATTTTAACTGGTAATTTTAATGTTTAAAAATACTAAAAGAAATGTGCATGAATTGTAGAAAAGTATGTAATTCATAAAGATTTCAGAAATACACTTTAAAATCTTGCTACTGGCAGGCTACTTTGGACTAAGTCCCCAGGACTTGAAGGAATATACTTCTGATATTAGAAGAGGGATGATCTGGTTGAAAATTCTGAGAAATGCAGTACCTTGGAGAAACATTCAATCAGAAGCCCAGCTGCAAGTTCTGAGCTTTTTCCTTAGTTATGCGAGGTTATTAACCGGCTTAATTCCTTTTTAAGTTAAATGAAAATAATGAGTGTGCCAGTTGGACACCATATCTTGGGTCTGCTGAGATGAATGCAATCCAGGCTGTGCTTCTCTGGGGGACACAGGCAAGTTAGCACCTGTAGAAGGCACTGTCAGCCCTCGGACCACACTGGAGGTCCGTCCCTAAAGACCATTTCAGGATATCTCTGCCTGGAAGCATCCTCTGGCTGAGGACAGTGCTTTGCTCAGACTTTGAAGGGGCTGGAAGTGTCAGACCGTTTATGTTCCAGAAGCAGGCCTCCCAATATGAGGCACCACAGTTGGTAAATAAATGCACCAGCTTTCCTGCTCTTTACTGCCCTGAGGTGTGTCCTTCTCAGGCTATGCACGGGTTCCCAGTGGGATTGAGCCGCCATTGTGCACAGGCAGAACCTGCTCAATCCCTCATCCTTTATAGATTTTCATCCCTCCCCATATCCCAGTGGTGGTTCCCAGGGTTGACTCCCACATCAACTGCTCTCATTAGGAATCCTTGTCTTAGGATTTGCTTTTGGGAAGCGGGGACAAACTAGGACAGAATCTGTATGTCTGATACACTGTGAGAAGCTGTAATGGAAGTGCTGTGAAAAACTAGAAGTCCAAAGAGAAAATAACAAATTCCATGGGAGGGAGAAGAGATGGGGGGAGGGAGTAAAGACCATTTCCCAGAAGTGCCTTAGCAAAGATTGGTGAGCTGGAGTTGGCCAGAAGGCTACAGTGATGAGAAGCATACACAAAGCAGAGGGGAGAGCACACGTGAGGCTGTGAGGCCTGAGGACCCTTGCTTGGCCTGAGAGCAGTAGGATCCCACTGGAGACTCATTTCTTTAATCTTCACAATAGGGCTATGGGGCCAAATAATCTTATAGAACCTGTTTGTCTCCAGTATACTGTAATTCCAGCTCTAACTCTCATTCAGGGGAAGCAACTGGAGGCCAGGACTGTGGATGGTCAATCTTACAAAGAGTCCCTGAAAGAATTCTGTTCAGCAACATGAACTGGGAGCAAAGGAGAAAGAGGGAGGGCAGGCAGGTGGTGGCCCTCTCCAAGGAGTCTGCTTTTAATTGAAGCCACATTGAGTGTGACAGGGCTTGGCTGACCATAATGCACAGGGGAGAGTTGGCAAGGCACCCATGGCTGTACTTTCCAGGGTGAAATTGAGTCTGGAAGAGGAGGAGAAGGAATCTGGTGGTAGGAAAGTGTATGAGAATGCCCATTTCCAAATGAAAAGCTTGCTTCCAAAAAATGAGTGAGCTAAATGGAATTATTAGCAGAAGGAGCATAGATGACAGCTGTATCTGGAGGTTCTGGGGTGTGGGGTGGGTGAAGATGGCTCCATGCTGCTGTCCTTGGAGTGGTTCTCCCTCATGAAGGAAATACTGCCGTGACTGCGGAGATCTTGCCACAGTGGGTTTAATAGCTATGAGCCAAGGTGCAGAATTTATACAATATTGAAAAGGAAACTTCTGGGATTTATTCAGGTGCATGCCAGATGTTGCACTGGCAGTGGCCCCTCAAGGAGTGACTCTTGGAAATCAACTGCAGACCCTGGAATCCCACACTCTTTTCCCCAGTTAACCCTTAGAAAACCTCAGGGGCCAATCCTGAGATCATCCTTAGTCAAGAGACACTGGTCATCATAGTATTTATTCAGTGTTGCTACATGCAGAGCTGTGGCCAAGGTACAACAGGCAACGTGTTGAAATTAGCATGAGTATCTCCGTGTTGTAATCAATTTGTTCACTTTTGAAGTAAGCCCTATATATGGTTGGTGACAACCTGAATATTGAAATTCATTTGACTATTTGTAAGGTCTTCTATTTGGAAAAATGTCAAATGTACCCCTGTGTTTTTAAAGTTTGACGTGTGTGGCTGGGGAGCTGGGACTGGAGGCTCACAGGGGGCAGGAACCATGCTTTAAGCCTCCTCTACTCTATCCTACTCAAAGGGCCCAGCGATGGATGCACACAGCAGGCATCTAATGGATGTTTTCTGTTGTGAAGTTCCTTAGGGGGTCTCATGGACTGCATGGCTTTTTTCATGTCATGTGACAACTCTGGGGCTCGGGTTCTTATCTGTAAAATGACTTTCCAGAGATGAAGTCTTCCCTCTCCTCTCTATGAAACACACATTAAATCCAAATCTGTCCTACGAAGGCTGCCACCACTGAAGGCAGACTGGGAGGGAGCACAGCTGGACTGGCCGTGAGCAGCTCGTCCACTTTGGCACAGCTGGCCTAGAGTGCTCCTTCTGTGCTGTCCTCATTTTATTTGGATGTGAGTCATTCAGCATGGTCCCCGTCCAGCCAAAATTACTACAAGGCAGGGATCCACTTGAAAACTGGCATCACTGACCACAGGAGAGGACATGGCACTATGACCTCAGCAAAGCCCCCGAACCTTAATATTTTGGGTAATGTTTGGAACAAGTATTTGCCTTCAAGAGATACATAGGCCAGAATAAAGTTCAGAGGATGCTCAGGTATTTGAAATAACAAGTAAAATAATCATTAGAATTGGAAAACCAAAAAAGGATTCTGTAACCAAAGAAAATCCTTTACCATGTAACATTTATCAAAGCAAAGCTATCTGAGGCTGGAAAGTTCTGGTATGTTGTGGCATAAAGCCCTTGTGGCAAAATCAGAGTGTATCACATCTATGGTTTTGTCTGTCCAGAACAGCACTTCTTGTCTTTCAGGTAAAATGTTTGCTCCTCCTGTTTACTTGTTTGCTGAGGTTGGAACTATCAACCATCATTCTCTGATACCCTGCACCCTGGTGGGCACCTGACCCAGGCTGACCCAGTCAGAGTTCTCTATGAGGATTGTAGCTGGAATCAATGTGGAGGGTCCTGTTTCCTCACTGGTCCCAGTATTGTGAAGAGGCAAGCCCCACGGTTCCAGAAGAAGCCATTACCCCGGCTTCACTCTGACAGTCGGCCAGGGAAAACGAGGCAAGCACCAGAGAGAAGTGGATGCAGGAAGCAGAGGACCAGTCCCCGGTCATTCTTAGGGCCAGTTCCACATCCCCACCCACACTGCTTAGGGCTTTGGTTTCTGTTTTCATCTCTCCTATTTTTAAAGTCTCTTTCTTTTAATTGCAAATGAAAGGCTGCAGATGTAGTGCATTTATAAGAGAAAGCAGCCTTAGTCTGTATGTATGTACACACCTTCCTCAGAGGTGCTGGAGCAGGTGCTTGCGATTTATTGTGTTCCTAAGTGTCTAGTTTGTTCTGCCTCTGGCACAACTTGTGACTCTGACCTAGGAAGGCTGGAGTAGAAAAGTTAAGTGGGTTTGCTTAGGGAGAAAAGAATGTTGAACACTTTTTTTGTGAACGAAAATTTTTTTGAAAAGGAGTTTGGAGAAAAGAGATTTTATTCCGGTGTACAGTTTGCAAACTGGGGACATGCAGCCTTCAGTGTAAAAACTAAGATGTGTATCAGAGAGCAAAGGGAGAGCTCTGGTTTTCCAGTGAAAGTTTCTGCCCAAGTTCCCGATCAGGTTCACCTATGCAAATAAACCTTGATTGGTCAATGCAACTGAGTCCTGATTGGTTGAGGCAGCTGAATCATGATTGGTTGATGAAGGGCTCAGCCTCAATCAAGTCCCAAAGCTGAACATAAGTGTCGGTTTTCAGGGAACTCAAAATGTGTGTGTGTGACGTCTAGTCAGCAAATAGCTACTTGGCTTTATTTTAAATTTGGGCCCAGTTAGCCCTTTGGAATCCATCTTTATGGATTAGCTCTTTCAGGTTCACATTTAGTCACATCTTCTAATGAAACAAACGGTCTCTAGAACATATGCATTTGAGCACTCCAATACTCGAGTATCCAAGGAAGGTGAACCAACCCAGGAGTCCTGTAAATAGCCATCCTTCCAGGTCAGCACATATTGGAGGTGCAGCTTCAGAAGAAGGCTAGATCTGCCTTTACCCAGAACAGTGAGTGAGCTTTGATAAAAATGAAGAAATAATGATAAGAGAAAATATTGTCTCGATTGTGTCAGATTAACCAAAACCATTAATGTCAGAACTTGATGGAACAATCACCTATCATTTTAAGCAAAACGTGAGTCTACTTTGGTGGCTTCCCCATAGGCCCAGAGGGTGCTGGATGTGGATCTTATCATTCATGTCCTTGAACAGGGAGCATTTCATGTAAGATTTCCAACTGGCAGATATGGAGGGGAAGAGGACATTCAGCAAATTATCTCCAAGAAACTAAGGACAGAAGTGATCCACTCACACCTGATTCTTAGCCCTTAATCTCCTAGATTCCTGAGATCTGAATCAATAAATATTTGAGGCTATGGTCATTTTTTAGAACTTTTGTTTAAGCAACTTGTTTAAAGTTCAAGAAAGAAGCAAAGAGAATATTTCCCTGTTAATGAGAATTCATATTAAAGATTTTGAAGGCTTTCCACTGCTTACAGAGTAAACTCAGGACATTTCAGGAGGACCTGAGAGGTCTTCCATGGTGCTGCTTCTTACAATCCCCAGCTGTATCTTCTTGTTAAATTTTATCTGTTTCCTGTTCTGCCCCTACCTCCTTTTGAGGGTTTACACTTTAGAATACAGCAAAATAGGAAAATTCTCTGCTGATAGTTGAAATATGAAGTAGTATAAGCACTTCAGAGGGCAATTTGGCTATCATCTAGTAAAGTTCAACTTTATGAGATAGTCTAAGACTTACCCATTTCTCTTCCAAAAATAAGCCTGAGAGAAACCTCCACCTTGAACAAGGAGGAAAATATGAGAATGATCACTGAAGCTTTTAAAAAATACTCTAAAATACAATCAATTCTGGCTCTTGGTCAAACTCAGCCTGATGCCTGGGGGCATATTTTAACTACTACACTGTTGTTAAAATAAATACACTAAATATACTTATTTTAGCGTAGATGAATTTCTAACATCTAATGTTGGGAAATAAAAGCAAGTTGAAAATATTATGAATAAAATAATTCCTTATTCATGTAAACTTTAAAAAATAGAAAGCAACACCATATACAATGGTTACATACACATGTTATAAATTTTAAAATATGATTTGAAAAGATGTGAACCACCTTCAAGACAGAGGTCAGAGGTCTTTTGGGGTGAGAGAAGCCAGTGAGATGAGGGAAAGTTACTGTATCAGCTAACATTGTACTTTTTTAATGTTCTAAACAAATATGGCACCATTATTTTGAATATTAGTTTGAAAAATGTAAGTGGTGTTATGAGTGTTTGTAATAATCAAAAAACTATTTAAAATTTTTGAAACATTTGATAATTCTAAAAAAACTGTAAAAGAACTAAATAGATTTAATATAACATCAAATAGAAAAAGGCAGTGGTTGCAATATTAATATAAAAATATAGAATTAAAAGTTTAAATGCTAAATGGAAAAACACTTTCATTTTGTTTCCACCTCCTATTTTAATTTGTATCTTCTCTGGCTAGAATTTTATTAGTTCTTTAACCTTTTATTATATTGTATGTGTTTTTATATATCAGCTCAAATCCTTTGTAGAATGAGGCAAAGTATAAATGAACAAACAAGACATCCAACCCTTTTCATATCGGAATAATTGAAGCAAGTCTGATGTTAGTCCTAATACTTTTGAAGTGTGTTATGTAACTTCTACTATCATTTTGGTTGTTTGAATGATATAGAAAGGATCATTGTCCATCCTGGCTAATGGATAAATCTTTCCAGACACTTAGGATACAGTCAGCAAACCTTTTATCTAAAAATGGTAAATGTTTAGGCTTTACCAGCAGGAAGGTCTCTGTGCAACTTGATGCTGCTGTTGTAGTAGGAAAGTGGCCATAGATAATATGTAAATGGATGGCTGTGGCGGTTTACTAATATAGCTTTATTTACAAAACCAGGCATCAGGCTGAGTTTGACCAAGAGCCAGAATTTGCCACCTCTGACTTAGCACACAGGACCCTCCAAGGGATTTTACAAGCCATTCTGAGGAATATTTTGGGTCTTGTGCTCAAGGAAATGGCTTCTTCAAGGACTGCACAAGATAAATTATAGCCTCAGTTCTTTGCTTTACATGGGCAAGAGCTTTGACCTCCAAAACTGGGTGAAATGAGACATTTGCTTGTATTTATTTCTATGTTAAGCAACTCTTCATATGTATAATTTTCATTTTCCCCATTGAGAAAAGTATATCATAATTTCCAGAGAATTCAAACTTTCTTTTCAGTTTTTAAATCTGTGACTTGGATACATCTCAGAGAAATTCTGCCCAAGAACCAATGGAGACCAAGCTGGAGATGAGAAGACACATCAACAGTGATTTACCCAAGATGGGATTTATTTAGTAATACCAACTGCCAGTCCTTCCCATACAGACTCCTATGGGGCAGACAGATAGGAAGACAGCAAGCCACTCACGAACGTGAATAGAAGGGGAGAAATGCTCGTTCATTCCTTGTTTCTTTCATTCATCTGGCCAATATTTACTGAGCACTTACTGTGGTCCAAACCATGTTGGGCATTGAGGACATGAAGCAAAAAAGACAGTAATTGTCTTTCCCTTATAGGATTTACACCAGTATCTCTGCTCTAGAGATTTGGATAGAGAGTGTCAAATATGAAAACATGCCAGGGGGCTCATTTAGCTAGCAGTTTTTACCCAGATTAATGGCTGATCAGAAAAGAAAGGCCAAAGTACAATTCGGCTAGCATACACATAAGCCAGAAACGTAACAATTCAAAGTCATCTGGTGGACATGAACACCAAAATGTGAGGATTCGAGCATACTAACTAAATTGTTAATCTTAGTGTAGAAACTCCTTCTATCTGGAATTCAAGGAGAACTTTTACTTAAATGTTAGTAGCAGTACTTTTATGATTATTGCTTAATGTATTAGTATACCAGCTGACCTCAGGCAGTTTGGTCACGCAAAACTCTTCGGGCTTTGTTTTGTTTTGTTTTGTTTTGTTTTTGTGGTAGAAAATGGCAGCTTTTAAAGAGGTGAGAGGTGGATGAGTATTGACTTCTCTCCCTACAACTTGGCTAGTAGGCTCTAAGGAGAGCTAATTTCAAAGAAAACACTGACACACATCCAGCTCTTTTCAATTAAGGAGTTATTATCAAGCAAGCACAGAAGCAGCTCATACAACTTGTTCTGTGAGCTCACTGAAGTCTCAGCCTTCTGTCCTGTTAGGTGCTCAGACCTTGCTTGGAAGGTCACTTGAGGTAGCCACCCACAATTCCACAGAGGGGCTTCTGCTAACCGCGTGGGCAGCTTCATGCAGGCAGAGCCCTGGGGATTCCTGGCTGGACATAGAACCACAAAAAGATCAAGCTTCAGGCAAAATCACCAAATATCATTGATCCTTTGGTTGTTTTTACCCTGTTATAATACAGGGGAGTATTTCCATAATATTTTAGCCAACCCACATACTTTGATTATCTTCAGTTTCACCAAAAGAGGACACTTTTTGAGCATGTATCAGCTTATTAATAAGCCACAAGTTTCACCCAAATCTGCATGCTAATCAGACAAGCCACAGTTAGATATAGATAACAGAAGCTCGGCAATACTTGTTCCAGCAAAGGGGTTTCCTCTCTCACCTGAGGCAAGTGTGCCTGCCTGGTTGAATTCTGTGAGAGCCTGAGTTTTAGCTCAACCCAAGTTACAGGCATGTAATCCCACAGTGTCTGTGCTGCTGCAGCATTTAAAGTAAATTGCAGATGATAAAATAGTCAAGGAAACACTATTATTACTTATTAATAATAAAATTAGTATCAGTTACTATTATGGATTACTATTTATGTTTTAGCTACTTATTTACATAAGTACTGATCGGGAAAATTGTACTTTATTTTAAGTGAAAGTGAGAAGATAGGGCATAATAGTAACCAAATGAAAGGAAATAACCATTAAGAAACCCTTCACACAGAGATAGATAGATAGATTGGTAGATAGATTGATTTACTGATAGATGATAGACAGATAGATCCCACTAAGTAAATATGGGTCCTAGGCAGGGTGGTTTGCAGTGGCTGTATCTAAAATATGACAGCATTAAATATTAATAGAGGTATCATCTTCATAGGTCTACTGGGAACAATGGAAAATCTGAACCTAAAGCCACCTCCTGTTAGTCAATCTTTGTCCTATAGCAAAATCTGAAAAAGCATAACAAGACAAATAAATAGTGTGATGAGTTCTTGTTGTGTGTTCAATGCTTTGCCTCCACCACCTCATCAGTCTGTTCCACAGCTTCGCATGGCTGGCAGGCACCTCGGTGCCCACGGAGGAGTTGGGCAGGTACTGAGCTCTCTGCCAGGCCATCCAGTTGGTGAACGGCTGAGCTGGATTACAACCTGGTCCATGCGACCCTAAGCCCACAGTCTTTCTGCTCTACAACACTGAGTTTCTGATGATTCTTGGCAAGTAAGAGGACCGTCAAGCTCACCCAGCTTTTCTGAGGCCATGTGTGGGTGTTGACCATGACATGCATGTTTCTGTGATGCGTATTGTTCCTGTAGATGTTCCAGGTGTGTTTGCAGGTTCCCTTACCATGTGAACTGGTCCCAAGGCCAGCTCCATGTCCTCCCAGAGTCATGGGTCTTTGAACTTAGAATATGATAAACACTCAACATTTCGTAAGAGATCAGTCAATTAGCAAGTTTGCCATAGATCTTTTTGTTCTCTCTCCTTAAATTCTCGTTTCTAAGCCCTTTCTCACAGGGAATGAGCTCATTATTTCTTGGAAGATTGAAATTTACTATTTTTTACTATGAACTTTCTCAACTTCCTTTATTTCCAATTCAGATTCTATTATTACCGACCCCTTCTTTGCCTGCCATATTTGGGGATTAAGTACCTCTTTCTTTGTCATAGTGAACTCTTTGCCCTTGAACTCAGCTTTCTTTCCTTTTAAGAACCATGGTCTACTTGTATTAGCATTTATTCTTCAATCTTCATTTTTCTTTTGGATCCTTCTCCTTGACCCTCAAAAGATGATGGCCCCTGATATAAAGCAGGATTCCTTCTACCCTGTGACTTCCTTCTCCTGTTTGCCCCTCTCTAGTCTTTCTGTCCCTACACATTTTGCTTTCACCCTTCCTGAGGGCTGGTGCTGCATCTCACTCACTCTTGATCCCCCACTCTCCCATCCCTGCTCAGGTCATCAAATTTAGACTGAAGATACTCGATAGGCAACTTTGCTTTTGTGCTTCCTTGAATTTAGCTTTTGTGTTATATCAACTTTTAAAAGTGGGTTTGGACAGCTCCAAAAGGGAGGGCATATGTATGGCTTGTTCACTGCTGTAGAGTCAGCATATAGTAAATGTGTGGTCAACTTTTGTTGAATAACGTTGTATTCTTGTAATTTTCTATTTGTGTGTTTCCCCTATCTTTGCATTATGAGTTTCTTGAATACAGGGGCAATATTTTATTTACCTGTATATTTCCAGCACTTGGCAACCACAACCCACCAGGTGCCCCAGGAGCTCTATACATGTATATTAAGAGCTCTATATGCCCTTTTAGATGTGTTGATTTCCACCTATACATTAGTCTGGTTACTGCTTCAAAAAAGAAATTCGCTTGGCAAAACCTGTTGTTAATGAACACATATTGAGTCTTATACAAAAGTACTTTCTTTACTGATACACTATTTGTTTTTTTAAAAAATCACATTATAAAGGCATCCTTTTAAATGACACCATAATATTCTCTCACAAAAATACACCATCACGGGTGCAGCAAACCACTATGGCACATGTATACCTACGTAACAAACCTGCACATTCTGAACATGTATTCCGGAATGTAAAGTATAATGAAAAAAATACACCATCACTAATTTAATGCCTATTGTTGAGCATTGAGGTTGCTTTAAGTTTCCCTTGGTTTTAAAATCACAGTCATGAACATCCTTTACATAAATCCTTGACAAACTCTGATTGTTTCTTTAGAATACACTGCTTAAGGGTGACTTATTTCATTAATTAGCACTAAAGTTTTAAGGATAGAAACATTGTACCAATTTACATTCTCATCAACAGAGAATGAGAATGTGCATTAGAATGTACCTTTACTTTGGTTTATTTTTAATCACTAGTATAATAATTCGTTGATTTTAAATAAGCAATTTTATTATTTTAATCAGCAGAAATTGTTGAATAAAAGACTGGATAAGAAATGAAAGGAAAAATCATCAAAGTCAGATTGAAAAACAACTAAACTGTTCCAAATATGTAAATAGTTGGTATTGGGAAACAGTATTCCCTGATTGCTTTTCCCATTTGGTTCAACTGCTGCTGGTGGTGATGACAGCAACCCTGCAGGGGTTTCCTTGGCGCTCCTGGGAACCGGAGCACGTGGCTCCTGGAGAGCAGAACTTTCCTGCTTTGCTCTCTTCTGAATTCACAACACTGACATCATACTTGACAACTGGTAGGCACTCAGTAAGTACTTGTTTAGTGAATGAATTAATGAAGGAGAGTAATAAGGAGGCCTGTGTCCCTTCTTCCTCTCTCTAGATCCCAGTCTGGGCCCTGGGAATCACAGACAGGGAGAGTCAGACATCATGTTTTGTGCTTTCAAAGCTGCTTATAAACCTGAAGTGTGGCTGACTGCTCTTCCCTGTGGCCAGCTCAGGCCATGAGTGGGCATCATCACAGAGGAGGCCACAGGACACTTGCTCCAGTGTGTGGTGGCTGAGCCTGCATGGGAATGCAGAGCACCTGGAGTCGTGCCTGCAGGGACACGTGGTGTACATTTAAAATTAGAAATAAAGAGCTAAACATGTACTATAAATTAAACAACAACAACAATTTGAGCACCAGACAGAATTTCTGTCTGGTGACAGAAAATAATTTCTATTACAGAAATTTATAGACAAGAGGAATCTGTGTACTGGAGAAGAGGAACTGAGATTGATCCCAGAAATATGGCCTGGTACACAGTAGATAATGTACACACACACACAGAGACACACATATGTACACACATGCACACTTGCACATGCGTGTACACATGCTGAATCAATGGCTGCCTAAGTGATGGATGAATGGTAATGTCTAGATAGAAACACAGAAGGAGAATCACACAGTCCTCACCCACAAAGGGCAGAGTCTTGATGCTGGGTGCCTTTACAGTCACCCCTCAAACGGAAGTTAAATGTTGCACTGCTAGTCTGAGTCAAGATCAAGACTGAAATCACCATGGCAGCATTTCCATCTCCACCACCACTAAACATCACAGACACATTCACGGCCACGCTACTGTAGATTCATCCACACATCCCATGGCATGACAGGTGCCTGGGGGTGGCCGCATAGACCAGCAGCCCCACCACCAGCCCCGGCTAGATCTCTCCACTCCTCCGTGCTTCCAGCTCCAGCTGTCTTGCTGCCACGGTACTGGGCAGTCCCACCTGGAAGTCATTTTCACTGAGGGATGAGGGGAGGGGTGGGGCTGGCCATGTTGTCTTAAGACGCACATCCCATGGGACACTTGGGGTTGGCTTCTGCCATAAGCCCTCTTCCCACTCTGTACAACACTATCCACTGGCATTCAGTTTGAGGAGCTAGGACCTTTTACCTCTCTCTCTCTCTCTCTCTCTCTCTCTTTAGTGTGATGTGCCTTTCAGCCCCTCCTGGCTGGGTTAATGGGGACATATGTTACCTCAGGACCTTGGAGAGAATGGCACTACAGAGAAGATCACAGGGAAGAGACGAGGACCTCATACACAACGCCTGTGTTTGTGTTTCTCATTTGGCATGGTTCTGGGCTACTACTGCAGGCAGAATGGAGTGCATTTTCTGTTGTGGATGTCAGATATGAGCTGAATACTAGGAACAGAGGAGAGAAAGAAACATCTTATCTTCTTGCAGACAAATCAGACCAGAGGGGGATCTAGGCAGCTGCTACCTTTTCTTTGTTTTTCAAATTACTTAATCAAATTTATGTTAAATTTCTTTAAATTCATTCCATTTAAAGCTTCCAAAGTAGGTTGAAAAAGGGAAATTTGTGCGGGAAAGGGCCTTGAGTTGAATTAGAAATGGGAAAATGTGTCCCAGGCCCCCACCTAAGCCTACTTGAGATGAGTGGATTTCAAATGCATTCCCAGAAGCACACCTTTGGAAAAATCCGTGCTCTGCAAACAGGTCTCCTATACACAGCTCTGACACTGACCATCTTCCACCTGGCAAATAACATGTTCTGAAGGTTTCTGGGCACCACTTCCATGGATGGCTGTATGGGAAGGGAAGCAACAGCAGTAACAGAGGACTCCAGCAAATGGGAAGACGGAATATGACATGCCTTGACCTTGGAGCTCACAAAGCATGTTGAGAATGTAAGAAGCAGGGAAGGAATCAGAAGATGTGAATCACATGGGAAAGGGAGATGTAGACATGAGGCTAGAAGTGGAGTAGGCTTCTGAAAAATGTCAGCTGTGGTGTTGGTGAAATGAGGCGGGCCTAGGAGCAGCAGAGCCTCCAACTGAAATGTATCCTGGGCTACAGCTGTCAATCATAGGTCCACATTACTACAGTGGCACCAATGAAGTGAAAGAAGAGGGAAAAGCACCACGTGCCATGATTGGCCACGATTATTTGTCTCTATTGAGACAAGAACAACCACAACACAGTACTGGGTGAGAATTAACCAAGATGATCCAGGCAAAACACTAAAGTCAATACCTAACTCACAAACTCCTCCAGCAATTTCCAAGCACAGTGTCAGTGTCCGAGCACTCATTCATTTATTCACTCAACAAGCGGTTACTCATGGCCCATTGTGTGCCAGGCACCATTTGAATTAGCAGGGCAGTGTATTGGACTGAATGTTTGTGTCCTTTCAAATTTCATATGTTGAAATCCTAACTCTCAATGTGCTAGTATTCAAAGGTGAGGCCTTTGGGAGGTGATGATGTCATGTGGTGGTTAATACTAAGTGTCAACTTGATTGGATTGAAGGATGCAAAGTGTTGTTTCTGGGTGTGTCTGTAAAGGTGTTGCTAGAGGAGATTAACATTTGAGTCAGTAGACTGGGAGACACAGGCCTACCCTCAATCTGGGTGGACGCCATCCAATCAACTGGCAGTGCAGTTAGAAAAAAGCAGGTGGAAGAAGGTGGAATACACTGGCTTGCTGAGTCTTCTGGTTTTGGTCTTTCTCCCATGTTGGATACTTCATGCCCTTGAACATCAGACTCCAGGTTCTTTGGCCTTTGGACTCTTGGACTTACACCAGTGGTTTGCGAGGGGCTCTTGGGGCTTTGGCCACAGATGGCTTTGCATTGTTGGCTTCCCTACTTTTGAGGCTTTGGGGCTTGGACTCAGCCACTACTGGCTTCCTCGCTCCTCAGCTTGCAGACGGCCTATCATGAGACTCCACCTTGTGATCATGTGAGTCAATTCTCCCTAATAAACTCTCCTTCATATATGCATATATCATTAGTTCTGTCCTTCTGAAGAACCCTGACTAATACAGGTCATGAGAATAGAGCCCCCATGAGTGGGGTTAGTGCCTTTATGAGACCAGAATGAAATTGGATCCTTATCTTATCCATGTATGTGATAAAGGGCTAATACCCAAAATTTATAAGAAACTCTTATAACTCAACTGCAGAAAATAAAATAGCTTGATTAAAAGTGGACCAAAGTCAAGACCATCTTGGCTAACATGGTGAAACCCCATCTCTACTAAAAATACAAAAACATTAGCCAAGAGTGGTGGCGGACACCTGTAGTCCCAGCTACTCGGGAGGCTGAGACAGGAGAATGGCATGAACCTGGGAGGCGGAGCTTGCAGTGAGCTGGGATTGCACTACTGCACTCCAGCCTGGGCGACAGAGTAAGACTCCATTTCGAAAACAACACCACCACCAACAAAAAGCAAAAATGGACCAAGGACCCAAACAGACATTTCTCCAAAAAAGATACAAAAACAGCCAACAAGTATATGAAAAGGTGTTCAAGATTACTAATCATAAGGGAAATGCAAATTAAAATCACTATGAGATATTATGTCATATCTCTGACTATCTTTGAAATAGCCAAGTTGTAAGGATGGCTATTATCAGAAAGACAAGAGGTAATAAATGTTGGCCAGGGTATGGATAAAGCCCCAGTACATGGCTGGTGGAAGTGTGGATTGGTACAGCCATTATGGAAAACAGCATAGAGGTTCCTAAAGAAATTAAAAACGGAGCTGCCATAATACCCAGCAAGCCCTCTTCTGGGTATATATCCAAAGGAGACAACATCCCCATCTTCCAAGGGTATCAACATTCCCATGTTTATTGCAGCATTATGTACACAACCTAAATGTCCATCAATAGAGGAATGGATAAGGAAAATGTGATATATATACACCCATAGGGATATTATTCAGCCTTTAAAAAGGAGATCTGCCATTTCCCACAACATAGATGGACCTGGAGGACATTGTGCCAAGTAAAATAAGCCAGACACAGAAAGAAAAATATGGCATGATCTCACTTATAGATGGAATATTTTTTAAAGGCTCAAATACACAGAGAATGAAACAGTAGTTACCACAGGTGGTGGTAGGAGCCGGGTGGGGGTAGAGGAAATGGGAAGATATAAGTGAAAGGATATAAAATAGCAGGTATGTAACATGGCATGTCTCAGGACCTAATGCACATCCTGGGGACTAAAGTTAATAACACTGCATTGCATTAGAGATTTTTGTTAAGTAAGTAGATTTTCGCTGCTCTTGCCACAAAAAAGTAACTGAGATGACATGTTAAACTACTTCACTATTGTAACCATTTTACTGCCCCTATCCCATAACATCTTGTTCTAAGCCCCAAATATGCACAACAAAATTTATTTAGAAGAAGCAGCAGCAGCAGTGGCCAGAGAGCTAGCTAGCTAACTTTCTTTGTGCCATGGAAGATACAGTGAGAAATTGGCAGTTTGCTTCCTGGGAGAGGGCCCTCAACAGAACTGGACCAAATAAAACATACATGTCAGGAAATAAAATGTGCTATGAATGAAAGTGAAGTAGAAGGGAGAAGAAGTGGTGGGAAGCTCTACAGGACAGGTCATCTGAGATGCCACAGGGCAGTGCCATTTGTGCAGAGACCAGCATGAATGGAAGGGCTCCTAGAGATGGAGGATTCCAGGCAGAGGGAGCAGCCCTGCAAAGTTCCGGGGGAGGCAAGTCTGATGTCCTTCAGGAGTGGCAGGGGGGCAGGTCCTGGGGAAGTGGAGGGAGACAAGGTCTGAGAAGTCAGTGTGGCTTCTCAGAGGTTGATGTGATATTTAGGGACCTGGTGGCCACTGTAAGGACATTCAGTTTTATTCTATAGCGAAGCTGGAAGTCATTGAAAAGTTTGGGCTGTGATATCGCATATCCTGACTTCTGTTTTCAGAGGAGCAGTTTGGCTGCTGCATGGACATCAACAGTGGGTAAGGGGACCTGGAGGGAGAAGCAGAGGCACCTGCCATTGTCCAGGCAAAGGTGGTAAAAGTGATGGCACCTGGTGAAAGCAGGCAGCATTTCCTGCTGTATTTTGGATGAGGAGGGTGAGGGAAAACGTTAAAGAGACCCTCAGAAGTGGAAAATGCTGGGCATGGTGGCTTACGCCTGTAATCCCAGCACTTTGGAAAGCGGAAGCGGGCAGATCACCTGAGGTCAGGAGTTTGAGACCAGCCTGGCCAACACTGCAAAACCCCGTCTCTACTAAAAATACAACAATTATCCGGGTGTGGTGGCAGGTGCCTACAATCCCAGCTACTTGGGAGGCTGAGGCAGGAGAATCGCTTAAACCCGGGAGAGATCGCGCCACTGCACTTCAGCCTGAGCAACAGAGCCAGACTCCGTCTCAAAATAAATACATACATAAATAAAGTGGAAATGTCGTTTATTGAGATGAGTAATCCCAAAGGTGTGGCGGGTTTAGGATCTGGCAGTAATACTTCTATGTTAACAGCCAGGTACTAGAGTGGAACTCGCCCTTCCAAGGCTTCTTTGTGTTATTCCAGAGCTGGGCATGGTGAAAGGTGGCAAGTTACTGCTTCCTTCCCTCTCAGCCTCTGTAATTAGCACCTTCATTCCAAAACATTACTGTATATTTGACTTGCCAGGAGAAATGGTTAAAAACAGATTCCAGGGGCCAGCAGAAATCCCCATTCAGTAGACCTGGGGAGGTATCCAGAAGTTGAGTGGTTTTTATTTTATTATTATGATGATGTAAAACAGGGTGTTGCTATGTTGCCCAGGCTGAAGTGCAGTGACACAATCATAGTTCGCTGCAGCCTTGAACTCACAGGCTCAACCTTTCCTCTTGTCTCAACTGCCCGAGTAGCTGGAACTACAGGCATGAGCCACCATGCCTGGCTAATTTTCTTTTCTAAGTTTCTTAGAGACAAGGTCTCACTGTGTTGTCCAGGCTGGTCTGGAACTCCTGGCCTCAAGTGATCCTCCTGCTTCGTCCTCCCAAACTGCTGGGATTACTCATGAGCCACCATGCTTGGCCTTTGAGTGTTTTTTAGCAACTACCCAGGGGAAGCTGATGCAGAAATCCATGGACCACACTCTGAGAAGTCCCATCAAGGAGGGGATGCTCCTGATGGTTTTGCTGTTGTCAAAAGCAACCTGAAGGACACACGTCTCCTGGGCTGCTAAGGTGACCCCATCAGCCATCAGCCAGTCTCTCCTGGATCACCTCTGACAGACAAAAATCCCACAGGCAATGAGATCCTGTGTAAGAAAGGAATACATAGATGCAGTCTGGGTCAATGCCTGGAACATGTCCTTCCAAGCCTCGTGCAAGTATGTGGAGCTGGTGGGAACAAGCCTTGCAGCACCTCCCCATTGTTAACCCACCAAAGTGCCAAGCCAAGAGAGGAGTAATCATGGAGTTTGTTGATGACATATACTGAAGACGTCCTCCAGGGTCTCTTAGATAACTGTTCTAACTTTTTCTAATCAGCAGGTACTTGAAGGTTGTGGAGCATAAGAAAAACCTCTAATAAGGCCCTTTTATTATCCACATATCAACCAAGATGAGTGCAGTAATGATCACATCTGGTAAACCATATGTAACCAGTGACATTGCATGGGATGGTCGTAAGTACAAAAACAGTTTCAACTCTAACCAGACAGTGGAACTGTGCATCATTTAGGCAGTTCTCATACACAGACATTCTTCCTCTGACCTGATCCTGCATATTAGAAAATGCTATATATGCAATGCGTGTTCCATAGCAATGCATGAGTGATGCTCATTAAAAATACAGATTCTCGGGCTCTAGGTTGGATGTTTTGAACATGTGAAAATTCCAGAGGCTCTGTAATTTTAAACCAGCTTCCCTGCAGTGCCAAACTTAGGCACTACTGATGTAGGTTTTTTCTAGATGCTGTACTTAAGACATGACAGAAAATATAGCATCCAGCTTTGGATATATAAATGCTATTGTCTAATCTTTTATAAGAAGGTGGTTCATGTTGGAGGATGACTTAAAGGCATCCAGCAATTGCTCCTCTAGCTACCCCTTCCTTATCAAGATGAGATGACACCATGGATCACTGCATGGACTATTTTGTAATTTAATTGTCATAAAGAGGTAATTACATGATTTGTATCAATATAAAAGTCTCTCAAGGTAGTAGCAGAATATGCTATGGAATCTCCAGATCGGATCACGGTGGGCATCAACTTCAGTGTAATTCTCCAGGCTTGTAAGCTGGTATGAGTCATAATCTTTAACCATAAGAAACCAAGGCTGAATTATCTACAGCAACATTGGGAGGCCAGCGCCTTAGAAAAGACTGGGTTCAAATTATGAGTAAAAGGAGGCAAAGATAGTTTTGGAACTACATGAACTGTAGACAATAATAATAGTTTCTTGGTAAAACTGTACAAACTCCTTTTTTGGAGGGTACATGGTTCTAGAATAAAACACCTCTATGACTCATTGGCACCTGGCATTTAAGAGACAAACACAGTTTCAGAATGTGAAATCGCCATGGTAATGCTCTTCACAGCATACTGGCTCAGGCTGAGAATGGCACAGACTTAACTTTCTGAAAGATAAGCCTCCTGCTGTTGACATGGAAAGCCTCCGAGCATCTTTACTTGGGAGGTTGTAAAGATGATTAGAAATGTCTGCTGTTACTGGAAGTGAAGCATCGCTTGAAGCTCTCCACGTGCCTTTTGGAGGCGACCAGGTATGCACTGCATAGAGTTTGCCTTGGGCTGCAGAACATTACCAACCTCAGCACCTGTGCAGGGGTGCTGGGCATTCCTAGTTCCCATGTTTCTCTCCACTCTGCCTCCACCCCTCACTATACCCCCTCAGTAACTGATTCTGATGCCAGACTCGCTGGAGTCTTTCTGAAGCTCTCATTTCACTGATCCACTTCAGACATAATACTTTACATTTTAAAGAGTTTTGAATTGTTATTCATACCTGAATAAACAACATTCTTGATCTTTAAATGTTGGAGAATGCTGCAGCTTGGCTCTGGGCCTTCTCTCTTTCTATTCTCTTGCTTCATGACCTCACGTATTCTTATAGCTTCAATTACCAACTATGTGAATCTTTCCTGAATTTTATTCTAACTGCCAACCTAATATTTCCACTTTTCCAAGCTCCTGAAATTGAACATATCTCATTACAAGAACAGCTGTAGGGTTTTCTACAGGAAAGTTGTGGTTCATAGCTACATCAGACTTTCCAATGACGTCCTCTGGGTAGTCTTTGTCCTAACAAAGAATAACAGAATCTTGGGAGGAAAATTGTGGGTGGGAATGCCCTGATGATGGATTCTCTAATCATGCATATGTCACCCAAGTTAACTTCCATCTTGCCATCAAGCTGGGATTTGGTGCCTGTGGAAATATTAAAAGTATCTGGAGCCACCTCCTCAAAATCACCATGCTTCTTTTGCCTCTTAGAATAATCTACAGAAATGGCAATGAAAATGAGAGTAGATGCATAAACAGAAAAAGTTCTGGCGAGAGTTCCAGGTACCTTACGTGGAAGCAGCTGGGTAAACAGTGATTTTGAGGCATTAACACATCATATTTGTACAGCAATGAGAGTTTTGAAAAACATTCATCCTTCACACTCAAAGTGAAGCCAGACATAACATTTACTAAAAAGCAAGAGTCTAGTACAGTGTTGGAGATGCATTCTGCCTCGCCCAAATTTCCAAATGTTTGCTCCAGTATTCTTTACAAACATCTCAAGGAAACTTCAACATCTTTTCAGCTTGTTTAATGTGAATGAAAGTGAATATCCCTATGTTCTGGAAAAAGCAAAAACCCTGTCTTTCCAGCCATTTGGCCTGATGGAAGTATAAAGGCAGGTGAGTAAATTCTTAAATTTCATATTCAAATGTCTTGATGTCATTCTATGAAGAGAGTTATAATTAACACATTTGTAAGTCACCCGATGAACTTGGTTTCTTCAGGTCATAGGTTGGAGCTTGGAATTCTCACCCAAGTTTTAGTTCTGAGGTTTCATATGTTTTCTGTTAGGAAATCATCTAGAAATGTAAAAGTGCAACTTTCCTTCAACACCGTGCTGGGCTTTATTCTGCTTTGGGAAGGTGAGAGCTGTTCTGGGGAAGAGCTGGTTAGGACAGGAAGGGTGGGGAAGAAGGGCAGGGAGGGCACTATGGAGAGTTTTACTTAGACATGGGTTTCAACCAAATGACAGGACTCTGAACTATTTGAAGATCATTCTTTCCTCCAACCTCCATCCTAATTAAACAACATTTTCTGTTCCTCTTTCTCCTTTAGGCTTTTTGTATGCAGCAAAGCTGTGCATGATGTCTCTGATTTTAAATGTTTCACCCAAAATGTAATACGACTATGCTTATTTTTTTCTCTCTTACATGAGGGAAGTATTTCCATAAGACCTGAGAAACAAGACATAATTTGGGGACACAAAGGCAGATGAAGACTCATTGCTCATTCTTTTTTTCTCCATTCCCTGAAATAGACAGTCCTTCCCTTCTGATCCCAATCCTATTCATTGTGTCATATCTAACTAAAATGGCACCTTTCCTAAGAGTGCTTGTTATTTGTGACTCCAGGACGTTCTATCAGCCGTTGTTGTGGATATCCTTCCCCACACATTTCAGAGCTCCAAGTACAGCACAGCGGCGGCATTTCACGCTCCCTGGAACCTGTGAGGTGGGTGCCACATCGTCTTCACTTTTTGGATGTGAAAGCTGAAGCTCAGAGGTCCTGTCACCAGTCTATGTGTCAAGGCTGTACGCATCAGTAAGTGAACAGCCAGGGTCTGCGGCCCCACTGTCCAGCTTCAGGGGGGTCCACTCTGAAACTCTCTGCAGTGCTCTGTCCTCCATCGTAACCTCACTCACGGATTCCTTTAAGACCTATTCCTTTATCTTCAACTAAACCATGAAGCACTTGATGACAGCTTTTGTCTTGTACTTTTTTTTGCATCTGGATAGCCACTTCACAAAAGAATACCTGCAGGAGTCTATCATACACGCACTGATTGAGATAGATCATGTGAGGATATGTAAAACCAGAGACTCGAAAAATAGCAAGCTGAACTTTTAGATAAGGTAATCATTCTATGGCTTATTGGTGGTAGTTTATATTAATGGTTGTTAGAATCATGTTGTTTCCAAGCAAATAACACAATAAGAAAACAATCCAGTAATACCCCTTAGCTTTGTGAAGGTGTTATGATCAGTTTTACGTAAGACCACACTGTAGTAAGTTATGGAGGGGTTGTCCAGACACTCCCATATGAGTAGTGTCAAAACACATACTCACCCCCACCCTAAGTCGCTGCCTTGGGTCCCATCCAGCAATGACCGTGAGTGCCCCAACACCTGAGCCCACAGATGCTCCTATTTCAGAACCCACCCATGTCAGGGAAGTCCCCTGTCTCCCAGAGGTTCTTTCAGTCTAGACAGTTCTAGGGCACGGTTCTTTCCCAGGATGGGCACTGTGGGCATATAAGTATGGGGAGGGAGAGTGGTCACTATTTGTATGTGTGGAATTGGCCACCTGAGAGAATCTGAGAAGGGCCTGAAAAAGTCTCTCCACATCCAGTTATTATGGAGCAGTAATGCAGGAAAACTGTCCCTGGAATCAGTTCATGGTATAACCCAAGTGTCACAAAGAAAGGATCAGGGCAGAGAAAGTGAGTTTTGTTGGAGCCTGGGGTGAGTGGGAAGAGCAACTGGGAGATGAGCAACACAGGATGGGGCAGGGGCTGGAGGAGAGAGAGTGGGAGGGTGCTGGCCCAGGAGAGATGACCACACCAGACTATGTGGACCCCACCCGAGGCACAGCCCTAGGAGGACTTGCAGCAAGGGGAGTTGGTGTCCCCATTTCAGGAAGGCTCCCTTGACAGGTAGGGAATGTGGACTTTCCGTAGAGTAATGCTCTGTTCGCCACTTGTCCAAATAGTAATAAATCACCAGTAAATTCCTGGTGCTGTTTGGAAGGCTTGGACTTCAAAGCCCCAAATTCACAAACAGGAACCTTTCATTAACTCTGGAAAAGGAATTTCACTTTATTTCAATTTGTGTATTTTGGTTATTTAGTGGAAGCATATATTACTGACCAACATGACATTCCGTTTTGAATCAAGTGCCTTTTATTCTAGAGCCATCAGACATTGAAATTATGTGTTTAAATGCTTGACCAGCCTTCATCTGTACCAAATGTTTGAACTTGCTTTTATAAAAGATGAGACAACTTTGCTTTTTAGTTTCTTTTTTTTTAAAAGCTGGTTTTAGTCACGAGATACCGTAAGACCAAAAAACCCCTCAGAGCTGTAACATTTTGATTTTCCTGCAGTTCAAAGTACTACCTTTCTCCGTTAAATAATTTAAAGCATCTTTTTTTGAGAGAAGGGAATAAAAGCAAGATCTAATCTGGAATTGAATGCCTTGTGGTGTGTTGTTTTGCTGGGGCCCGTCGCCTAATTCTGTCTTTATTTCTCCTCTTTTCCTCCCTTCTCAGCTACGCTTGGGTATCCAATGTCAGAATTATTTCTTTCATCAGACCCATGCAAATGGAATAATATTCTCTCTGCTGAACGTCACTGTTGCTTGGACCTCTTAAAGTTAAGGTCAAACATCCCTTTTTGTTTTCATTAAGAAGCACTGCATCACACAGAGAAAATATTAAACACTGATCTTTAACAAGAGCACTGAAAAGCAAATCGGGATCGATCTTATTTTCAGCTGGGACAACCATTTCCTTCAGGCTTGACCTGAGGATCAGATGTTTGACTCTTCTAGGAATCAAGGTGAAGATGGATAAACATGCAAGTTTGAAAGAAAGCAGGAACAAGGCAATCCAACTTGTATTTTCTGTAAGCTGGCGGCAGAACATTTAACTGCCAGCTCCTGACAAGGTTTGGAAAACTCATCAGTGGGAAAGCAGCCAAAACACTGCTCAAGCATGGGTGGTCACCAGCAGCAAAGGAGGGAAAGCAAGCCAGAAAGAAAGAAGGAAAAAAAGAGAGAGTCTTTATATAAGTGCTTTCCCATGATGTTCTAGCTATCTGCTTTCCTGAAGCAGTGTAACTGTCACCATCCTGCTGAAAGCTCAAATCAAGGTGAGGCGATGAGGAAGCATTTCATATTAATAACTGCATAAAACAGAGACAACACATTATCATCTGTGTGGGCTTGGCTGGGCTGGTGTGCACCTCACTTCCTAGTTTCAAGAATAGAATGCCCACACTGCATCCTATATCATGCCTCCCAAACCTTGTGGTCAGATAAATTTTAATATCAATCTGGGGGAAAACTACTTTCCACTATTGAAATTTTGGTTTTGGTTTTGTTTGTTTGTTTGTTTGTTTTACTGTTAGATTGTGCATAAACACAGAGACCAAGATAACAGTAAGCAATACAAATGTCAACCAACTCAACAGCTGAAACCTAATACCCTGTAGAACCTAATACCCTGTAGAAGCACTCACATACATCACCAGTTTAAGAATTTGGTGAGAAATAGAGCACATTTTTTAAAGTAAGAGATGAGTTCTCTATTAAGTTAATCATGATAATAGCATTGATATACTTTAGGTCTTTTTTCATATAGGTAGTCTGCAAACACCTTCCTCTTTGATTAGTAATTTTTTTATTAGTGAGATGCATGGTCATCAAAAAATATGTGTAGATGTTTGCCTCCTTTGAGAGCTGGCCAATTGCTCTTGCAAGGCAGGCCAGTTCAAGGCCATTTGGATCTCGGGCACTACAAGGGGCAGCTCTATTTTGTGACAGGATCATTCCCTGCACTGGCAACAGAAATAAAGCTTAAAGGTGAATCTCCCAAGTGAACATTTATCTTTGTACTCAAAGAGCTGCTTTTTCATGATGACTGCCTCAGAGACTTTTTTTTTAAATGAAGCTCTCTGCTTTGCCTCTGTTACCAAAATCCAAGGTTCTATGACAACCTCATGCTTATAAAGTTTCCTATGTCTTCTGTAATATGTCTGTGATTCTGTGAGCCATGCCTCCCTCTCACTGTACCTGGACCACTTATAAGGATGCAACTGAGTGTCCTGTCTTACATTTAGAGGGCAGCAAGACCAATGCTCATCTTCAAACCATGAGCAGTCTCACTTCATAAGACTGTCTGCTCTATAGGCCCTGGGCAGGGTGCAGAACATGTTCCCAGAGGCGTATCTTTGTCTTTGTCTGCAAACTCACAACGTTCAAACTTGAGACTCAGGAATTCCGTCTATTTCAGGATGCTATACCTGGTGACATTACTGGGTCACTGGATTTGCTCACCATACTATCTACTTGTATGACTGAATTGGTCCCATTTTTGCACAGATGTGGCTTCTAGAAACTTACAATATTTTTGAGTCATTCCATTGCTTTGGGTGCTACACATCTTGAAAGGAAAAAGCTGCACAGGTCAAGTATAACTGTTAGCATTTGACTGCTGCTTTTGCATCAATTTCAAGCGTTCACCATGGTAAGTTAATATGTTTCTAACATGTGATATTGCTTCACCACTGAAGCTATATTTTTTTCTTACATTGTTCGTTCAGTAATAACATATTTACCTGATATTGGAACTAGAACACAGGTTCCGGTTTAAGTCATATGGTAATGACTGGCTTTTGGTTTTTAATTGTACAATCTAAGTTAATAGCAAATCTCCTTTGTATTTGTGTATGTGTCTGTGTGTTTATATAATAATTAATGCCACATATTGCAGCTCTTTTGTTAAGAAGACCGCGGTCCACATACCAGTGGGGGAAAAAGGAAGAGAACATTACAAGCATGGAGATCATCAGAGAATCCTTGATTTGGGTCCTAGTTTTGGTTTTTGTTCCCTGTACGACTTTGGAAAAGTTATGTTGCCTGCCTTATACAGATTGGTTTAAGGATTGAGCAAGATAATCCATGTTAAAATTTAGCCCAATGTGAAAGTGAAAATACTAGAAAGTGATAGCTAATATTAAGAAGTGTTATATAATTATTGTTTTTGTTACGAAATGAAGTTCTTATTCCTGTATATGAATGTGCACATTTCCAGATGTTCAGTAAAACCATGTCTCAATGCAAACTTCTTTTGGAGGCTTCCAGCTAGGGATCTTTAAGACACTATTAAGGCAAAATGTTCTGCTTCTATGTCTTCTGGCAATTTTTACACAATATAAAAATATGAGTAAAAGTAAGTTAAATAATGTGTTTCTTAACACATCCTTTCCAAAATGATAAAGTAACTCCTTAAGCACTTTCATAACCTTTAAATGCAGTGAAACCAATATTCTTCTCTAGCAAACAGACAGGAACAAGAGCAAGGTATCATAGAGAAAAATGCTTTGCTTAAAAACCAGAAGAATTGAGTCCAAGCCTTTTCTTGGTCTCTGACTAGCTGTGTGATTTGAAGCAAATTAGTTCTCCAAGTCAAGCTTTTTTTTTTTTTTTTTTTTTTTTTTAAATCTGCAAAATAGGAGAAAACATCCCCATATCCTAGGAATGCTGTGAGGGCTGAGATATGCGTTGCACAATCACCTTTCTTATACTATGGAGAAAAGGCATTGTTGAAGCTGAAGGCAATTTCAGGTGGTTTATTCAAAAAATATTTTTGTGGTAGCCTCATCTTTCTAATGATATACACCCTCACAGGGTGATGACAAAGCATGAATGACAATGTGAGCCACTCAGGCTGATGTACTTCAAGGGAAATCCTCTCATGACTTTATTACTTTCACAGTCTCTACCCCCTCAAGCCTCAGACCAGCTGTTAATGATTATTAAACTCACACTCTCCTTATATCTTTTTGGATTGCAAAAATATTTAGTATCGTGATTTGGGGTCAGGATTCTCTTGATTACAAATAACAGAAAACCCACTGGAGGAATTTTGGAAATAAAAGGAAGGAGAGATTTGGTTATCAGGATATGGGGGCTCTTGGAAGCAGAGGACCAGGAAGCCCCTGGATCCTCCCCACTGCAATGAACCACAGTCCTCCTCTCTGATTGGAGTCCAGAATATTCTTTCTTCTGTCTCTTAGCCTTGCTTCACTCCAGGAGGGCTTTTTATTCTTCATCATTGCAGATGAGCCTTCGATTTCCCACCTGGTGAAGAGAAAAAGATCCTGCATTCTTTTTCCAAAATTATATACCCTGCAGTCAAATACAGCCAAGTTAAAACTAAGCTCTTTTAGTCGCCATTTCTGGTAGTTTCAAATGGAAGAGGCTCATTGGCCCAGCTTGGGTCAGGTGCTTTTGTCTGGTCCAATCAGTGTGGCCAGAGAGGTACAGAGGGTCTCACTTTATAAACGTGGTTGCCTCCACTGTAGCCACGTGGTTGAAGATCTGGAATTTGGAGTTTGACTCTAAAACTTTACCTACCTGTAGTCGAGATGGTCTAAGCATGCATGCTATGGCTGTGGAAGGACAAACACAACTTCCTGTGATTCTGTCCATTTGCTTTTTACAAAGCAGAGCCCCACACTCAGCACTGAGATAGGGAGAGTTTTGACGTTGTAGTTTTCCATGAATATTGGAGTTAACTTTCTCATACTAAAGTATATTTGCTGTCCCAAAGCCATGCAATGGGGTAATTAGGTCAAATGACAGGAGAAAATAGTTTGACTTTTCTAAGTAAGAAGAAATTTTTGTTAAGTAACTCACAAGTTTAAAAGGATTGTACCTACTTACAGTTTGCTATGTACAAACTATAAACAGTTTAATACGTACAAAAAGCTTGATTTTGTAACATAGACATGTTCTTTTTGTAAAAAAGAGTGAAAGTTCTTTGCATCACTGTGGAAAAAGACATTATTTCATTCATACATACTGTGTACTAGAGCACAGTAGAAAATTATAGTTTTGGATAATGAAAAATAGAAAGCATACAATATAAAATCATATGGTTCAGAATTTCATGGGCATCGTGAAAATGCTACATGGAAAGCAGAACATTAAGCTTTTTATCATATGTGCAGTGTTCTGAAAGCAAACAAGCGACAGCACAGAGTAAAATTAAATGATTGCTTGTTGAACATGATGTGTGTATTCAGGTGTGTAGCATGGCTACTTATGGAGCAGTTTTGTCGTTTTGCCCATTTTTAGTTGACTAACTTAAATCAATATGTAGTATTTTGGTTAAAGCCTGATGAATGTTTTCTCCTTGTTCAAATCAAATGAAACCTGGATCCTCTGGCCCAGTTGTGAGTATGAACATGGATTTATTCTCTCTTTATCTTTTCATATAGGAGATGGCAGTTCATAAATCTGGTGTCTCAATCTTAGAGATACTTTGAGAATAATGAGATTATCTTTAAGACACCTCCACTCATTTAACTGTTGCTGAATCACTTTTTTTTTGACCAAGGGTTTGGTTTCTTTTTCTGATGGAATGTTATGCATTTGTATGTTCATCTTCATTCTCCATTAAAAAACAAACAAACAAACAAACAAAAAAAACAAAATAAAAACACACACACAAAACAAAATATCTCACAGGTTTGGTGTCCTTAATTCCAAATGGTTTCTTGATCTCGAAGGACTTCAGGCAACCTGAAAGGAGCCCTTGGATCAGGGACAGTGCACACCTCCCCTGCTGTGGGAAACTGTAGAAGAGTACAGTCTGTGGTTAAACCAGTGGCCAAAGCTTGATTAATTCCATACAGTCCACAGAATGAGAACTCAAACACCATGGAAATTTACAGAAGGTACAGAGACCTGGGCTAAGCAGAAATGATACCATTTTTCCCCCTATTCATCAGGAGTTAGAGTCTTGTGTAGAAACCCTGCAGATGACCATTGTTGCTCCATCGCTAACGGGGTGGACCAGTGATGTGCATCGACCACTTCTACTTGGATTATCCACGTGGATGTTCTCAACCCTGCCAACAAGTCCCAGAGGAGATTGGGCTTCACATGAGGGAAAATGCAGTTGTCACCTTTCAGTTATAATATCTTAACCATCAAATTATCAATACAGTATTAATAATGATGTTAATTACACATATGTGTGGCAAAATTCTGTCCGCACACTTACCAATTACTTGTACAACAGCTCTAAAAGCGGATGTTATTGTTTTTATATTGCACAATATGAATCTGAATCTCATGGAAGTTAAATAATTTTCCAATGGCTCTAACTAGTAAATAGTAGAGTCAGAATTTAACGTAAATCCACCTAAATGTAAAGTTTGTATTTTTCTCACTGTGATATATTTTCTAGTTTTCTAAGCCACAATCTCTTGAAAATTAAAATATTATTTATATACCATAAATTACCCTTTTAAAGTGTACAATTTCATGGTTTTTGGTATACTGCAAATTTGCACACCATCACCACTCTCTAATTCCAGAACGTTTCATAATCCTCTGAAAGAAACTCAATACCCACTACCAGGCACTCTCCACTCCCCCTCCCCATAACCCCTGGAAACCACTCATCCACTTTCTACCTCTATAGATTTGCCTATTCTGGGTATTTCATATACATGTAATCATATGATATCTGGCTTCTCTCACTTAGCATGTTTTCAAAGTTCATCCAAGTCGCAGCATGTGTTAGTACTTTATCTGTTTTATGACTGAATAATGTTCCCTCGTGTGGTGATGGTTACAACACATTTTTTTTTATCCACTCATCAGCTGATGAACTTTTTTCTATTATGAATAATGCTATGAATATTGTGTATAAGTCTTTGTTTGAATACCTTTTTTTCAATTTGGGGAGGTATATGCATAGGTATATTTTCTTATTTTAATAAAATAAATCTTATGTTTCAGAAATTCAAATGTGGGTTTTAATTCAGAAAATATTTATTGATTGTCCACTAATAACAAACATGTGGCTAAGCATCATAGGTCAGAGAAAGAGAAATAAAAAGGCCCCCTGCCTTCCAGTGAGTCCCACCCTCTCATAGTCTTATGGCTGTGAGTGGCAGGTGTGTGCACATGCACGCTCTTCTTTTCCCTGAGAAAAAAATAACTTGACATGTAGACAAGTCTGAAATTGGCTTATCAACAATGATTTGGGAGCTACCAGATTGTGGTACAATTTTGACACTATCTTTTCAAAGACATCTGAATCAGACTGTGTCATTAACCTCACAGGACTTTAGCCATGAAAAAAAGTATCTTCATCCAAAGCAATGAATAGACAAATTAAATTTTATTAGGAGTTTAATGATTCATAATTTATTACTTGTCTGGCAGTCACTTAGTTCAACAATTCATTCATTCATCTATTCAGTATACGTGCTCACCCTGGCACTGTGCTAGGTGCTGGAGAGGTAACGTAGAAAGGGAGGAGCCTGGAGTTCCTGTTCTCTCAGAGCTTTCAGCCTGGAAACGGATGCAGTCAAGCAAACAGGGGATTGTAATGGAGTGTGATTGAGGCTTTGGTAGGGAAATACAGGATGTTAGTAAACCCCAAAGGAGAAACCTCTTACCTTGATTAGGGGAAGCAAGAAGACGTTCCTGGAGGAGTGATGCCCAAGCTAGACCTGAAGAATGAGTTAGTTTAGCAAAGAATTTATAGGAACTCATGAACAGTGTTTCAGGAAGAAAAAAACCACATCTATGCAGGATTGCACTTTTGTTGAACTGAAGACAGTTTATTGAGACCAAAGTTCACAAGACCCTGAGGATGAGAAATGGGACAGAAAATGGTACCTGGAGCAGATCGTTCAAATGCCTTAAGCTTTGCTATGGGTACTGGAATTTATTCTAAAGGAAGCAGGGAGCCATATAAAACTATATGCAAGTAAGTGAGATGATCAGATTTGCTGCGGGCTTCAATATGGATAATAATTGGAGACTGGAAGCAGAGGGACAAGTTCAGAGCCTGTTGCATTAAGCTACAGATGAGGGATTGTGTCCTGAACCAGGGAGTTGGCTATGGATACGGAGAGAATTTGACAGATATCTGCCACATAGGATGTAGGATCTGCAAGACTTGGTGGTTGGTAAAGGAACTGGAAGGCATGAAGGAGGGAGAAGGAGGAGTCGGAGGAGGCCCCCAGATTTCTGGACCCCTCCCATATTCCCTCAGCCCTTGTCATTTGGTGCTTGCCAGCCCAACTTTGAACTGCCAGCATTTGCATGTCTTTCCTTGAGGGGCTGCCAGGCTTAAGTTTAACAGAATTAACACCCCCAAGGAGGAACTCTCAAGAAGAGAGTTGACAGATAAATACCCCACTTCCCTCACTTTCTGGGTGGGTCAATGCTAAGGCATGTTCTGTGTGGTCTCCCAGACATCTCCATAGGGTGAACCCCAGTTGCCCACAAAAGGGACTGGCTTGATGTGCACTTTTTATTGGCTGCTTTTTCTTCCCTATCTCACTTCTTTACTCCCTTATTGGTGTATTCTAGAGTTGCCTCCCAAATAAACTACTTTCTTGCACATCCTTTTCTAAGCATCTTCTTTTAGGGAACCCAATCTAAGGTATCCGCGTTGTAAACATGGATAGAAGACCAGTCATAAAGTTAGGGAATGCCCAGGGAGTGACCTGTGTGTGTTAATGGTGGTAGTGATGGTGGGTGAAGTTAAAAGAAGTGGAATCAAATATCAAAAAACCAGTTCTGTAAGCACGGAGGCTGAGATTCCAGGGGACATGGAAGTGAAGGTGTCATCTGGGCAGTTGGTCTGAAGTACAGAAGAGAGGGCTCAGCTGGAGGTGATGACTGGGGGTTTATGGAAAGAACAGGTGGGGGCAGGGTGCCAAGGACAGATCCTTGAGTAAAACTGCCACTCAACAGGGAGGGAAAGAGTTGTTCACTAAGGAGATGGAGAGGGAGTGGCCAGAAATAAAAGGAAAACCAGGACGGGGGGTGGCACCCAAAGATGAGCATCTCCAGGTACATGTTACAGTGACTCATTTAAACTATCAGCTCCACAGGCTTCTCCCGGCACCTCCGTGGACTCTGTAGGTTCCGTCCCTACATCTCAATGCTTATCACAGTTCATCCTTTCCTGGAATGTAGTCTTTGTTTTCTGGTTCTGCTACAGAATCAGGAAATACAATGTTACCACACTGTAAATTTGTAGAAAATCCATAATACTTGTGCGGCTTCCTGCCTTTCATTTTCCTCCTCCAATAACTGAAAGAACATGAGAATTACAATAATAAATTTCCTCTGATAAGTTACTTGCTAGTTAATGCACATCAATCAAGAAAACATAACCTTTAATTCTTTTATTTTTAATATTCATGTTTATTTACTTTTACATTTTTAATTTATCTTGTCTGAAAAATATAGCTCAAAGGTTCAATATCAATAGCAATGAAAAACACAAAGTTCGCTCTCAGTCGTTTCCTGCCCTGGTTTGAAATGTGAGCTTTATCATTTTTGGAATTTTTATACAAGCTTTTGTTTGCTTTCAGTTTCTTCTTTGTCAACCACTTACAAAAAAAAAAAAAAAAAAAGACAACTTTTTGTGCATTTTCTTTTCCCGATGAAAGGTACGGCGCTTCTGTGAACGTGCAGAGAGAACTCTGCAGCTCCTGTGCTCCATCTGCCTTCGTCAGGTGGGCTGTTTGTAGCTCCTCTGGCTCCTGCAGGACACAGGACTTCTCTAGAGCAGAGCTCCACGTTTGTTTTTAAAATCCCAGATATGTTCAATTTTCTTTTTAAATTTCTCTTGTTTTGTACATTTAGGCTTATTTTTGTGCTGTGGTTGGCGTGGTCTGCGCATTTTCTCCCTTTTAGCGGCTGTGGCAACCTTTTTCTTTACTTCATAGCATGCTGTGCAATTGCTTTTGCTAATGTTCTGTGGCCACTGAGGGGCAGAAGTGATTGGTGTGAATATGGGTAGGGTCAAGTAGTGGAAGCATTTTCTTATACACTTGACATTTTAAATCACAGAAAGAGAGCTCAGAGAGACACTTGCAGAAAGGGCACTTGTTTAAATGTGCACTGAACAGGCAGATTCCAGAGTCACACAGCTCAGGTATAAAAACCGGTTCACTCACAAGTAAAAACCCTGGGAAGTTGTTTGACTTCTCTGTTCTATGGTTTCTGCATTTGTAGAAACAAGTAACCCCTTCCTAATAGTGAGACAGAGGAGAAAAGATTGATTTAAACTACATGAAATTGCCAGCATTCATCCCTTTTGACCTGGAAGAATGGCAGTTTCATATGGATCTGCCTAATCATACAGAATTCTTGACCTTCGTAGCTGCTGTCAGGATAAAAGTTAACCTTGAGAGCCAGGCCTCTTTACTCATAAACAAAGTCCAGCATGCCTTGAAGCCTACAAATGCAGAGCCATCTCCCCCTCTCTTCCTCCACTCTTCCCTGACCCCTCCACTCCTCCCTCTCCCTCCTCCTGCTCCACCTCTCCCCCATGCTTCTTTCTTCCCTCCTCCACTCCCCCTACTTCTCTTGTCCTCCTCACCCACTCCTCCCAAAGGCCTTGACCCCAAAAGGTTTCAATTAACTCTCTAGAAACTAGGTCCCATCTCTGATCTGTTCCTTGGAGCCTTTTCTGGGCCCCTGGTCCTCAGATTCCTTATCTGCCAGATGGAAACTTCACACCAACTTCCTCCTGTGCTGTGAGGGTGAAATGAGGGGAAGAGCGAAAGGTTTCAAGTCATAATGTGGGCACTTCCCTTACACCCAGGCCTCCGTAGCAACCACACATGGAAGCCGACCCACTGAGCCTTGGAACCAGCAGGGACACAGGACACTTGTCCTGGCCCAGGCAGTGGGCCCAGGGCAGGGTTCTCATTTCCCTACTGATTATCTTATATCATCACTTGTTCTGTGTAGCCTTAAGTAAGCCATTTATGACCTTTGAACCTAAACATCTTCACCCATTAATTGAAGAAATTGGGAAGCCCCTTTCATCTTTATTCAGTGATTTGAATTATTAGTAAATTGTAAAACGCATAAGCATACAAAGGAAATGTTATCGAATGTTCATTACAGCATTATTTTCAGTAATAAAACAAGGAAAACGATTTAAATGATAGATTGTGGTAGATTTATGACAGAATATTGTACATCTCTTAAATCATATTTTATAAGAATGTGTAATAAACATCTTTATCACTTTAAAGCAAAATAAAACAGATCCACAAAATACAATAGGTAATTTTATTTCCAACTCTGTAGATATAGATGTGGATAAAGAAATAGAGGTGTGGCAATAAATAATGAAGAATTACAAGAATACACATAAAAATATTAGATATTACCATTGTCATGTAGTAGAATTGAGTGGTTTAATTATTCCTTACTATTTTATGTATTTCATAAATTTTCTACAGTGAATATACATATATATAACAGCGCATATATATATATATATATTCCAGCACATGTCATTATGTCATTTAAAATACATAGAAAAAGTGAACACCAATAGCCCATAAGGATTTGTCTTCTTGATTTTCAAACATCACCATTAATTATTTTGTTGCATTATGGCCACACCTTCATCTTTCAGGAGTGGGAAAGGTGATTGGGGGTAAGTGAACACTGTAAAGTTGGAGGAGAAGCTCTCTTTGTCCGTCTCAGCAGCTTACTCAGCCCCATAAAGTAGTAGTTAAAAACAAGACTTGGTCTTTCTGGTGTCTGGACGTGACACATACTGTACTGCTGAAATAACAAAATCCATCTTTTTTTTTTCTTCTGGTATTCATAAAATAGAAATTAATTCAGGTAGTCTCACCCTGAAGTTTTGGAGAGAAAATTTAAATGAGTTCTCACATCACTACTGTGTCATTGCATTATGTGAAAATGTACCCCCAGTGCTCCTCCTTTTCCCCATCTGAGCAGTTTCTCTTGGCTGTACTTTTCCTGATGGTCGGGATCATTTTTTCTCACTCTTTCCTTAGTTCCGCTGCTCTCTCCTTCCATCCACTGAGTACCATACACTGCCAAAGTCCACCCACCTCCATTTGCCTAAAGTCTTTAGACGCGGAGTGGGTCCTCGCTGGGCAAGCCATCTGCATCACTCTTGACGGAAAATAAACACAGCCAAACAATGGGTATTTGGTTGTTTTCTAGGACTCATTCTTTTTCTACAAAAATAGCCCACCGAGGAGGCTGGTCAGGTGCTTTAAGGACTTTGTGGCTGCTCTGGTCCATCCGGGTTCAGGTGTGGACTTCAGTAGTTATTCAGAAACTTGTTGTCGTTGATTTCTCTCAGGTGAAGGGACACTGCCCAGTCCAAATGAAGGCTTCTTAGGCTTTTGAACCTGGGGATGTAGCATCAGAGACTTCTGACCTCAGAGTTAGTTTGGCATTTACCGGCAGTGGCCTAAGACCCTCTGCCTGATCCACCCCTTCAAAACCAAATATTAGACAGGCAATGAATGATTGCAGGTATTTCTGGACTGCCCTGGTAGTATTGTGCTAAAAAAAAACAGGAGACTTCAAACCATAGGATTAATATGCCCTCTGATATTTAACTAGTGGGTGAGTTAATGTGGACATTTAAATGTGTGTGTATCTTTACATTATGCACAATATTACGCATCTACGAAAATGATCGTTTGCTCCAGCCAAAAACCAAGTGATCCAGTTTGAGGCATGACTCACTGGACCTACACCATGATACTCTGTTAAGCCCCCTTCTAATCATGAGACAACTTAGCACCTTTTCAAAGACCTTGGGAATTCACAACTGCGGTTGGATTAACCACACATAATACAAGCAGTTTCCAGTTTTCCACAGGGTTATTGTGCAGTACCTTGAATTGCCATTAGAGGTCATCAGTAGTCAACTCGCTGAGAGGCGGCCCCCACAGTGCCAACATTTGGAAGTCTAGAACATTCCTTAGGAAAATGTATCTCTCGTTTTAGTGTTCTCACCTATAATATTAGTAGGTCTATCAGTAACTTTAGCTTCCTTGATTTTTACATTTAAGGCTTACTTCTAAGACATTATATTCAGGACTCAACGATCTACTAAGATGCTAGATTTTCATTAAGAGACCCATTGGTGCTGATAAGGGAACCTGTGTCCAAAAAAGCAGCTCAAAGTGGAATCTCTGATAGGGCCTGAGGGGATCCCGGCCATAAAATCCATAATACAACACTGATCAATAACAAGGATGAGTACTATCGTTTTAAATGCCTCATGGAACACCTGTGATGTACACGACTCTACAGCCACTGAAATAATTGTGAAAGGAGGCCACAAATGTATTGACATGAGAAGATACCCATGCTATACTGTTAAGTGAGAAAACTAGTTGAAAGGAAATCCTGTAAACTATGATCTCATTATGTATATACCTATACATATATCTTTTTACTATAGATTTTTAGAGTCCAGAATCTAACAGTAATTATGTTAGGGAAATGAGGATGTGTTGGGTTTCTAAAGTTGCTCAATGCCTCTGTATGCGTTAGACTTTTTGCAATTGTGTATTTCTTTCATAATTAAAAACATTTCCTTTTTAGATGATGGAGAAAGTGTCACCTTTCTGATGACTTTCCTGGGACCTCCCGGAGGTCTGGGCTCCTTCCCTGTGTCCCTGGATAATAAGCCTTACCTCTGCTACACCTCCACTCATGTGGCATTCTAATTGTTCCGTAATTTGGTCTCCCCAAATGAAGTCCAAGGAACTCAAGGTCATGGTCTGAGTCCCACCCGCTACTGTGGCTCCAGCACCCATCATACTTGCCGACAGGTAAATGTTCTAACCTTTATCTGCTGAATGAAGGAATGCCACATGGGATGTGTGAAAGTTAATCCACCCCTTCCAGGTTTGGTGTGTGAGCCAACCATGGAGGTGCCAATGGGGGCAGCTCTTCTTTCCCCTACAAACCCTCTCTGAAGTCTCCCCGTGGAAGATTCATTCACAGAGACGACAGTGTGGGAGTGATTACTCTGGGAGCCTCTCTGTGCATGGGAGGTGCAGCGGTCATGGGGGTGACTGCTGTAGTGGGCAGGCCCAGGTCCAGTGCATGTGGGACATGGCTCGAGTTGGCTTTCATCTCTGGGCTTCACACTTACAAAGGCTGGCTCCCTCATCTCAGCAGTCCTCAGCTTTCAGCACGTTCTCCTGATACTTCAGATCTTTATGTGAGCTTAAAACACTGTGTTACCTGCTGGGGGTGCAGTTGGGGTCTGCCCATCACTACTCCTGCTTCAGAGGGCAACAGCCAACAGACCCAAGAATGGCAGTATACCAGTGAGTCCATAATCCTACAACTCCACTAATAGGGATTTGTGCAAAGAAAACAATCTATACGTTGATACAAGTGACACCATTGAGAAAAACATCAGGAATTGCCTAAATGTCTATCAATAGGGCTCTGAATAACTAAATCAGGCTCCGGAATACATTGAAGTATTCCCCGGCAGGATAAAAATGAGGACTGTGAGAATCGTGTGAGAATCACCAGGAAGTTTGTTCAAAGCAGACTCTCAGCGTATCTGGGGTGCAAGATGCTGATTGTATAGAATGAAGAGTCTAGGAACCTTCATTTTAAAAATGTGTCTTGGGCAGTTTTACTGTATACGTCATGGGAACCCATCTTTGGGAAACACTAGTGCAGCTGTGAATTAACTGATGTAGAACAGTAGGCATGCCAGAAAAAAAAAATCTACAGTCTGCATATGCACAGAAAGCAAGTATCTGAACGATTACAGGTCCAAATTTTTATTGCTGGTTGAGTATTAGCGGAGAATCTTTACGACTAATTCATTTATATATACTTTTTGGCTTATCTGTGTTTTGTAATTTTTAACAAGAAGCTAGGATGACTTATGTAAAAATGAAACAATGAAATCTAAAACAAAAATCACTGTCTTACTTGTCTGGTGGGCATTTGTAGCAAGCCAGATAGACCTGAGGGAGGTGGAGGCAGGGCAGGGGACTCTCACCTCCTCACTGCTCTCCAGTGGAGAGCTGGAGTCTGGGCGAGGGATGGTCTCTGACTCTACTTCCTGAAAACATAGTGGTCCCCAAGCTGGACATGGGGCTTCTGCTATTATTCACTTTTGGAAGTGACCTTTTTCCTGGGCCACAGAAAAATCATATCAGTAGATTTTTCTCAATGTTTTTCTGTTTCTGTCCTGTAATTTTAAAAATCATTGAACACTTCCTAAATGGAATCTACATAAGATGGTATCTGATTTAACATGGAATTGTATATTCAGCTATTGTAAGCTTGACCCATCCAGTATTTCCACATGATTCACACACCACAAAGAATGCACAGACCATCCAGATTCTCTCACATCAGAGCCATTCGAGAAGCACCAGTACAACAGAAAGAGCAAAAACCAAAATCAAACATGAATTCCAACCTCAATTTTGTCTGAGTGACATGGGAACACAGATGCACTTAACCTTTCTGAGTCTGTTTTACCTCCATATACACAAGTGTAATTATGGATAGTCCAAAGGGCCGGGCGCTCGTCAGAATGAAAAGTGCTGGTGCCAAGCTCTCAGCAGCATCTCTGATACTGAGTGCGAACACGGTAACTGCTAGGTCCACTCTTTGTCCTGGAGGTTGGGCCCTGTCCCCTGCAAGGACAGAACCTCTGCTGTGCTGAAGTTCGCCTCAGCGACACACGTGCCTGGCCTTGGTGCTCTGCTCAGCAGCTGTCCACAGTCCAAACTCCCTGCCACACACCCCCAGCCCTCCCGGCCATTCCCAACCTCCTCCTCACCTGCTTATTTTCATTTGCCCCCTCCTGTTTATCTAGTCTGGGTGGCTTCCGCTATTGGCCTCTGCTGTCCACACCTCCCTGTCCTTGGCCTCAGAGTGTTATTTATTGAACAGGGAAAGAAAAGGAAGTACTTCTATGTTGGTCTCTCTTGGGGCCCCTAAATGCTTGATATAGGGAAGAATTGGGGGAAAACACATCATTTCTGATTTTCCCAGGGAAACGCATCTTGCAGTCTGGGGCAGTGCTGGACACAGGGGACATGTTGATTGACCCTAAGGGTGTCTCCAGCACCCCGTGTGGATACAGAAGCACAGGTGCCCCTTTGGTGGATTAAATGCCAGCCGCTGAGAAATACACACACACACACACACGCGCGCGAAAGAAAAGAAAAAGAGAAAGTGCAGGATGTGATTAAGAGCCATGTTGGTTACCAAGGTGTTTTCTCTTCATAGCAAAGTACCTTTGGTTACCAGAGAAGACAAGAGAGGCACGAAGTCACAGTCCACGTGCTTGAAGGATCTTAAGGCATTGATGTGACCTCGTCTGCAAAGCTGACAAAGAAGGAGCCACGGGAACCTCAGAGCAGCCATGGTGACTTCAGGAAGGGGCATGGGTGGGAGGCTTAAGAGATGGCACAGGGCATGGGCAGGAGGTGGGGCAGGTCTGTGCACGCCCAGGAGGGGATTTGACCTTGGCTCAGGATGTCATAAAGAGCTCGTGAAGACCATGGCAGTGCCGGAACGAATAGGCACTGGAGAAGCTCTTTGGCCTTGACAATTTGATTTGGAGAGCACCAGTATTACCACAAGAGTTAAAATCCACCTTATGAAAGTGGAGTGTTGTTATTATTTGCAGTTGACACAGAGTAAGGAGTGCTTTCTTAAAATGTCCATCCATTGGTCCGGAAACCAAACCTAATGCCCTATCAAAACCCCCGTGCACCATAACTAATCCTTAGGCAGATCATTCATGGAGCACTGATTATTGTTTCTGCATAATTTGGACGTTAATGTAGAATATTAGTCCTGCTTTACTTTAATAGAAAAGACCACTGCAGTCTTCCCTCTGTCATGTTATTCAATACTCTACTGTTTGCTCTTATTCTTTTCGATGCTCAGTTTTTCTAAGGAGTCAGAGCTTACCTGCACCAGATAATCCCTCCAAAGCCAGTAAGAAACACGCAGTAAATACACAGCAATCTAAAAAACAAAAACAAAAAACAAACAACAAAAAAACCAGGGCAACAAGTCAGAGATCAGCTTTCCTTCAGTGATTAAAGTCTAGGCAGGGGTTTTATTGTTTTAGATGAGCAGAAAAGTTGGGGGAAACTATCTGTCATCAGACCCCAAACCTCACGGTCACCAGGAGCGAATATTCCCACCCTTTCCTCCTAAGTGTGTCTCTGAGCCCTTCCTTAGGGCCTGGTCAAAAATATGACAAATCAATTCATACCAAGGTGTTGTTCTCTCTATTAAGGATGCCACTACTTGACTGAAAGGGAACAAAGGCAGAGGGAACACTTCCAGGGTGTCACGACACCAGTGGAAGGTCACTTGGCCACCTGGCCAGCCACCTGTCTTAAGGGCAGCCCATGGCCAGGCCCTCAGAGATTCCCCCTCTTACTAAGGCCCTAAGATGCTTGGCTGTGGGAGACATTGCCCATTTCTACCTCAGTAGATGCGTGTCAGACCACCAGACCCTCCCTCCCTCTGCCTTTTTAGTGGATAGGTAAAGTACGCTCTTTCCCAAAGCTTCCTTCGTAAAGGGGAGAGCAAGCAGGGGTGTTTCACCCAGGCCAGGGGGCTGCGTGGGGCGCCTAGCCCGCCAGATCCACACCCGTTCTCCTGAACAGCATTTCTACCAGTGTCTTCTGAGGCTGCAACTGCAGCTTTCCGTCCACGCATTCTTTTCTGTATCTTAGTAATTCTGATTTGGTTCCAGCCCTGAGTCTTGGCCAGACAGTCAAGCTGGCTTTTTAAGGTCACTGAAGATGCCTGATCTCACTCCGTTGGGGGTTGACTCAACTGGCTAAATATGCAGAGTTCCAAGGTCAAGACAGGGAACAGTATCTCCAGGGGAATTACTGCAGGACCAGGCCATTCAGGTACAGGAGCTTTTCAGGATTGCCATGGTAGCTGACCATGAGACTCTGACCCACGTGGCTTTTTTCATATCTCGTCTTCCATGTCCATGTATAATCATTCACTTGGCAGTCAACAACCCACTGCAATCGAAAACACTACTGCTACAACCCCTAAAATGACAGGAAGCAAAACAACTCACTGTGTTCTTACTGAATGCCAGAGACTGTGCTAAGCCTTCACATGGACTGTCTCACTTATTTAGCATCATGTACACACTTGGCCTCATTTAAAAGGTAAAGAGACCGAGGCCCAGAAAGGTTCTATAACTCACCCAAGGTCATACAGCACTCAAGGACTGGCTTTAGGATTTGAAGCAGCTTATCTAACTTCAAAGTTTTTGAACTTTGCTCTATGTTCTTTGAAAGGTGGAATCATACAAATCACAATTAGAGCTGAAGATGGGGAAAATGAAGCCTCAGAGCGTTTAGTGACTTGTCGTCCAAAGTCACATGGCGAGATCTGCTAAAGTTAGTTTTCTTTCATACCCTGGCAAGCTGGACTAAATTACATTGAAAATGCCCCTGGCTCTGCAGCCCCCATCCCCGCCCCACTGCCAGAGGCCAGAAGGAGGTGCAGTCGTCACCCAGCTGCGGTCACACATTGCTTTCTATGAAGGCAGAAACTAGGACTTGTCCCCTGCAAAAGGCTAAGAGCCAGAGTGGGAAATTTAGTGTGGAACTTCTCTACCTTTTCATTTATTTTATGAATTTGTTAACCATTCTCTTGAGAAACTGCATTGTTTTTAAACTGCACGTTTTCTTTAGCTTTGGAGACCAAGTCACATAATGATGCTGACCTAGTCAGCACAGACCACATGGAATAGCAGAGCCTTTGAATGCATTTGTGTGTAATGATTACTATACACACAGCTTTCTTTATGTATTATTAAAATTATCAGTAATGGCAGCCTAATACTGATTTCCTGTCAAATCTTTTCATAATGGTATTTAAGTAAAAATATTATAATTGGGTTGTTCTTTACTGTCCTTAGAATGAAGAGGAGTAACGTTTAACCATCATGTAACTTTTCAAAATAGAAGTCTACTTTTCAAATATTATTTGTTTCTTAGTTTTTCCACTGGAAAGAACATTAAATAAACTGTATTCCAAAAAATGGAATTAAGTTAAATAAGCATATCTTCAATTGGTGCCACTAAATGATCCTTAAATCAAATCTTGAATTGACCCTTTCTTGAAGACAGGGAAAAGCAAATTTGTGGCTTGCCTGTGAACTCTCCAAGGCTTCTTTCTGCCAAGCAGGCTGGGGATTCCCACAGTGCCCTAGCATATGGAGGGTTTGTTGGGCTGCTTGTCAGCAGCTATTGTTCTCTTTCAATACCTGTTTCTAAGAAAGCGAGAACACTGTCTCGTTCCACAGAAGTTACCAAAAGTAACAGAATACACTGTAGGTTGTCTAAGCTTCCTCAGGTATTGCAAGCCTGATATTCAAACCCCTCTGTGTTTTGATCTTTCTGGATTTTCTCCTCTTCTCTTCGCCAAGGAACCAGTCCAAACCCTTAATCTTTCTAACTCAAGAGAAAGTCATAGAGGCAGCGTCAAAATTGGACGTCTAAATTGAGACTGAGAGCAGGAAGACATCTAGGGTTTTAAGAGTGGTGAGGACTTATAGTTCACTCCCTTGTTGGCCCCTGGGACCAGAGGATGACAGGACCTTTGGAAGCCAGAGCATGATTGTGAGGGCACCTCAGAAGGTTGGACTTGGGCCCTAGGGTTCAAGCTGGCCAAGCTCTCAGCATGGCAGGACCTCCAGACTTCAAGAGGTGCACTGGTGGTAGGAACCACAAAGGTGACCACTGTAATCTGAAGACAGAGGGGACCTACAAATATTTTGCTGAGGATGATATTTCTGCAATCTTTGTACAGACCTGAGGAGTACAAAGAGAGCCCAGCAATGGCTTTCCCTGGGTTTCTTGCCAGCCAATCTCAGGCATCCCAAAGTCACATTTAATTTAACTGAGAAAAAGAAAATTAAGTTCCAGGACTTGATTTTCATTCCCAAGTTTCTGGACAAAGATTCATTCTCACCCCACACGGATGTGTGATCAGTTTTGGATCATTTCAGGTCTTGGTAGGAAATTGACTTTTACTCCAAAAGTTTTAAACAAAGAGAATTTAATGATGTGACTCTTTACTAAAGTGTGTGCACAGCTAAGAAAATCAAGAAGGAAGGTTGAAGCATGCAGAGACAAGCAACATGGAGAAGCTATTACTTACCCAACATTTTCTTGCTGGCTGCAGCCCGAGGCCACTCTCGGCCACTGGAGGCCACCCTCAGTGGCTTTCTCTCTGACGTGGCCATCTCTTTAAGGCTAACAGAAGAGTCCCTCTCTTTTTGCAGTGTGCCAAGGTGGAGTGTTGTGTAATGTAACCTGACCACAGGAGTAACATCCCATCACATTTACAGGTCTCACTCACATTGGGGAGCAGAGAGGGTCATACAGGGTGCACCTTGGAATTCTACCTACATAGCCCCCAAGAAGTCTGGAGCTTATATCAGCGACTTCAGGATGAGAGAAGAAAATGACTCTTCTTCTCAAATTAGGAAATCTCAGTGAAGGATTCTGATTGGCTCAGATACGGCTACAGTCCCCTGATCTGTGGCCATGAGGGCAGAACTGTTGCAAGAAGAAATAGGGTAAAACCAATTGTCTTTACACTGGGGAACACCGAATCACCCAGATTCTTTAGAACTTTTAGAGCTAAACTCAACATGATGAAACAAAACACATCAACTGCCTATGGAAGGAGGGAAAGGAAGCAGCAGTGGGCAGAGGGAGAATAGGATCTGGGAGGCTTGCACAGGGTCAGTCTTGGCCAATAAAGCCATCAGTGATGGGCTACCATGGTCCTTCTTAGTTGACTCAAGTTGGGCTGAGATGGCCAGTCCTTGATACTCCCAGAGGGACTAGTCATTACACATGGGCTGCTGGAAAAGGATATGGTTTGGGGCGAGGTGTTCCTCTGAGCCCTTCCCCTACCCTGAAACTTCTGAGATCTGAAGGGTGTCTGCCTCCAGCCCTCTTGGCAGGTAGGACCACAAGACCTTCCCTAATGGGGGATATGGGTGGTGCATTGTGGTCCCCACCACAGACCCTCAGGTTTATCCCTCCATGAATTTGCGGAGAGACCACCCTATGCAGAACCTTAACATCTCTTCTCCACTCTCTTGTCTCCTGGGCTCCCACCCTCCCCAACAAATGCTAAATCTCTTCTGTTATCATGTGAAACCACAGTTCAAAAACTCTATGGCCCCCAATTTCCCAGGGTTCAAGTTCCTAAATCTTAGCTAAGCTGGGAGACCCTTTACAATCAGACTCCCAACAAATATTTCCAGGATTTTCTTCAATTTTATATATCAACTGACTTCTTCACAATATCAAGTTTCTGTTCTCTAAGCCCTCTTTTCCTCACCTTCTCTGCTTTTTGACATTTTCCCTTTTCATCTCATCCTCCTTCACCATATACTACTATGAAAATCCTACTCATCTTTCAGGGTCCTGCCATAAAATCTTTCCTCCATTGAACCATTATGGGCCAGAGTAATCTCATCCTCCCCAGAAATATGAAATCCTTATCTTGGGCAACATTAATTCTGTGTTTCCGACTTAATGCCATGGATCCTAGGCTATCAGTTTCGGCGTATATTCTTAGTATGGGTCTTCCTGAGAGCAGGCCTGAGACAAGAACATGGGCAGGTGACCTCTTCTGGGAGGTGAGATGGGGAATGCAGTAGATTGAAGTGCAGAGGAGGGAGGGAGGGTTGAAGGAGAGTAAGGAGAACAGGGAGAAAGGCCCCTGGTGCATGTGTGACTGAGCAAATTACAGCGTGGGCACCAGGGCTGGCTGCGTTCCACCCAGGAAAATCTGAGGAGCCTCATAGACTCATCTCAGGGTTGCCCAGCAGAGGACAGGGAGCCTGGGGCCTTGACGTGGTGACTCCCATCCACCGCCTGTTGTTCTCAGGGGTGTTAGCGCCATTGACCTGCCAAGTCACTTGTGTCTATGAAGGAGCAAGTCAGAGAAAACCCTCAGGCAGAGAACACAGGAAGGCATTTGCAGTAGGCAGCTGTTGATGTACTGGGAATGTGGATGGCAGAGCAGGTGGACTGGGAGGGGGCTGGCAGGGTGCAGGTGTCAGCCGTGCCTGCCCCACTTTTCCCAGAGACTACAATCCTCAAATTCATTCTTGCTACATTCCCCCACAGCACTTGGTTTTTTACCTAACAGGCACAAAAAAAAAAAGAAAAAAAAAAAAAAAACCAAAACCACTCACCGATGTTGGATGCACACCTGGAGGCCAGAAAAATGCCTCTTAAGCCAGGGGTCTCTCAACTTTTTCTTCCTTAGTAGTGTCCATGGCTCCATGGACACTCGGCTCCATGTCACTACTTTCAGCTGACTTAGCTCCTAACTCTTTGACCAACCTTTTCACTTCTCCATTGTAAGTTTTGATTCCTCTTCTCTGCCCATATATGTCACCATCCCTTGCAGTGATCCTGGCCACCTTTCATCAACACATGGTTATTGATTGAGTTACTACTCATCCATTAAGCTGGCTTTTACTAAGGCCTACTTGGGGCCAGGCCTTGTTCCAAGAGTGAGAACACAACGTTCACAGGGTTTAACTTCTATTGTTAACAAATCAACAAAGAGAAACACAGTATAATGGCTGGGCGTGTTGGCTCATGCCTGTAATCCCAGCACTTTGGGAGGCTGAGGTGGGCGGATCCCCTGAGGTCAGGAGTTCGAGACCAGCCTGACCAATATGGTGAAATCCCATCTCTACTAAAAGTAAAAAATTAGCCGGGCATGGTGGCACATGGCTGTAATACCAGCTACTTGAGACGCTGAGGCAGAAGAATTGCTTGAACCTGGGAGGCAGAGGTTGTGGTGAGCCAAGAGATCATGCCATTGCAATCCAGCCTGGGCAACAAGAGTGAAACTCCATCTCAAAAAGAGGGAAAGAGAGAAAGAGAGAGAGAGAGAGAGAAAGAAAGAAAAAAGGAGGGAGGAAAGGAAGGAGGGGAAAGAGAGAAAGAGAGAGAGAAAAGAAAGAAAGAAAGAAAAGAAAGAAAAGATGTCAATGATAGCATAAAAGAGATTAAGAATTTTTTTTTTTTAAAGGGGGAAGATAGGCTATTATTGATGGAGTGGCTAGGCAAGGTGTCTCTAAGGGTTTAATATTTGAGTAGAGAACTACCTCCACCTTTAGTTGAGAAAACTGAGGTTTAGGGAGAGACGTGTCTAAGGTCATACTGTGATAGTTGAAATTGGCTGCCAAGCCATTTCACCAAAGTCCCAACCTACAAAAGCTATCCTAAGACCTAGGAGGGTGGAGAGGGACAGATAGGTAGAGGTTCAAGTTATCTCTTGTAATGAAGGAAAGGGAGAATTTTCTCCTCTCGGTGTCTTCAGAGAACATATGTCTCTTAATAATTTACTGCTCATGTTTAAGATCAGGAAGCATTCACAAGTTTCAAATGATGAAAGAATTGATCATTTAACAGTAAGCTTACCTGCTATTAAAAACAGGAAGGAGAAGGAGGAGGAGCAGGGAAAGGAGCAGAGCAGAAATCAATACTTGTCGTGGATGCCAGACCTCACAATTGAGTTGATGGAAGAAGTGCTCCCATTGGCCTAGGTAACGGGCGTAATATGAACACTGACTTCCTCTCCATATGCCATATTCTGGTATTTGTGGCCTCAAATGTTAGCACAAGAGAAGTCCTTTAAATTTCCAAGCTTCCTGGTTATATGATATTGATTAGGTTTTTTATATTTTATGTCCTGTAATTTCATTTTCAGGCTCATAAACTATAAAACACCAAACCAAGTCTGTTTCATATATGAGACTTTTCAAAACCTTAAAAATAATCCTGGTTTTTTATTCAGCATCATTTTCCACTAGCTATCCCATCTTATGTTGAAAAACCTTTAAAGATGGTTTTGTTGGATGCTTTCTTCAGCTCCTGTATGGCCTACGCATGTCCATCCGGAGTTCAGGCTTCCCATCCCACCACCCATTGATAAGTTAAGTGAGGACACACCGGGTCTGTTTTGAGTTTATAAATAAATGTGTGAAGCAAGTTCAATTCATTAACAACTTGTGCTGAACTTTAATTTTTACGAGCATTGGATGTTTTGTTTGCCTTTCTCCACCAGGGAGAATCACATTTCAAAAAGTGAAAGAGAGAGATAGGAGAAAACAGGCCCAAGAGGCCGGCTCTTCCTATGGAGAACGGGCTTGTGCTCTTCATGGCGACATTTGCCAACCCCTGTAAATGCTACCTCAAGCAAATCAGGAGACACCAGCAGATAGCTTATGGGGAGAGGTAGGCTAGGAGAGGCTAGTGCCCGAGGAGGAGGGGAAGGGAGTTTTCCTATCTGCACTTCTATTTGTTGTTAGCTCCTGTATCCACGTGGTGCAAGGGTAATATTCTGTGGTTTCTCTCAGGTCGACCCCCTGGGCTTGTGGGCCGTCAGCAGGGTCCCTGAGAGATCCAGCCCTGGGCCTCACGTGGTCGTGGTTACACACTTTCCCAGGTGTGCAGAGAGACATCTGTATCCCACTAGGAGTGGGACACCTGGGCTAGACTGCTCAGCCACTGAACAGAGACCAGAGGCAAAGTCCTGTCTTTCAGGTTCTGCTCTCACCTTCGAGAAAGACTTGTCTTTGAGGTTTCAGCAAACCAGGGGGATCCCAACCTCCAGGAAGGCAACAGAAGCTGCCTGCTCCCTGGCACACGGAGCCTCCGAGCCCTCCGCTGATGACATATGAGCTGCTGACAGTATTGCCAATGTCTGAATTAAAGTTTATGTACTGACACACGGGGTGAAGAGAGAATTTTAGAGTCAGGATGTGAAAGTTCTTTTTCTTTCCACATTGGAGGTAATTATCGGCAAGTCCTGCTTACAGCAGCCAGGAGGGCCCAGTGCAAGCAGCGCTGTTTACTGCAGTTCCAGGTGAACTTCTTGCTGAGAGCTCTTCATTTTCATAATGGATGTAACTAAATCAATTAGCAAACAGAATCTAAATCGTGCCTGTTACTCAGGCTGAGGAGTTGTGCCTGACCCGTCCTCCCTCAACTCCTTATGCAAGCTATCCTGGGATCTGACTTGTTATCACTTCCTATTTGCCCCATGTTTTTGGCCTCCCTGCAGCTTTCCTGTCGTTTCTGCACCTATCCTCCCTGAGGACTGGAATGGCCTCCTGCTGATGTGTCTGTCCATTGTCTGTCCACGTGGAGCTTTAAAGTAGGAATATCTAAGTCCACCCCAGTGATTCAATATAATCGGTCTCAGGTGTGACCTGGGCAGTTTTTAAAAATCCACCCAGTGATTGAAATGCACGGCCAGGGTTAGGAACCATGGAACTAGAACCCACATCCCTGTTTTCAGTTGGTGCCTCCTCCACCAACCAAACTGTGAGAGTCTTGTTTAATGTTACCTCCTCCAGGAGCCTTCCAGCTCACCCAGACCAAACCTGTTTCCAAATCCTGCCTTTCATGTTCCTTCTTACAACATTGCAATTGAATATTCACAAATGCCATTTGTTGTTTAATAGTGATTTTTGTGTCGGGGATCACACCCACCATGTTAATTGCTGGAGTTTTCTATGGCCCGTGGAGCACCCAGCACATGGTGGGCATTGCGCAGGAGGATGCAGCCTATCCCGGGTAGCAGAGGCTGAAGACTCGCTTTGTGGCCTTGTCCTGGGGCATGTTTCTAAGTAACAGAAAGACACTTGTGGGCTATGTGACCATGAACAGGTTATTTGTGAAACTGGAGTTGAGGACAGGGAAAGAACTATGAAGGGAAGAAGGTCTGGGCAAGGAGGAAGAGGAGGCTAAACCACCTGCTAGTGAGATGATGCACTGGAAGGAGGGTAAACTTAGAACCATAAGCTATGAGTCCAAGGAGCAGCAGCCACAGTGCACTTGCTTTAATATGAAAATGACATTTCAATATTGAGTAATAGTGGCTGCTACAGAAAATGTGTCTTGTCTCTACCCCATATATATCACCTCTATTGGCACTGCAGCCATTTTCAACAGGCATGCTCTTTAAAGACTGTACATTCCACAGGGCTGCTAAGGTGCACAGGGAGAAGGAGTGGGCTGTTTTTCAAAGGGCAGCTGGAATTGTAATTTAAATTTGAAGCTCTATACTCAGAAAGACATGGGTTCAAATCTTGTCTCCACCAGACACTTCCTGTTGGCTTTGAGCAAATTACTTAATCTTTTTAAGCATCTCCTTTTTTTCTCATCCATAAATTGAACAATTTTAGCAGCTCTCCTGGAGAGCTCCTTGGGAGAATTCTTTGAATCGGCCCCCTTAAGAGGACTTTATCCCACTGCCTGGCACGTGGTAAATCTTCAATAAATGTTTAGCAGTTTAAAACAGGGAAAAGCCAAAGCAAAGCACAACAGCTTTTTAAAATTCTGATGTGGTTGATCATGGCAGCAGGCAAGTACAGCTGGGAAGTACGAGCCAATGTTCCTGGTCATGTTTCTGATTAGGAATGGCAGTTCTGCTATCGCAGTTGAAAGGAGAGCGAATCTGGGGGTGTGGTCTCCAACCTGCCAGTCTTCTTTCTCTGGATCCTGCCTTGGAGGGGTTCAAATAGATCAAAAGGAATGTCTCTTGCAGCATTCTATGAAATCTCTTGACTCCCTTTGTTTCTTCCCATCTCCTGTCTTTTATCTCTGCTCCCACCTTTCAGCAGCCCTGCACGCAGGGGAAGGAATCAACTGCTCCCTGTCAGTTGATTCAGAGGCTGCAAGACGCAGTCGGCAAGACGTAAATATTCTGGATTCAAAGCAGGCTAACGTTATATTTAAAGTGAAAAGTCAGTTATTTTGGAAGGAAAAACCAAACTCATTTACATATTGTGCTTACAGACACCGACATTTAGACTCTTTCTAACTACAAAGGTTTATCTATGTAGTTATCACCTGCACTATACCATTTAAGCAGGGAGAAAAGGGGCCAAATTCCAGATACAAGTATTTTGAGGGAGGGATCACAGCGCTTATGCCACCCTTTCTGTAGCAAATGCCAGGAGCATGACCTGTGGGAATTAGAGAGCATGAATATTGTGTTCAGGAGAGCATATATGTGCTTGTGTGTCTGTGTCTGCATGTATGCAAGGATGCATGTATGAGTGAATGTGTGCATGCATATGCATGTGTGTGCATTTCTGTGGGTGAATGCATAATATGCATGGCTATGTTAGGCCTGGGTTGCCCCAGACACACAACCTGAGGCCCAGATTCAAGAGCAAGAAGTTTAGTTGAAAGATAACACCAGACATTTCTGATCAGAGAGAGAGAATCCTGTGAGATAGGGCAGAAAGCTACAAAAGGTCTGGCAACAAGCACTGTGGGTAGTGCAAGCTGAGTTCCTCTGGGGAGCTTTGGGAAACAATGTAGACTACACTAAAGAGTGGTATTTCTAGGGCTGGGCGCGGTGGCTCACACCTGTAATCCCAACACTTCGGGAGGCCGAGGCAGGTAGATCACCTAAAGTCAGGAGTTGGAGACCAATCTGACCAACATGGTAAAACCCCGTCTCTTCTAAAAATATAAAAATTAGCTGGGCATGATGGTGGGTGCCTGTAATCACAGCTACTTGGGAGGCTGAGACAGGAGAATCGTTTGAACCTGGGAGGTGGAGGTTGCAGTGAGCTGCAATCACTCCATTGCACTCTAGCCTGGGCGACAAGAGGGAAACGCCATCTCAAACAAACAAACAAACAAACAAACAAAAAAGTGATATTTCTCTATAAACTTTCTGTTTGTCATTGCCTTATGGCCTAGAAATAAGCCTCCAGGCAGAGACCCAGGCCATAGCAGCCATCCCTCTTCAGCATGTAGAAGTGAGTACCCAGGGGAAGCAGCATCTTCTACAAGGTTCAAGTAGATGTCTTGTGAGTTGAGTGCCACCCAAATGTTTCCTAGACACATGCAAAAATAGTAACCAGGAGAAGACATCTGGCCCTGCAAATGGGACAGTCAGATGATGTGCACAGAATGAGACTGCCTGGGTCTTTCCCGCATCAGTAATCTGTCTTTATTCTTCTTAATCCAGACTCCTTTTTATTGCTGAGTCCATCGGATATATAACTCTGGTTTTATAGCTAAAACAAAACAAAACAAAACAAAAAAACTCCCAATTTAACATCATAGTGGGGAGTAGCCTTACTTTGTGCTGAATGCTATCAAGTTGTTTTTGCTTTGTTTTGTTTCTGTTTTTGAAACCAAGACTTCATAACCAAAGCCTTCAAAAAGAAATGCCAGCAGATCACAGGGAGAGAACAGGAGGGAGACCTCAGTGGCCACGAGGGACAGGAAATGTAGCTTCCCCATGGACTGCTCCAGTGGGGCCTGGGTGGTGGCCTCCTGGGACCCTGCAGACTCATATTACACCCCCACCCTCCACCACCCCCCAGCAGCTGCACTCATCACCTGTACTGCCCTGGCTGACTTGAAGATGTTGCCCTCCATTCCACGACTTGCTATGGTTTGATCTGCAGTTTCATACTATTAGCCTTTCTAAGTCTTGCATGAAATAAAGCCAGATGAACTCTTCACAAGAGTTTGTGGGGGAAACAATGTTTACTTGTATTTTTCTAGGATTTGAGGAAGATTTAATAGCTTTCTTTTTGTAATTAACATACAGTAATATTGACTTCTTTTTGGTGTACATGAGCATAAATGCACGTATAGATCCCTGTAACCCCTAGCACAACTAGAATGCGGCATAACAACTTTTAAACACTTCTTCTATCTCAGATAAACAGGTATTGTTTTCCTTTTCATTTATTTTATCATACTTTAGGAAAATATCTAACTAGCATAATGAACCTGTCTTTGTCCTGATCTTACCACTTAGGAACCTAATAAATATAGTTAAAGTAAAAACTAATAAACAAAAGTATAAGCATGATTTAGATGTGGTAACATTTATGGAGATGGGAGACAAGCGAGTGAACTCTTGGAAGTGACATTCTCTCCACCTTGTCCAAGGTCAAAATGATCCAGCCCTTGCTGGCGGTGGTCTGGGTTGGGGAGTTGTGGGGATGAGAGGTGCTCCCCTCTGGGATGGCGGGAGTTTAGTATGTCAGAGTCAGATGGCTGATAAACCTGTGCACCCAGCTTCAGTTCCAGAGGAAGCCAATGAAAATTGGGACACAATGTGTTGCAGAATGAGACACAGCCGCCAACAAGGGCTGCTTCAGCAGCGCCTCTCATGCAAAACCAGGTTTTTATGTGACTTGAAAAGCATGACACTAACAGAAAGCGTCATTCATCTTACGAGTTATGGTTGGCTGTAAAATAGAATGAAGAATTATTTTCCTTTGAAAGACAAAATGTTTATCTTCTAATTCTTTGGTATTCTTTCTTTTGGCCTTTTAAATTCAAATTCCCATCCTTCCTTCACCTAAGCTTTACATTTAAAATTCTAATTCAAAATAAGAAGAAAGTTGAGGCTTTCTGTTTTTACTGTCTTTGACTGAAATGGTCCACATCAGAAACATTAAATTATTGAGCCACACTTCCTCAGGCTGTGATATTTTAAAAAAAAAAAAAATCCAGCTGGTCAAACTCCATCTGTGGTTGCTCTATTACTTGTAGGAAGTTCTGCAAAGCAAATGCAGAAAGCTTTAAGCCAAAAGACATGAGGGCTGTGCTCAACCCAGCTTGGCCACTAAATTCTCTTTTGTCCTTATGAAAGTCCCTGCCTAGACCAGCATTGCACCTTCCTGGTTTGTAGAATGAAGATTGGACTAGATAATTTTTTAAAGATCTTTTCCATCACTAAGAGTGCATGATCAGGTATTATGCTCAGACTCTGCTTTCTTGCTTCCAGTGTCAAATAGCAGGAAACATTTGTGAGTCACTTTCTGCATAGAGAACTGTGGAGTATGCCTTATGTGCGTCACTCATTTAGTCCTCAGTGTTAGCCTGCAAAAGAGGCATTCTTTCCTCTAGCTTGAAATGGAGAAATTAAGGCTCTGAGAAGTTAAGTTGGGCCCTCTAAATCATATACCCCTTAAGGGATGAGGGCAGACGGAATTAAAGCCCAGGCCGCATGTTTATATCCGCTCTGCTTACTGCCACTCCTTGTCTTTCAAGGACACATATCATAAAGGAAATGACATTCCAAGGCCAGGGACCCCAGGATCATTTATTTTTCTAAGGTGCCACAGTCAACTAATGTACTTTGGGTTTAGAATGAACTCCTTGGGAGTAGCCCCCATGTGAGGGGGAAATTATTCCAAGTTGACATGCTCCATGTGCAAATGTCACGTCCACAGCCTCTTCCCTAAGGGAGCAGCTCTCTGAACCTTCAGCTGACTAAAAATCCAAGGGGAATGATTGGTGCTTGGGTTTGTTCAGTTTGGGAATCAGGTAAAAGGAACACAAAGACCAAGGATTGTTTCACAAATAGAAAGCATTCAAGTGGGACAGAGCCTTCATTCTCCCATACATACTGTCAGGAATGAATGGGGAATGGATTGCACGGGGCAGCCTCTTTGCCAAGTTCCCTCTGACTCCCACCATCTGAGAAGGGTTTGCAGTAACTCTCAACACAGAACATGGAGAATTAGGGAATGAAGTGTTACCACTGAGTGTTCTTGGGAATGAGGTTAGCTGGTACATTTTTGCTGTTGTTTCAACACCTGCTGTTAATGTGATTACAGCCCAAATATATTTATTCAGGTTATGAGAAACATAAATATAATTCCATTTTTATAAAGGAGAATATAGACATACACCATATGTTATTGGCATTTATAAAATGCCATCAATTATTAGAATAATTATAATTTTATGTGCCACTAAAGGAAAAATGCTAGCAATTAAATTTTATACAATTATTTCTTATTACTTAGAATTTTTATTTTATAATTAGTGAGTTTTTAAAGATTTTTTAGACATAGATTTTATCATATATCACTTTTTGATGTGTGGGCAAGTGTAAATATAAGTTAATTAAATAGATTGATGCTTTTTGAAAACCTGTTTGCCTTCTGAGTTTGACTTTTCGGGATCACTTTTTGACTCAGAGACATGAATGTTCTCGTGTGGTTGGTTGGTTTGTTTTCCACACAGTATCATCCCCTGTGCCACTGAGAATACTGGGGAGACAGCATTTCTTCAAAGAATCTTTCATTCTTGTCTTCAATTTTTCTTCTAACCAAAGACATTTATTCTACAACTTTGCAGAGCATGTTCAGGAATGATGATTGTATCTTTACTACTGCCTGGCTGACCAGAATTGTAGAATGCATTCCAATTTCAGAGGTAGTAAATGACTTTCAAAAATGAGCACTGACACAGCATGTAGGAGTGTAAATAACTCGGCAGAGTCTTTCTCTATGACAATCTGTCCCATCAAGTGCCCGAAAACATCTGTAGCTCCTGTTTTGCTTGAAGATCTGATGCCTCAACCTCACCCTAGCACTTTACACTATTATCTTCCTGATCTGGTCCCCACTCCAATTCTTTTATCCAGACCTTTGCACATGCTTCATTTTGCTAGAATAATGTCCCTTCCTCCCACCCACCCTCAACTCACAGAGACTTCTGTTGCCTCCCCAATACCCATTTGTCATTAACTCTGATGCCTTACCCTGGAGTCCCACTTCATTTCCAATGCCTGTAATGGATGCCTCTCCTACTGCTCACATTCCTCCATAACACTACGGTGTGATTGGTCAATGACCTGTCTTATTCACCACTGGTCAAGTAGGCTCTGACAGAGAAAGTATTCAGCATGTTTGTCTACCATGATGGCACACAGGGTGTAGGCTCTCAAAAATATTTATTAACAATTTTAGATGTCATTTGTGATGTTTTAAAGTATTTGTTTTAAATATATGTGAGCATAATAAATATAATAAATATGACATACATAATAGAAATAAATAGTACATAATAAACACTTATGTATGTATAGAAAAATACATACTCAGCAACAAAAGAACAGGCAGTCTCCTTCCGCTAACTCCTCCCTGCCCCTGTCTCACTTTTCAATACTGTTTTTAGTTAACATTGTTGCTTTCTGTTTGTTTATTTTTTCACTTTCTGTGATGTAAATATTTCCACCATGGCCAATCTCAAGCTTCCAGTGGTTTAACAAATGACTCATTAAATTCTTGAATTTTAACAAAGGTAGACAAAAATCCATTGAGAGATATCTCAATGCCTTCTTTCTCCTTGCTTCTTCCTCACAATGCTCGATAATTATAGTACTTTTAGTATTTTTTCTTTCTGTTTACCATGAAAGCCTTTAAAAATATTCCTATGCCTTTATCCTTAATTTTATTAATGCCTTATTTCTTATCAGTAACTTGACACAGATGTCTCCCGCGCAAGAAAAGGCTATTTCCTGTCCTTCCCTCCAGCTTTCCACATCTCCTTTGCCAAGGATTTCTATTAGCTCTAAAAGTCTACATGATCAAAGTCATTAGTGTTTACCTTCTATTTTGTACTAACATGAAAATTAATTTTCATTTTTGTTCATAGTTATGATTAAAATCATGCCACTTTTTAATTTGCTTTCTATTTGGAGAATGACTTTTATTTAGTTTTTGTGTGTTTGTTTGTCCTGGAGTTTTTAATTGCTATTCTTGCTTCTTGTTGGCAAAAGAATAACCATCCTTTCAAGTTGTTCCATCTTCTCATCTTCTTGGTCAGAGAATCCTTATGTGGCGTACCTTCCCCTCTTCTTGTTTACCTGAGATGTTCCCTCTTAGCGCCTGTGTCCTTCAGACCCAAAGCTGCTGACATCTTGATCTCTGACTTTTAGCCTGTTGTTTAAGCCTCCCAGTCTATGGTACTTTGCTATGGCAGCCCTAACAAACTAATATAGAACTATTACAAGTGGTGCTGCTAGGAGCATTTTTATATATGTCTTTTAGTGACCATTTGTATAGATTTCTGCTAGAAATGCACAATTCTCAGGAGTGAAGTTGTTATGTCAAAGAGTATGCATATGATCAGCATAAGTAGACATCAGAAAGGTTTCCAAAGTGATTGTATTAATTTATGCTTCCCTGAGTCCTTCCAGACAAGTACTTAGCCTAAAGGCTCCCCACACATACAGCCTATACTTCTGTCCCTCTCTTTCTAACTTCTTCCTACCGTGGTTCTTCATTGCTGGGTGCTCTGAAAGCCCCTCTGTGCCATCCTACGATCAGATTTGTCCTGGTTTTCTATGTTTGGACTTTTTTTCCATGCTTTTTTTTTTCACTGATTGCCTTACTCCTGGGATAACTTTTTCCTTTCATCAAAGCTGACCTATCCTGACTTCAGCTAGGTGACAGTAACTATAATCAGATAAATTATTCAGTACGAATGAGATAGACTTATAAAGTATTTATGACCTTATCCATGGGTAATAATTACGTCCCGTTAAAGTTTAGAAATACTGGGCAGTCTTTGGAGCTTTCCCATATGAGACACTTTCATGATTCTTAAAGTCATGACGAGCAGGGCAGCTGACTGTTCTGGGAATGAGGTCACTTTTGGGCATGGAATGAGAATTCATAGACTTTCACTTCTCCCAGCTCTGAATGTCTTCTTCACCTCTATAAACACATTCATCTTCATGCTTCATTTTACCAGGTTTCATGCCGACATTTATTCAGATGTCCAAGAGGCTTAAGACAGAGTATGATGCTATTAACACCACCAAAAGAAAAAATCCAAGCTGCAGAAGGCAATGTTACTCATGTTCCTTACAAATCCAGACAATTACAATCCCAAATATGTGTGAGTCAATTCCTGGGATAAAGGAAAGTCTATAAGGTAAGAGATAGCTTTCAGAAAAGCCTTTTACCTCTGGGAGCAGTACTTGATGGATGACTCAAGAAAACCCTACAGAATAAGAATCAAGAGTATACAAATCTCAGATAACACAGCAGAGACAGCTAGTTAGTGCATGGGGCAAGGAATGTGAAACTGAACTGGTGCAGGCCCTGCATGCGGGTACATGGCAATGGGCTTCACACTTCCACCCTCTTAGACTCCCACAAAGCCACGCACTGGTACTCTCCCTTTACTAAGGAGGAAACCAAAGTTCAGAAGAGTTAAGTCACCTGTTCCAGATCACACATCCCTAACTTGTGATGCTGGGTCATGAACCTAGGCCTATCTTGCTCTGAAAGCCCTGCCCCTTTCACTCTAAGCATCCACTGATATGCAAAAGGACTTGAGGAAAGAGACACTGAAATAAACATGGTGCAGTTAGAAGGAAATAAATGTAAAATCATTTACTTTGGTTTAAAAATATGTGATTGTACAACTGCAGGACAGGGACATTCTGAAGTAGCTTGCATTTTTAATATAAGCCCTCAAAATGTCACAGCCACCAATTAAAAACTAGTATTGTCATCTCAGCCAATTTGGAGCAGTATATTCATAAAACTATATTCTCTCCTAAGTAGTATAAAATAATGTTTTGACATGGAAGATCTGTCACAAACCTTGCTTCCAACACATACGAGCCATGTGACTTTGGGGTAAGTACTTCTGCTTGGTGATACCCAGCTTACTAATCTAGAGAATGGGGATAATCATAGCTCCTAATTCAGTGTTGATGAAGACCAAAGAGCTCAATGTGTAGCACGGTGTGTGGCATGTACGGCTAAATTTTCTCAGCTAAACATTTGCTGGTGTTATCATCCCCTCTGGAGTTCTGTACCTAGTTCCAAAGTCTACACGTTAAGAATTAAGAATGCCTCTGTGTTGCCTGGAGGAGAAGGTAACCAGAGTTTGCACCTGGTTCTCATCTCAGTGACTCTGAAGAGCAGAAAAAGCCTGCCAAGTTAAAGGCCAGGAGAAAAGATTTTTTTTTCTTCCATCATTTAACAATTTTGTTTGAGTACCATCTACATGCCAGTCATGTTTTAGACACTGTGAATAAAATGGTGAAGGCCTTGGTACCTGAAGTCAAGGGACTTCCATCCCAATGGAGGAAACAAGCAGAGAACAGCCAAATAGAGAAAATGAATAAAATGATTGCCTAGAATGATGGAAGTGTTACGAAGAAGCAAATCACAGGCTGAGATAGAGATGGTAAAGGGGTGAATTGCATTAGGCAGAGTAGCTACAGAGGACTGTTTGAAGAGGTTGCAATTAATCAGAGATGTGAAGGCTAAAACACAGGTAGAAAGTGTGCTCGGCAGAAGTAACAGTGTGGTCAGAGGCTCCAGTGAAAGAACGCTTGGGCTGATCAGGAAGATGAGAGAAGAATGGACACATGCATGAGACCAGGGAGCAGTCTCAAATGGGGTTGAGAAGATCTGACAATGCCTGTGGCATGGCAAGGAGTTTGAATTTTATTTTCAAGGCCATGGAAAGTCATTGAATGGCTTTAAGTGGAGGCCAATGTAAGCTGGTAACAAACCTGACATGGAGCCTGGATCTGGAGGAGCATGTAGTAGAACCTTGAGATAATTTGTTCTAGAGAGGACATGGACCTGGACAAGGGTGATGGCAGTGAAGATGGGGAGGATAGATGGATCTCAGACATGTTTTGGAAGGAAAATTTACAGGAAATATCAGACTGTCCAACTATGGCTAGAATCCTCCCTGAATGTCCTATTCGAAGGATGGATAATCATTTGATAACTGGTGAAAAGCTATAGCCAGAAAGATTATTAGAATTTATCTGGTGTCAATCAGTCTAGGATTATTGAATATCTGAAATTCCATATGAATTGCTCACTTTGGATAGATAGAAAAATTATTTCATGTTAATGACATTAGACTCATATATTAAATTATCATATAGGAATGGTTTTGGGCTGAGCACTGTGACTCATGCCTGTAAGCCCAGCACTTCAGGAGGTTGAAACAGGCTGAGTGCTTGAGCCCAGGAGTTCAAGACCAGCCTGAGCAACATAGCGAAATCCTATCTCTACAAAAAATACAAAAATTAGCCAGGCGTGTGGTGGCACATGCCTGTAGTCCCAGCTACTCAGTAGGCTGAGGAGGGAGGGTCACCTGAGCCTGGAAAGTGGAGGTTTTAGTGAGTCATGATCATACCACTGAATTCCAGCCTGTGTACCCAGTCTCAAACAACAACAACAAAAAACAACTTAATTTTTAAAAAATAGAAATACTTTTGGATTAATTAATTAGGACCAATCTAATATGGTACCTCACAGACCTGCTGGAGGAAAAAAGTTCAGTCCGTAGATTATTATTCAGGTAGACCTGCCCTTCATGGGAGAAGGCTCTAGAACTTCTGGGAGTTATGAGCACCTGAGAAGGGGATGCAGAAAAGGGGAAATATGCTATGCAGGAACCTCATGACAAGGTCTGGCCCTGGGTTTTCCCTCGTGTGACATCCATGAAAAGTCACATTTTGGCCACTGTCTAACTCTTGGGTCAGAGCAAGAAGAGGGTCTTAGACCAGGGGTTTTGCAGATTAGAAGCTCTTGAGGAACTTCCAAAACAAAAACAAAACCATACCTAGGCAGTACTCAAGGAAGGGGAAGGGGGAATAAACTGTGTATAAAAGTGATTGCAATGCCCTCAAGGTTGAGAAACACATTACAAAGCTTTTGACACTGTCCTACTCTATTGTTTTATTGAGAGACTGCTATGGGCTCTAAATAAAACAATTTTTATGCCCCCACAAAATTTTTATGCTCCCACAAAATTCATACGTTAAAATCTTCAGCCCCAAGGTGATGGTATTAGGAGGTGGGCTTTTGGGAGGTGATTCAGTCATGACAGTGGGGCCTCATGAATGGGATTAGTACCCTTACGAAAGAGACCCCAGAGAACTCATTTGTTGTTTCTACCATATGAGAACATAGCAAAAAGATGCAATCTATGAAGCGGGAATCGGGCCCACACCAGACATTGGACCTGCCGGCCTCTGAATCTCGGACTTCCCAGCCTCCAGAACTGTGATAAATACATTTTCATTGTTTATTAGCCCCGAGGTTATGGTATTTTGATGTAGCAGCCAAGAACAGACTAACCCTTTCTCTTCTAAAACTGGCAGGTATTCACTTAAACAATATGCACATATAGTAAGGGCAGGAGAAGTTTCACAAAATGAAGTAAGTGTATAAAAGTGAAGAGACAGTGTCTTGTCTTCTTTGCGCTGGCCATGGATGGGGAGTGGATTCATGCCAGCTGTGCCTGTAATTTTCTCTCTCCTGATGCACTCAGAGTAACTGTTCAGTGGCTGGACAAGGTGGCCGGCGCCCGAGTGCGACACAGATGCCCCATTCACTGTACTCCCAGGGCAGCTCTGCCTTGCCTTTAGTCTGATCTTTATTTGTAGTCTTAAAAATTTTCCATTTCAACTTTTAGTCAGTAGATTCTCCGACTTCAACTCCTCTCAGATGAGGATGGTGATGAGGAAGAAAAATACCTACCTGAGCTTTGCAAACATTTTTAGCAAACCCACACAGAGAGATGGTAGAGTCTACAGCACATAGCTAAGCCCTTTGTCAATACAAGGCCTGGCTCCAAGTGCACACTGCTTGGCTCGTGATCAAAATGGCTTCATCTTATTAGAAATCTCCAAGGCTTACAGAGTCAAAACTTGGACATTTACTGTACACATTAACAGAACTTATTCCACAGGCTCATAATAAATCTTTATAACCACATATGGCCCAGTTATAAATATCAGCTGGGAAGGGCAATAAAAGCACAGCACACAGAAAGGTCTCTGCCCAGCTTGGAAGCACTTTAGACTTTATTAATTTACCTATTTTATCGAACTGTAACATTTCAGATGGTAGAGGGAACTTAATTCACTATCGGAGTCAACTGGAGAAAGTAATAAAACACTAAAATCTCTACAAGAAAAATAATACAACAATTAGTCACTTAGTTCATTCAAGTCAGGTTACAGTTCTTCAGACAAAATGAAACACAGGAAATTCCCCATGAATTGTAAATTATTTCTTCATGCCAGGCAGGTGGTAGTGGTAGGTTTCATTCCATTTGTTGTGGTTCTGATACCTCCCTCTTGAAACAAATGAAAGGTTGAGTTAGAGCTTCATCCACTTGGAAATGGAAGAAACATAATAAAGGAAAAAAGAATAGCTATTCCTTCGACTCATCTCAGACACCCCAGCATCAATGCCAGGCCCGGGCTACCTTTCCGATTTTCTACAAACAGTGTTGCTGGGCAATACTGGTGGCATGCTGTATGCATGAGGGGCCTGTTCAGTAGTCTCCACTGGGGGGTTGCCTTCTCTGTCCCAGGCTCTGACTTTGTGTACCTGTTTATGTCTATTTACACACGAAGAGTGGGAAACTAGACTATTTAGTCCCAAAGTCACACACACAGTTTCAAACCTGAGAGGCCCGTCTCAATTTTAAATATTGTTTGGAAACACTGTAATTGCTGACATTACAGGTTTAATCATTGCTTTCTTTTGGTTGGAAAGTGATGGCTGTGTTTTGTATCAACCCCTTTCTACAGCAGTTTCTCTCCCTTCTGCACCATTTCAAAACAATAACTTAAGTGTCACCTTGACACAAATAGGTTTTGTGTCAGAAAACTTTTTTAGATTTAAGAGAAAAAAAATTCTCAAATACCAAAGATTTAAATTTTAATTAAATTGGTCATTATTCAAAATTACCACTCCACTTTTACTTTCTAACATTCTTTTACTGGAGAACAATAAATACAGGTACTTACGTTCCATTGTTCATCTTTAAGATTGCTAAATGGCTCTAAAGAACTTTCCTTTGACTTTTTAACTCACTCTCACAGCCTTGTTTTCTTGGGGCATATTTGCAGCTGAGTGGAAGGTAGGATTTGGGGGCTTGGGAAAATCAGAGTTTAAAATCTGGCTTTGGGAGCTAAACCCACAGAATTGCTCAATTACACAAATTACATTAACTCTAGATTAGATACATATAGAAGATATTTCATATCTTCTGCTTTTAAGGATATAAAATTATAGCCAGATAGGAGAAATAAGTTTTAGTGATCTCTAGCACTGCAGGATGACTATAGGTAACAGTAACATATTATATAGTTTTAAATAGCTAGAAGGAAGAAATTGAATATTCCCAAAACAAAGAAATGATAAATGATGATGCACATGCTAATTACTCTGATCTACTCACTATGCATTATATGTTTCAAAACATCACATCCATGCATACACACAATTATTTATCAATTTTTAAAAATTCAGTTAATTTTAAAAAATAGAATAAATTTAAAAATCACTTTTCCTGTAGCATGTATGAGACTCCTAAATTTATATTGCCCATGAAGTGAATAATCATTCAAAACTATAAAAAAGAAATGTAAATATAACATGCATTCAGGCTTAGCATATTTTGGTAGCTTCCGAAATGTTTATATTAGTTTTTAAAAATTCAGGAGTCAATGAGTTTTCAAAAGTATAAATTCCTGGAGAAGTTTTAAAGGAAGTAAGAAAAATATTGCTTTGTTTGCTTCTCTCAGAGATATGTTTAAAATTATTTTCTTTGTAATTTGGGAATATTATAGTATTTTAAACTATGTTTGACTCAATAGTTAAAAACTAATATATGTAGTATGAAATATATGTAGTGTTTTAGGGGAAAAGACTACATATATTTAACCAGTATTAGGTATGTGCTAGAATATTTTCTATTTCTTATATCAAGAATATGCATTCTTAATGCAGAAATAGAAGTTTTCATTTACATTAAAATTAACTATCCAAATACCATCCTGTAGGTCTTTTTGTGTTATAGTGATTCTGTTACCATGTCTTCTCAGAAAAACTGATCCATTTTTTTTTCATGTGGGCACAGCTTACATTTCAGGAAGTTAAGGGTGAACATTAACAAAAGTAAAATATAATGCCACATATCATTCCTAGTTACAGCTTACAAGCATTGATACAAACTATATGTTTAAGAAACACTATGCCTAAACTTTGACGTAGTCTTACAGCATTTTTAGGTAAATAAAAATTATTCCAAGACAGTCATTATGAAGCAAAATTATTAAAGATACCCTTACTATTTTTGAAATCCCTGCACTTGTGGGCACTTGTTATACAGTTTATATATTCATTCAAAGAGCGCTCTGTGGTGTATAAGTTAACACCAGACATTCTGGAGTTCTTCAAGCAGGATTTGTGGAAATTGAAACTATTATGAACCATAATGACATATTATACATTGTACACACGCTGTATTTCTATATAGATATTGTTGAAGGTCAACACCAGTCATTTAATCTTCAAGTTATATCATTATTTTTGAAATAATCTGGTTACAGTTTCAACTGGTAGATTTTCTTGTAAGTTAAATACTTATTACATACCACTTCATCCTATTATAGACCACCCTCCACCCCTTTTATCCTGCAGAAGTTTAAACGAACAAATTCTCAAAGCCTTTCCTAGACAGGTTGCAATTGAGCAAAGCTGCTTTCAGAGATCGGGCTGCAGTTTAGGTAGGATTGCAGCCTGTGTCAAAAAATCAAGATACATATGGAGAAGTATGAGCCATTACTCACAGTTTGCAGATTTCGACAATGTCTTAAGAAAGAAGACGTTTCCCTAACCTGGAACTTCCTGGATGGGGTGGTTTTAAGACAGGCTTGAAGAGGTGTAATAACAACATAGATAACCCATGCTACCACGGTATCATTATGGACGATAAGGCAAAATAAAACACAAACCTTTGCTAACAGGATTCTCAAGCCTGCATTTTAGAACTGGTGGCATTTCGCTCTTTGGAAATCTACTCAGGCACTTAGGTCAGTTTATAAACAATCTTCTTGGATTTCAGACAGAGGCATTTTCTTCAAAGCCGTGATTAGGTGAATCTTTGACTTTCACTTGGGCTTCACATAGCAAATCTGTGTCAAGATCTTTTGAAAACATTTTTACTAAATTAGAATCCCACTTTAATGTATCGTATCAGATAATCATCTCTCTATTGCCAAAGAAAACACCTGCAGAATCACGGCAAAGTTCTGTTAAGGAAAGAGAATCTCAAGAAAGATAAGGAGCCAGGAAGAAACTGAGCACCAACCTGTGCATTTTGTTGTGACCTATGAATCAGTTCTGTAGATTCCATCTTTTTTTTTTTTTTTTTTTTTCCATCTTTTTTTTTTTTTTTGGCTCCCAAGAAATAAAATTTAAGTGTACAGCACACGGCTCGAAGGACAGGCACAGAAATACCTGTTGGCTGACTGATTTAGGGCAAAACTTTGAACATGTTTTCAACTCAAACTCCAAATTAACTCCCGGTTGGGGGAGGGATTCTGTGAGTTCAGATATTGGAACAGCCAGTTTTATAGACAGTTGGAGACCAGGCTTTTGCCCCCAGTGTCAGTTAACTTTTTTTCTTTTCTGGATGGAGGAATGTTTATATTAAGTTCTATTCCTCTCTGAATAAGTACTCCCCTCTCAGAAGCCAGCCCAGTTGGAGAGAGACTCCTAAAAGTAGCACTAGTGTAAAACATATGTGCTAAAAATAAGCAGCCCTTTCAGCGCCGTGTTCGCCGGAGCCGGTTCAATTTTAAACGCACTTTTATTCTCCAGATCCAAAGCCTTCAATGGGGGGAAGTCAGGGATGAAACCAGGGAATGTTAGAAAAACAGAAGAAAGAATGTGAAATTAACATGCCTGTTACTGGAGAGATGAGGGGCCCGGGCATGGAGTGGTCCTTGGGGAAAACTTTGAGGCACCATAGATTTGCAGGAGATAGCTCTTGCTTAGAATTATATCCCCATAGCCTACACTAGGAGTCACGTCCATAGGAGGCACTTAACAAATATTTATTAAATTGAAATAAATTGATAATAAATCAGGTGAATATTTTTATTGATTTATTAATTCACCTATCCACTCTCTTATGAATAAAAAGTGGGTACTAATGCATATCTAATACAAGATATATAGAATAACTTGGAAGTAAAAGACACAGTTCTTGTGTCCAAAAGAAAGCTCTAGGAGGTGAGAGTGAATGCATGAGAGAAAAGTCACCATGTATAGTGGCCTTCCATCAACTTGCTGCAGGAGGTGATGTGAGCAGAGTCCTAGGGACTCCTAGAGATAGTCTGGGAATATTTTGCAATTGCTAAAACACAGGACGGCTGTGAAAAAGCAGACTGCAGGGATCTCTGTTTGAGAGAGAGGATCACCTGAAAAGTTCACAGAACTTTGCCTCGTTACTTTAATCTCAAACTTGGCTACCACCCATGGAAATTATCAGCAAAGCTTCGAATAACTGAGATTGTTATTTATTGGTTTTGGATGTGTCCAGGGTGTGGGGATATTTCAAACTCTCCATAACACTTATGCACAGAAAAGTTTGAGAATACCATCCGGTTTTCAGCTGATCCAAAGTCGATGACTGTTTGTTCTCCTCCATCTCTTATTTTTCCTACATTTTTTTCGTAAAAAACAAGACGGCTTGTACTTTCTATCACTTTGGCAGGTATACTGTAAGGATTTATGAAGGGTAAAAGTGCTTAAAATACTTTGCGTATTGGCAAGGAGTGGGGTGGAATTCTGCCTAAATAATTTGCTATTCAATCTTTTATCTTCCCAAACCGAAACAGGTTCTGAATAGCTCTTCTCACCTCTCTTTAAATCATTTATAAAAGAAGATGCAAGTGCATGTATGTGGATTTTAAAATATAAATCTCTAGCTTGCAATTAGCACCCAACTCATGCCAGCAAACAAAACGAAACATTTGTTTTGTCAACTAATCAGCAATCCCAAAATGAGCAGTCTTTTCCTGATGGTGTTCATGAAATGCAGAATTAACACACACAGATGCTGGAAGCCTCAGCCAGACTTTTGACTTGGCCCAAACAGGCCTGGCTGCTGGCCACAGTGGTATATCAGTTGAAGTCTGCAGAGACTAGCTGCCAGTTACACCACTGTGCAGACAGAATCTAACTGATTTGTTCAATGAAAGGTTATATTTGGAAACATTCTGCCCTGCTTCGGCTGCCAAGCATGCGGACATGGCCCAGTCAAGCCTGGGTATGGGAGGAAGCCCATCTTATGGAACACAGGTGTTGTCTGGCTGCCACTACCTGCTCAGATCAGAGCCAGGGGCCAGCAAGGGCTCAGCGTAGATGATATGACCTGTGTTCTGCAATCTGGAAGCTCCTGTATCTGGTGCTGAAAGATCCTGTCCTAAGACATGTCAACTCCACACCTACTTTTCTTACAGTATTTTGGGGCACAATTCCCTGACCACCTACTGACTTTGAGGTTTGTCAGCCACACAGCAGAATAAAAAAAAAGGCACGTAAGACATGAATTAGCATGGTGTGAAAAGAAAAGTCAGTAAAAAGGGCCCGGGCATGAGGAGGTATGAAAATGAAAACATGTTCTGCAAGAAAAGGGGTTTTTGATATGCTGAGACACAATTGCTGGGGCAATTTAAATTCCCGTCTTTTACCAAGCAGCTACCCTGATTTTTATTGCACTTCGCTGTTTAAAGAATTCCACAAACCTCACTCCTTTAACTCTGACAGTCTTCAGCTGACATCATGTGAAACTGCAGCAATTAATGGCAGCAAATTATGTTTTTAAATGCAAACATTGATATTAAGCTCTTCAGCAAAGTGCTTTCAATCACGTTTACATTGAAATCTGTCCTTACCTTCATATCTGGATGCTTCTAGCGACGCTCACTTACTCCTAGTGCAAGAGAAGGAGGAGAACTTATACGCATTCTCCATCTGGAAACTGTTCCTTGGATCAAGGTTTACAATATCCAGACCCAAACTGATGCTCTTCGGGAGACGTTCTCCTGAACCAGAGAGCAAGAGGGAGCCTGGCAGCATTGGCTGGCGGGGGTCTGCCTCTGCTTTCGCCACCTGACCCACTCACGGCTAAGCTGCCACAACAACTGCAGAATTGATGGGGGAGAAGTGCTCTTTCTCCTAATCCCACCACACCCACCTACACCTGGACATTTAAATGAGACACTTACAAAGGGAAACAGAATGGCTTCTGTAAAACTTAAACCAGAGATAAAAGTACATGAAATGGCTTGTCCACACATGTAGTAAAATAAAACAAAAATCTGCCAGCAGGCAGTCAGAAAGCTGAACTGTTTTGTGACTTGTATTTACATTGACACATGGTTTATTTTTTCTTATTAGAAAAATGAAATAACACATGTTAGACTTTGGAAAGTATAAAAAATTCATTACAAGGAAGTAGAAAATTATCTATAATGCTTCCCTTAAGATAATCACTGTGGCCGTTTTTGATATGTTTACTTCTATGTATAGATTTGTAAGCTAAAATTCATATTGTACATGCAATTTTGAATCTAGTTACATTTTCCTCTTTTCCTAATTATAAATATGGTTTATTTTCTGTACAAAATTGAATCACTGGAGAAGAGAAAGTATAAAATTAAGTCTGTCCTATAATTCCACCCCCTCCTATAACCGTCAATGAAGGTTTAGTGCTTATTCTGACAATTATTTTTCTCTTTTCCAGACATACATATACGCGAAATTTTTATCTTGGGATCTTTGTGTGTCACGAAGTGTGTTTGGGGAATACTATGCTAATGGTGACATAATGAATCAGAAATGCTTGAAAATTAGGCAAATCCTCCCCCTACTGAGTTGGTTCCTGCAGTTAGATTATTTCACATCTTTTGCTGTTACAAAGCTTCCTTCTGGGCAGACCCTTTTTATCGTTTGCCTCATTGCTGATGGTTTTCCTGGATATAAAGTCTTTGAAGAAGAATTAGAAATCAGAGGATAAGAGTTTTGATATATGTTACAAAGCTTGATACATATTACAAGCTCTTTCACACATATAAGCCCTTTCTATATTAACCATATACATTTCATTGCAATCTTAACCAATTTATAATCTTTTAATTTAGTTAAGAATTTTTTGACATTCCAGGTAGTCAAATCTTCCTATTACTTTTTCATTGTGATTTTTTTTATGGTTAGAAAGTCCTTCACCGAAAGGAGACAAATTAGACTTTCAGGTATTTTTGTTTTTATTTTTAAATTTTAGTTTCACTTTTTTGATTTAACTCCTTGATCTAGGTGGAATGTATTTAACATGTCATATAACATGAGAATGTTTTATTTTTCCAAATAGGTAAGTCATCTTTGAATAACATCATATTCCTTGACAGGCAATGGTTCCTCTAACACACATTCATTCCAGGGCTCCCATTTCTGGTGGGTTGATCCACCATTTATGCATCAATGCTACGCTGTTCTGCTTTTTGTAGTTTAGAGTATAGTGGGTAAGCAGGTGGGTACTAAACTTAGAGAATGCTATGCTCAAGTCCATCACTGAGTTGGTGAGCTGGTGAAAAGGTGCTCAAACTCTCTGGCCTCTTGAAAAACGGGTAGTTACAGCCTCCTCCGCATAAGGTTGTTGAAAGAGGGGAAATAGGAAAACTCATCAAAGGCAGAGAACAGTATTTGTTACAGGTCAATTACAAAGAGTAGCTACTGTTACTATGATTCCTGTTACATCTCATATCTGCAAGGAGGGGGCATACCCAGCGTTTTTTGTTTTTGTTTTTGCTTTTTAAGTCCTGGCTATTTTTGCCTGTTATTTTTCCAGAAAACTCTCTTTAATACTCTCAAAAGAAATTTTATCAGATTTTGATTAAAAGTATTAAACTGTTACATTTTTTCATGAAAATTTGACATTGTACCATATTATATTATCCTTGGTACCACATGATATGTCTAATTACTAAGATTTTATAATCTTCAGGTAAATTTCATATTTTATATTTTGCCTTTGCACACTGATTCTTAAAATTGTTCCTTGTTTTTTGGGAACTTTTGTGGTCATGTGATTCATATTTGCTTTTGAATTACACCATTGAACAAATTATCGCTTGCACTTGAAAAGCTATGTAACTTTGCTATATTTGGTTGCTATTTAGCAACATTACCCTATGTTAATATTAGGTCTAAATTTTTAACTGATTTTACAGACTTTCTGAAAATTCAGTTATGTCATCTGCAAATAACAATAACTGTGACTCTCCTTACAGAATCAGCTATTATGTCCAGAACAACAGTGAAAACAGTAGTGCTGGAAGTCATCCTGGGGGTATTAGAGTAGTAGTTTCTTCACGTTCTACCACTGCCACACGCTGAGTGGTCCTGCATTTCCGCTCCCCTGTGCCTCAGTTTCTTCATCTATTTAAGGCAAATAATAATAGCACGTATTGCTGAGTCACTGATTAATCCTTCCTGTAACTCCTCATTGTGTCTGCCTGCACCTTCTCTCGTTCTTTCTCATTTTTACCAAATTGACATTTTTCTGCCACCTGGATTTCTTTCCTGTCTTTTTCACTGCTGGTTTCTCATTTGGTCCTTATTCTCAGGGCCAGTGTTTACTGTCTCTTGGAAACTGTTCACTTTTTCTGTCTCATAGAAGAACAGGTAGTTGCCTGTCCATACTGCTGAGCTGGAAGCTTTCTGCAGAGGCTTTAGTTCAAGGTTGGGGATTGAGAGGAAGAACTGAAACCTCTTTGTGGTTTGGGACATTCAAAATTGCGGCATCTTGCAAAGATCTTCATTACAGGAATTATAGAAAAACATGGTCTGTCTTTGGACACAGTGATTTTAGGGACCATCAAATACAAGTTGTGAAGAGTTAGCAGAGGATTTTTAGTCATAATACTTTCACATTTTAATATCCTAGACACCAAACAATAGCTGTGATTACTGTATCATTCACAAATATTTCTCCTCTTCACCCATTTCTACTAATTTATCTCTGGAAACAAGATAAATTGGAACTTATTTGAGCATTCTGGTCTTAGTTTGAGGCCACATACAGCCGTCTTCATGGTTTATCACTGTGATTCTCATCTCATGGGAAACAAGAGTTATGTAGCAATCTGCTGCACGATTAATTCCACTCCGACGTCTCTTCTCTTCAATTCAGCAATGCCTCCATGGTGCATCAGTCCATCAATCAAGTGTATAATAAAGAGAGACGGCAGCAAATTGGATGAAGCTGAGATATGGATATAATAATAGCCTTATCATCAGATTTTATGTTTAAGCATAAAAGTATATTCTTAGATGAAAAGACTCAAAAGTCACAAAAAATTCCTCTGGGCAACTTGCTTTAAACTGGGGGTGGTTGACATGTGTTGAGGCTGTTGGGGGTTGGTGGGGAAGACTGGACATGGAGGCCCTTGAGGCCAAGCAAGGGAATATGACAATTATCCCAAAGGCAGTCCTGTGCTGTGCTGAGAAGCAGTGGCAGCCGGGCTCCCTGGCTTCCACACTTATTATCTGCATGACACCAGGCAAATTACTTATTTTTTCTGTGCCTCAGTGTCCATATTTGTAAAATGGGGACAATAATAGCATACAAAGGGTTATTACAAGAATTAAAGGCATCAATGTCTATAAAATACTGAGGCTAATGACTGGCACAGGGTCAGTGTCAAGTAAGTGCTGTTTTAAAACTTCGAATGAGGCTGCTGGATGCTGTATGGCTTGGGGACAGGACATTGTGAGGACATTTCAGAGCTAAGAGGAGCCTGTAAGATTTTTCATGTTACCCACGCTAGGCCTGCGGGTACATCTCCAAAACAAACAGAAAACAGCCTGCTGCCAGGAACACGGAAGTTTCACAGCAAGAAGAAATGAGCAGACAAGGCAGGAAGAAGATGAGAGGAGAAATACCAGGAAAACACTTTTCTTGACTTTATTTGCTAAAAGTGGGAGTCTAAAAGAAATATCTGTGAAAGAAGAGAATTCCACTAAATATGGAAGTATATAATTTATATAGAATGAACTACAGGAAAAAACATCTCCCTTTGCTGAATAAAAACATATTCTACTTATTCAACAATTATTTCAACAATGAAGTAAAATATGACCTCATAATATTTATCTTTTTTATAATTTTTGGGATGACAAATACATTCATCATAATTAAGCTATGAATCTAATTTTTCCTAATTCAATAACAACAAATATAAGTAGCCCAATTAAAAAATGAGCAGGTGAGATGAGATGCGTTCAGGTGGTATGGCTGCAGATATTAATCCACTGTATATTTCAAAATAGCTAGAAGGTCATTATGTGAATGTTCCTAGTATAAAGAAAAGTATTTAAGATAACGAATATTCCAGTTACTCTGACTTGATTATATAAACGTATCAAATTATCATATGAACTCTGAAAACATGTACATCTGCTGCGTATCAATTTTGAAAATGGGTAAAAGACTTAAACAGACATATCCCCAAAGCAGATCTACACATGGCCAATAAGCACATGAAAAGATGCTCAGTGTCGCTAATCATGAGGGAAATGCAAATTAAAATCACAAGATACCACCTCAAACCCATTAGGATGTCTAGTATTAAAATAAAAGCACAAAAAAACAAATAGTGGTGAGGATGTGGAGAAAGTAGAATCTTCTCATATTACTGGTAGGAAACATAATACGGTATGGTTGCTGTGGAAAACAGTACAGTGGGTCTTCAAAAATTAAATGTTAAATTACCAGATGATCCAACATTTCCACTTCTTGGCATATACCTGAAAGAATTGAAAATGGGAACTTGAACAGACATTTGCACTCCCATGTTCATAGCAGCATTATTTGTAATAGCCAAAAGGAGGAAGCCACTGAAAGGTTTATCAACAGATGAGTAAATAAATGAAGTGCGGTATGTCTATACAATGGAATATTATTCAGAATTAAAAAGGAAGGAAAATTGGATGCATACAATAACATGGAAGAACCTTGAGTGCATTATGCTAAGTGAAATAAGCCAGGCACAAACTGGACAAATACAGTAAGATTCCTTTTATATGAGGTACCTGGAGTACTCAGATTTGTAAAAACAGAAAGTAGAATGGTGATTGCCAGAGGCTAGGGAAGGGAGAATAAGGAGATACTGTCTAATGGGTATGGAGCTTCAGTTTTAAAAGATGAAAAAGTTCTAGAGATGGAGAGTAAGGATGATTGCAGAGCAATGTGAATGTGCTTAATGCCACTTAACTGTACATTCAAGAATGGTTAAAATGGTCAATTTTATGTTATGTGTATTTTACCACATACAAAACATTCTCTACACTTTGACAGACCTTGACTGCCACATGCCTGGCTGACATTCTTGTAAATGTTCTGCTGTCTTCATGTGGATCTTGCTATTAGGAATTTTCCTCCTAGTGAGCAAAAGGTTAAGGAGATGGCAACTGGGGATATCGAGAAATGTGTTAACAAATGAGCTCTTCGAAAGCATTGAGTTTACCCCACATTGGTGCTCCTGCTCTTAAATAGTTTGACTGATTAACTTATCTGCCTTCAGAATGATCTACTTTATAAACTTCTGATTGTTATGTATAAAATTTATAAAATTTCCAGTACTATTTGCTTACATTTTGCCTTATTGTTTGGAATTTTTTGGGGAGGGGAATAAACTGGTGCCAAAATATAAAGAAAGAATAACTGGAAATTATTAATAATTTCAATGCACAATAAGGAGAGTTAAAATATATCTAAAATGAATAGATTTTTCTTAGCTTGCTCATCCTGACTCAAGGCATCTCCGTTTAGAAATATAAGCCCACTTTTAATCAATTTCAAAAGTTGTCAAAGCATGTTTATAGATCTTGTATAAGAAAAGTAACATTTTTACAGGCAAATTTTTCTTCTTAAAAAAAAATCAAAATGTAGCACTTAAATTGAGCTTGAAATCCAGCCTTGACTTAAATATTACCCCAATGAGCAATTGCAGGTACATTTCCTTCTCTGGCACAGTTAACGAATCTTGGAAGGTCACAGAGTTAGCAGGGCTTTTTGGGGAAATGCCTCAACCTTCCCCCTCCCACCCCCACCCCACCCAGGGAAAGGCCAGAGGAGACTGTTTTCCGCTTTTGCGTATTCCACCTTTTAAAAGATCATTTCCTTTCCAACACTGAAAGCAGAGTAGTCATAGCAGGGATTAGGGAAGCTCTACTTCATGCTTTGAAACATTAAAACTTCCTGTGTGATTCAAAATTCCAACTCTGACTTTTGGGTTTTTAATAGGAACAGTAACTGTTAACTTGAGTTGAACAGGTGCTTTGTGGAAATGTGAAGCCCTGGAAGCCTCCAGAGACATCAGGGACAGAGTGGCTTCCCCCACCCATGTAAACGAAATGCAGACACAACATGAACTGTTTCTGTCCTTCTACATTTCTACTTTGGAGTGAGGGGGTGGAGAAGGTTCATGTAGAAGGGTGGAGATTGGGAAAATTTTAATTCAGTAATATAAAAATGTTATTTGGAAAATAGATGGATGAATTCAGCAAAACAGAAAAAAAAAAGATACAGAAGGACGTTTTCTTTTGCTTTGCAGAAGCTCTTTAGTTTAATTAGATCCCATTTGTCAATTTTGGCTTTTGTTGCCATTGCTTTTGGTGTTTTAGTCATGAACTAACTCTTTGCCCATGCCTATGTCCTGAATGGTATTGCCTAGGTTTTCTTCTAGGGTTTTTATGGTTTTAGGTCTAACATTTAAGTCTTTAATCCATCTTGAGTTAATTTTTGTATAAGGTGTAAGGAGGGGATCCAGTTTCAGTTTTCTGCACATGGCTAGCGAGTTTTCCCAACACCATTTATTAAATAGGGAATCCCTTCCCCATTGCTTGCTTTTGTCAGGTTTTTCAAAGATCAGATGGTTGTAGATGTATGGCATTATTTCTGAGGCCTCTGTTCCATTCCATTGGTCTATATATCTGTTTCGGTACCAGTACCATGCTGTTTTGGTTACTGTAGCCTTGTAGTATAGTTTGAAATCAGGTAGCGTGATGCCTCCAGCTTTGTTCTTTTTGCTTAGGATTGTCTTGGCTATGCAGGCTCTTTTTTGGTTCTATATGAACTTTAAGGTAGTTTTTTCCAATTCTGTGAAGAAAGTCATTGGTAGCTTGATGGGGATAGCACTGAATCTATAAATTACTTTGGGCAATATGACCATTTTCAAGATCATCAGAGTGAACAGGCAACCTACAGAATGGGAGAAAATTTTGGCAATCTCTTCATCTGACACAGGGCTAATATCCAGAATCTACAAAGAACTTAAACAAATTTACAAGAGAAAAACAAACAACCCAATCAAAAAGTGGGCAAAGGATATGAACAGACACTTCTCAAAAGAAGACATTTATGCAGCCAACAAACATATGAAAAAAGCTCATCATCATTGGTCTTTAGAGAAATGCAAATCAAAACCACAATGAGATAACATGTCACACCAGTTAGAATGGCGATCATTAAAAAGTCAGGGAACAACAGATGCTGCAGAGAATGTGGAGAAATAGGAATGTTTTTACACTGTTGGTGGGAGTGTAAATTAGTTCAACCATTGTGGAAGACAGTGTGGCAATTCCTCAAGGATCTAGAACTAGAAACAGCATTTGACCTAGCAATCCCATTACTGGGTATATACCCAAAAGATTATAAATCATTCTACTATAAAGACACATGCACACGTATGTTTACTGTGGCACTGTCCACAATAGCAAAGACTTAGAACCTACCCAAATGCTCATCAATGATAGACTGGATAAAGAAAATGTGGCACATATATACCATGGAATACTAGACAGCCATAAAAAAGGATGAGTTCATGTCCTTAGCAGGGACATGTATGAAGCTGGAAACCATCATTCTCAGCAAACTAACACAGGAACAGAAAACCAAACATCACATGTTCTCACTCATAAACGGCAGTTGAACAGTGAGAACACATGGACCCAGCAGGGCAGGGGGCATCACACACGGCTAGCCTGTCAGTGGGTTAGGGAGCTAGGAGAGAGATAGCATTAGGAGAAATACCTAATGTAGATGACGGGTTGATGGGTGCAGCAAATCGCCATGGCATGTGTATACCTATGTAACCAACCTGCATGTTCAGCACATGTACCCCAGAACTTAAAGTATAATAATAATAAAAAAAAGAAAGTAATTTTCTCCTAAGTAATCTGTTCTTTGATTCAAATCAGTGTGTCCTGTGTTAACTTAACTCTACTATTTTCCTACTTCCAATTTCTCTATAAAGTGTTTTATGGACATGGACCTCTAAAAGTAATAACATCAGCTACAATTTCTTGAGCTTACGCTGTGTCAGACATTGTGCTAAGCTTATTACATATTTCAGTTAATCCTCACAATTTTATAATGTAGCTACTATTAATATTATTATCCTAATTTTGCTGGTAAGGAAATTAAGACTTGGAGAATATACATGAATTCCCAAGGTCTCCTATCTCTTAAGTGGTGAGGCTGCAATTTAAATTAAGGCTTGTATGATTCCAAAGTGAATGCTATCACCAGCCTAGATGAATGGATGTTACCACACAATAAAGCAATATCTATTATTGAGTGGTATGAAGATGGGATGCTTGTAAACTTAACGCTCTGCCTTTAAAAAGATGACATGTGGTCTTAAAAAATGCTACTCTAAAAATTTTATTTTTAAGTCAGCATTTCCGTAGAACACATAAGTCTAGGGCCAATTAATTTTGAGATCTACAGAGGACATCAGCAAACTGAATGCCCCGGAAGTCTTGTGGTTAAGTAGATGTTTAATGTATGAATTAATCAATTTTGGCTATGAAATGCTCTATAATAAAAAACTCCAAATCTCAGTAGCTTACAACTATCATGTGATTTTCATAAGTCCTCTGTGTTGGGTCAGCTGGCAATGGTAGGTGACACAGAGCTAGAGCAAGTGTTTGTCCTTCTGGGACCCAGGTTGAAGCAGTAATGTTTACCTGGAGAAAACTTCTCTTAGGATAGCGGGCAGAAGTGAGGAGGTCGAGCCAAACATACGTTTGACTTGGGTTAAATTCTCTGTTTGGACTAGTATATATTATGTCCACTCACATCCCTTCGGTCAAAGCAAGTCATGTGACCAAGCCCCATAACAATAGGTGGGGAAATAGCTCCTTTTACAGAATAGAGAAAGAAGAGAATGGATATTTACTGGGCATTAATACATTTTATAACAATAGTGTATGCTCAGGCACTTCACAAACTTACCTGGCCGCACAATAACCTTTTTTTTTCTTCTAATGTTATTTTCCCCAAATCTCTTACTGCTTAGGATACTATGGTTCTCTGAGCATAACTTGAGTTGATTTTGGACAATTGAGAAAATTAAGTCTCCTATTTCTAAAGTGGTGACTATGTTATAAATAATAGAAAAGTTAAATAACCTCTGATATTATGTTTTTTTTAAAGAAAATAATTTAAAAACATCAATAGTGCTTTGAATTTATAAAGGCTCTTTGCTTGGTAGAATTTTATTGATTGATATATTTATAGCTTTTTGTTCTATTCTCAAAACAGCCTGTGGCTCAGCTGTTACACTCCATGTATTACAAGCAGAAAATCAGAGTTCCATGGATGATGGAATTTTTTTCCAGGTTAAAGCAATGGAACTGAGTCAAAAATTCTGTGCCCCTATCTCCCACCCAGTTCAGGAAATCATGCCTCATGGTCATGTGCATATAATTGTGGCATAATGATATAAGCTACACTTAGGTTTAAAAGTTACAAGTCAGGTTTTACATGAATTTATTTTTAAAATGTTTCAGACCTATACTAACCAGGAATAGAACTCACTAAGAAAAAAAACAGTTATCTAAACAGTTGTTTCCTTAAAAATTAAGACCATTCACCTGAAAACCTATTTATTATATGAGATTTGAAGCATAATGTGCTTTCTTGATTCAGCTGGATTTGTTGCAAGGATAAGATTGTTATCCAAACAATAACAGTAGGCTTTTCTTTTCCTTTTCTTTTTCTTTTTCTTTTGCTTTTTCTTTTCTTTTCTTTTCTCTTTTCTTTTCTTGTCTGGTTTTATAATCACCTAGGAAATAATGGTGGCTCTCAACATATCTTTCCTCTTTCCTTTTCCAAATGTGATAGAAAAACACTGCTTCTTATCTCTTGCATCTACAGTCAAATAGATACACAAACACAGACATCCAAATATTGACTCTACGGATCCCATCTCTACTGAACTTTTGTAGCAAAGAGGATCGGGGCAATAATAATTGGTTATAAAGAATGAATAAGGAAAATCAAACACCTCACAAAATGCCATTACTGAAGGCATGAATAGCAACTTCATGCTGTGTGAATTTGCTAGGGACACATGCCAATCTAGCTTGGCCTCCGATGGTTATACGTCCCTTCTAAACCAAACTGGCACTTGACTGTAGCCCTGGGAAAATCCCCTGGGGGAAAAGATCATTGCAACCTTCCTTAGTTTATAATCATTTTCTTTTTGGACCCCAAGAGAATAAATGAAGCTGGAGGTGAGGAGTTCAAGTGAAATGAAGTATAAGAAAAAGAAAACAGCAGCAACAGGGTAGAAAAGTGTAAGAAACTAAATCGCCTTAGAACTATTTCTAAGTAAGGCAGAAATAGGACGATTAAATGAAGCAGGAAATAATCTGTCTTATATATTAAGCTTAAAAACATGGTATAATGTAGAAAAAAGCAGGCAGACTTTGCTGAGTTCAGATCTTGACCCTACTTACTGGAGACTCTGAACTAGTTTATTCACTAATTTGGGGGTTATCTGAAAAAATGAAGATATAGTAACTACCTGGCAACATTATTGTGACAATTAACTGAGATACCCCACGTAGACTGTGGCCAGAAGGCTGAAAATAGCGTGAAGATGTTTTTACATAACTCACAGCAGGTATTTTATTTCTTTATTTTGTATTAAATCATAACATTTTACATATTTATGATTCATATTTATGGGTACATGAGATATTTTGTTACACACATTGAATGTGTAATGATAAAGTCAGTGTAGTTGCAGTATCCATCACTTTGAGTATTTATCTGTTCTATGTGTTTGAAACCATTCAAAACCTTACAGAAGATAGTTTTAAATTTGGAACTAGCTGCTGTTCAAACGTCAGAGATTTCACTTGAAAATTTAAATTTTTTGCTTTTCCTGAGAATTTGGAAGACTCAGTGACTGAATTATCTACTGATGTATAACAAGCCACTATAAAACAAAGTGACTCAAAAACACAATCATATTTTGCTTGCAGATGTGCAATTTGGGCATAGCTTGGTGTAGAAGACTTACTCGCTCATGGGCTATCAGCTGGAGTGCCACTGGGGCTGGAAGATCCACTCCTCCTAAGATAGTTCTCACACAGCTGGCAAGTTCGTCCTGGCTGTGGGCTGGGAGCTCTTCCAGGGCTGAGGGCCTGGAACCTCAGTCACTATCCATGTGGGCCTCCCCAGCTGTCCTGGGCTTACTTACATACCAGGTCGCTGGGATCCAAGGATGAGTGTCGTAAGGGAGAGCCAAACAAAAATTGTATTGTCTTTAGGAGCTCACCTTGGACGTCATTATGGCACAACTTCCACAGCAGTCTAGTTCTATAACCCTTCTCAGATTTCAAGGAGAGGGGCCATAGACTTCCCTTCTTAATGGTGAGAGGCAAGGTTCTAGAAAAGCATATGAATGGGAAATGTAGCCGTGGTCATCTGCAGAAAGTATAATATCCAGTACCATTGGGCCTGTGTTTTTACATGACCACAATTAATGGGAGCTGAGTAATGACTGTGCTTTTAAGGAGACATGAAATCACTGCCCTTTCTGGTTCCTTGACACTAAGTCTGAGCATTAGTTCCATTAACTAGGCAATAACACTGTTGTTTTCATCTACCAGCATTTGGAGGAAAATGAAGTATCAGCCTGCTGTACTTACTAGGGTGAATTCGCTGTACAAAGCCTGTGAGAAACAACTGACAAAATAAATAGAGGGTGGAGTAGGAAAAAGGCTGCTGTAATTCAGAGTCCCAAATACAGATTAAAACTATATTTTTGACCTCTGAAAAAGAAAGAGATTAGCCAACATAATAATCAAGAAGAACAAAGCTATTCAATGTTGGAGAATTCGCACTTCTCACACTGTGAATCAGTAGACTTTGCAAAATCAGGTGCTGAAGGCTAAGGCAGAGATGGAGGCGAGCTGGCGTAGCACTGAATGAATGCCCCAGCTTAAAGCCAAACTTCAAAGACTGGGAGAAAAGTTTTTTTTTTTCTCTTTTTGGCTACAGACATTTAAGGAAACCTCTGTCAGGTCACTGGTTGACCACTGAGACAATGAAATGAAGACTTCAGAGACCACACACAACCAGGAATATAGCCTTAGCAAAAAAACATTCCAAAAGAAACTAAACAAATAAATTACGGCACCCCTCAGAAACAAAAACAGCAAAATTTAGGCAAAGGGGAAAATCTGATTTTTGGAGTTACCATAATATAATATTACAAGGCATTCAAACAATAGAAAAGTATGGCCCATTCGCGGGACAAATTCATTGACAGAAACTATCCCTGAGGAAGCCCAATGATTGGACTATTTCTTCTCACATTCTTTCTGGTCCTTTCTCTCTCTCTTCACCTAATGGGTTCCCATAACACATAGGTTGGTACTCTTAATGGTGCTCAACGGGTCCCTTAGACTCTTTCCACTTTGCAAGGCAAAGTTTTAAAATCAACTACCATAATATGACCAAAGAACTAAAAGAGACTGGGAAAAAAATGTATGAATAAAATGAAAATATTAATAAAAGATAAAAATTATGGGAAGAAACAAAATAGAAATGCTAGAGCTGAAAAGTGTAATAACAGAAATGAAAAATTTACTACAGGCTCTGAACAGCAGATTTAAGCATGCAGAAGAAAGAATGCAAACTTGAATATTGAAAAACTGAAACTATTATTGTTTGAAGATCAGAAAGGAAAAAGAGGGAAAAACAGTGAAGAGAGTCTAAAGGACACGTTGAGCACCATTAAGAGTACCAATCCATGTGTTATGGAAACCCATTAGGTGAAGAGAGAGAGAAAGGACCAGAAAGAATGTGAGAAGAAATAGTGGCTGAAATCATCTCAAATTTGATTAATCCAAGAACCTCCATAGACTCCAAGCAGAATAAATTCAAAGAGAAGTACACTGAGACACATTATAGTCAAAGAGAAAGAATCATTTCTTTTCCTTTTCAACTTTTATTTTAGAATCCAAGTGTACATGTGCAGGTTTGTTGCAAGGGTCTGTTGCCTGATGCTGAGGTGTGGGATATAATTGAAACTGTCACCCAGGTAGTGAGCATAGTACCCAATAGGTAGTTTTCCAGCACTTGATCTCCTCCTTCTTTCCCCTTTCTAGTAGTCCCCAGTGACTATTATTCCCATCTTTATGTCTATGTGTACCCAGTGTTTAGCTCCCACTTATAAGTGAGAATGATATTTAATTTGATTTGTGGTGTCTGCATTACTTTGCTCTAAACAATAGTCTCCAGCTGCATCCATAATGCTGCAAAAGACACAATTTTACTCTTTTTATGACTTCACAGTATTCCATAGTGTATATGTACCACATTTTAAAAAACTTTTACTTTTAAGTTCAGAGGCAGCTGTGCAGGTTTGTTATATAAGTAAACTTATGTCATAGGGGTTTGCTGTATAGATTATTTCATCAACCAGGTATTAAGCCTAGTAGCCATTAGTTATTTTTCCTAATCCTCTCCCTCCTCTCTCCTCTGATAGGCCCCAGTATCTGTTGCTCCCCTCTATGTGTCCATACTTTCTCATCATTTAGCTCCCACGTATAAGTGAGAACATGTGGTGTTTGGCTTTCTGTCCCTGCTTTAATTTACTAAGGACAATGGTCTCCAGCTCCATCCATGTTCCTGAAAAGGACATGATCTTGTTCCTTTTTATGGCTGCATAGTATTCCATGGTGTATATGTAGTACACTTCTTTATCCAGTCTACAACTGATGGCATTTAGCTTGATTCCATGTTTTTGTCATTGTGAATAGTGCTGCAATGAACGTACACATGCATAGGTATATTCCTTTGGGTATATACCCAGTAATGGGATTGCTGCATTGAATAGTAGTTCTGTTTTTAGGTCTTTGAGGAATTGCCACGCTGTCTTCCACAATAAGTGAGCTAATTTACACTCCCTCTAACAGCATATAAGAATTCCCTTTTCTCCACAACCTTGCCAGCACCTTCTATTTTTTGGCTTTTTAATAATAACCATTCTGACTGGTGTGAGATGGTATCTCATCATGGTTTCTATTTGTGTTTCTCTAAATCAGTGATGTTGAGCTTTTTCTCATATGATTGTTGGTCACGTATATGTCTTCTTTAGAAAAATGTCTGTTCATGTTCTTTGCCCACTTTTTAATAGGGTTGGTTGTTTCTTCTTGTAAATTTAAGTTCCTTATAGATGCTGGATATTAGACCTTCATAGTTACAAAAATTGCCTCCCATTCTGTAGGTTGTCTGTTTACTCTGTTGATAGTTTATTTTTCTGTGCAGAAGCTCTTTAGTTTAGTTAGATCTCATTTGTCAATTTTTGCATTTGTTGCAATTGCTTTTGGCATCTTCATCATGAAATCTTTGCCTGTTCCTATGTCTAGAAGGGTATTGCCTAGGTTGTCTTCCAGGGTTTTTTTATAGTTTTGGGTTTTACATTTAAGTCTTTAATCCATTTTGACTTAATTTTTTATGTGATTTAAGGAAGGGGTCCAGTTTCAATCTTCTGCGTATGGCTAGCCAGTTATCTCAACACCATTTACTGAATAAAGAATCCTTCCCCATTGCTTGTTTTTGTCAGATTTGTCAAAGATTAGGGAGCTGTAGGTGTGCAGGTTTATTTCTAGCTCTCTATTCTGTCCCATTGGTCTATGTGTCTGTTTTTGCACCAGTGTCATGCTGTTTTGGCTACTGTAGCCCTATAGTATAGTTTGAAGTTGGACAGTGTGATACCTCCAGCTTTGCTCTTTTGGCTTAGGATTGCCTTGGCTATGTGGGCTCCTTTTTGGTTTCACATGAATTTTATAAGGTATTTTTTTCTAGTTCTGTGAAGAATGTCCTCAGTAGTTTGATAGGAACAGCATTGAATATACACATTGCTTTGGCCATTTTAATGATATAATTTATTCTTATTCATGAGCATGTAATGTTTATCTATTTGTTTGCATCATCTCTGATTTCTTTGACCGGTGTTTTGTAGTTCTCGTTGTAGAGACCTTTCATCTTCCTGGTTAGCTGTGTTTCTAGGTATTTTATTCTTTCAGTGGCCGTCGTGAATGGTATTGTGTTCCTGGCTTGGCTCTTGGCTTGACTGTTGTTGGTGTATAAGACTGCTAGTGATTTCTGAACATTGATTTTGTATGCTGAGACTTTGCTGTAGTTGTTTATCAGCTTAAGGAGCTTTTGGGCTTAGGCTATGGGGTTTTCTAGATATGAGATCATATGATCTGCAAACATGAATAATTTGACTTTCTCTTTTCCTATTTGGATGCCCTTTATTATTTTTCTCTTGCCTAATCACTCTGGCTGGAACTTCCAATACTATGTTGAATAGAAGTGGTGAGAGAGGGCATCCTTGTCTTGCTCCAGTTTTTGAGGGGAATGCTTCCGGCTTTGCATACTCAATATGATGTTGTCTGTGGGTTTGTCATAGATGGCTCTTGTTATTTTGAGGTATGTTTCTTTAATGCCTAATTTGGAGTTTTTAACATAAAAGGGTGTTGAATTTTATCGAAAGTCTTTTCTCAATCTATTGAGATAATGGTGTGGTTTTTGTCTTTAGTTCAGTTTACGTGATGAATCACATTTATTGATTTGTGTGTGTTGAGCCACCCTTGCAACCCAGGGATAAAACGTACTTGATCATTGTGGATAAGCTGTATGATGTGCTGCTGAATTCGGTTTGCCAGTATTTTGTTGAGGATTTTTGCATTAATGCTTATCAAGGATATGTGCCTGAAGTTTGCTTTTTTGTTATGCCTCTGCCAAGTTTTTGTATCAGGATAATGCTGGTCTTGTAGAATGATTTATGGAGGAGTCCCTCCTCAATTTTTTGGAATAGTTTCACTAGGAATTGTATCAGCTGTTCTTTTACACCTAGTAGAATTTGACTGTGAATCCATTTGGTTACAGGCTTCTTTTTGGCTGATAGGCTATTTATTACTGATTCAATTTCAGAGCTTGTTATTGATCTATTCAGGGATTCAGTTTCTTCCTGATTCAGTCTTGGGAGTGTGTATATATCCAGAGATTTATCCACTTCTTCTATATTTTCTAGTTTGCATGCATAGAGGTGTTCATAATATTCTCTGATGGCTATTTGTGTATCTGTGGGGTCAGTGGTGACATCCTCTTTGTCTTTTCTAATTGTGTTTACTTGGATTTGCTTATATTTTTTACTATGATACTTTAAGTTCTAGGGTACATGTGCACAATGTGCAGGTTTGTTACATATGTGTACGTGTGCCATGTTGCTGTGCTGCACCCATTAACTCATCATTTACATTAGGTATTTCTCCTAATGCTATCCCTCCCCCATCCCCCAACACAGGCCCCTCTGTGTGATGTTCCCTGCCCTGTGTCCAAGTGTTCTCATTGTTCAACTCCCACCTATGTGTGAGAACATGCAGTGTTTGGTTTTCTGTCCTTGCGATAGTTTGCTCAGAATGATGGTTTCCAGTTTCATCAATGTCCCTACAAAGTACATGAACTCATCCTTTTTATGGCTGCATAGTATTCTATGGTGCGTATGTGCCACATTTTTGTAATTCAGTCTATCATTGATGGACATTTGGGTTGGTTCCAAGTCTTTGCTATTGTGAATAGTGCCGCAATAAACATACCTGTGCATGTGTCTTTATAGTAGAATGATTTGTAATCCTTTGGGTATATACTAAGTAATGGGATCTCTGGGTCAAATGGTATTTCTAGTTCTAGATCCTTGAGGAATTCCCACACTGTCTTCCACAATGGTTAAACTAGTTTATACTCCCACCAACAGTGTAAAAGCATTGCTATTTCTCCACATCCTCTCCAGCACCTGTTGTTTCCTGACTTTTTAATGATCGCCATTCTAACTGGTGTGAGATGGTATCTCATTGTGGTTTTGATTTG
>NW_012102123.1:161067-179294 GCF_000951045.1 Mandrillus leucophaeus
CATTTTCACAATATTGATTCTTCCTATCCATGAGCATGGAATGTTCTTCCATTTGTTTGTGTCCTCTTTTATTTCATTGAGCAGTGGTTTGTAGTTCTCCTTGAAGAGGTCCTTCACATCCCTTGTAAGTTGGATTCCTAAGTATTTTATTCTCTTTGAAGCAATTGTTAATGGGAGTTCACTCATGATTTGACTCTCTGTTTGTCTGTCACTGGTGTATAAGAACGCTTGTGATTTTTGCACATTGATTTTGTATCCTAAGAATTTGCTGAAGTTGTTTTTCAGCTTAAGGAGATTTGGGGCTGAGACAATGGGGTTTTCTAAATATACAATCACGTCATCTGCAAACAGGGACAATTTGACTTCCTCTTTTCCTAATCGAATACCCTTTATTTCTTTCTCTTCCCTGATTGCCCTGCTCAGAACTTCCAACACTATGTTGAATAGAAGTGGTGAGAGAGGGCATCCCTGTCTTGTGCCAGTTTTCAAAGGGAATGCTTCCAGTTTTTGCCCATTCAGTATGATACTGGCTGTGGGTTTGTCATAAATAGCTCTTGTTATTTTGAGATATGTTCCAACAATACCTAGTTTATTGAGAGTTTTTAGCATGAAGGGCTGTTGCATTTTGTCGAAGGCCTTTTCTGTATCTATTGAGATAATCATGTGGTTTTTGTCTTTGGTTCTGTTAATGCGATGGATAACATTTATTGATTTGTGTATCTTGAACCAGCCTTGCATCCCAGGGATGAAGCCAACTTGATCTTGGTGGATTAGCTTTTTGATGTGCTGCTGGATTCAGTTTGCCAGTATGATATTGAGGATTTTTGCATCAATGTTCATCAGGGATATTGGTCTAAAATTCTCTTTTTTTGTTGTGTCTCTGCCAGGCTTTGGTATCAGGATGATGATGGCTTCATAAAATGAGTTAGGGAAGATTCCCTCTTTTTCTATTGATTGGAATTGTTTCAGAAGGAACGGTACCAGCTCCTCTTTGTACCTCTGGTAGAACTCAACTGTGAATCCATCTTGTCCTGTACTTTTTTGGTTGGTAGGCTATTAATTATTGCCTCAATTTCAGAGCCTGTTATTGGTCTATTCAGCAATTCAATTTCTTCCTGGCTTAGTCTTGGAGGATGTGTGTGTCCAGGAATTTATCCATTTCTTTTAGATTTTCTAGTTTATTTGCTTAGAGGTGTTTTTAGTATTCTCTGATGGTAGTTTTTATTTCTGTGGGATCGGTAGTTATATCCCCTTTATCATTTTTTTTTATTGCGTCTATTTGATTCTTCTCTCTTTTCTTTATTAATCTTGCTAGTGGTCTAGCAATTCTGTTGATCTTTTCAAAAAAACAGCTCCTGGATTCATTGATTTTTTGAAGGGTTTTTTGTGTCTCTATCTCCTTCAGTTCCGCTCCAATCTTAGTTATTTCTCGCCTTCTGCTAGCTTTTGAATTTGTTTACTATTGCTTCTCTAGTTCTTTAAATTGTGATGTTAGGGTGTTGATTTTAGATCTTTCCTGTTTTCTCCTGTAGGCATTTAGCGCTATAAATTTCCCTCTACACACTGCTTTAAATGTGTCCCAGAGATTCTTCTATGTTGTCTTTGTTCTCATTGGTTTCAAAGAGCATCTTTATTTCTGCCTTCATTTCATTGTTTACCCAGTAGTTATTCAGGAGCAGGTGGTTCAATTTCCATGTAGTTGTGCAGTTTTGAGTGAGTTTCTTAATCCTGAGTTCTAATTTGTTTGCACTGTGGTCTGAGAGACAGTTTGTTGTGATTTCTGTTCTTTTACATTTGCTGAGGAGTGCTTTACTTCCTACTCTGTGGTCAATTTTGGAATAAGTGCAATGTAGTGGTGAGAAGAATGTATATTCTGTTGATCTGGGGTGGAGAGTTCTGTAGATGTCTATTAGGTCTGCTTGGTGCAGAGCTGAGATTAAGTCCTAGATATCCTTGTTAACCTTCTGACTCATTGATCTGTCTAATATTGACAGTGGGGTGGTAAAGTCTCCCATTATTATTGTGTGGGAGTCTAAGTCTCTTTGCAGGTGTCTCAGGACTTGCTTTATGAATCTGGGTTCTCCTGTATTAGGTGCATATATATTTAGGATAGTTAGCTCTTCTTGTTGAATTGATCCATTTACCATTATGTAATGGCTTTCTTTGTCTCTTTTGATCTTTGTTGGTTTAAAGTCTGTTTTATCAGAGACTAGGATTGCAACCCCTGCTTTGTTTTTTGCATTCCATTTGCTTGGTAGGTCTTCCTCCATCCCTTTGTTTTGAGCCTATGTGTGTCTCTGCACGTGAGATGGGTCTCCTGAGTACAGCACACTGATGGGTCTTGACTCGTTATCCAATTTGCCACTCTGTGTCTCTTAATTGGGGCATTTAGCCCATTTACATTTAAGGTTAATATTGTTATGTGTGAATCTGATCCTGTCATTATAATGTTAGCTTGTTATTTTGCCCATTCGTTGATGCAGTTTCCTCTTAGCATTGATGGTCTTTACATTTTGGCATGTTTTTGCAGTGGCTGGTACCGTTTGTTCCTTTCCATGTTTACTGCTTCCTTCAGGAGCTCTTTTAAGGCAGGCCTGGTGGTGACAAAATCTCTAAGCATTTGCATGTCTGTGAAGGATTTTATTTCTCCTTCACTTATGAAGCTTAGTTTGGCTGGATATGAAATTCTGGGTTGAAAATTATTTTCTTTAAGAATGTTGAATATTGGCTCCCACTCTCTTCTGGCTTGTATGGTTTCTGCTGAGAGATCCACTGTTAATCTGACGGGCTTCTCATAGTGGGTAACCCGACCTTTCTCTCTGGCTGCCCTTATCATTTTTTCCTTCATTTCAACCTTGGTGTATCTGACAATTACGTGTCTTGGGGTTGCTCTTCTCTAGGAGTATCTTTGTGGTGTTCTCTGTATTTCCTGAATTTGAATGTTGGCCTGCCTTTCTAGGTTGGGGAAATTCTCCTGGATAATATCCTGAAGAGCGTTTTCCAGTTGGTTCCATTCTCCCTGTCACTTTCAGGTACACCAATTACATGTAGATTTGGTCTTTTCACATAGTCTCATATTTCTTGGAGACTTGGTTTGTTTCTTTTCACTGTTTTTTCTCTAAACTTCTCTTCTCACTTCATTTCATTAATTTTATCTTCAAGTACTGATACCCTTTCTTCCACTTCATCAAATCAGCTACTGAAGCTTGTGCATGTGTCATGTAGTTCTCGTGCCATGGTTTACAGCTCCATAAGGTCATTTAAGGTCTTCTCTACACTGTTTATTCTAGTTAGCCATTCATCTAATATTTTTTCAAGGTTTTTAACTTCCTTGCAATGGGTTCGAACATCCTCCTTTAGCTCAGAGAAGTTTGTTATTACCTACTTCCTGAAGCCTACTTCTGTCAACTCATCAAAGTCATTCTCTGTCCTGCTTTGTTCCACTGCTGATGAGGAGCTGCGATCCTTTAGAGGAGAAGGGATGCTCTGGTTTTTAGAATTTTCAGCTTTTCTGGTCTGGTTTCTCCCCATCTTTGTGGTTTTATCTACCTTTTGTCTTTGATGATGGTGACCTACAGGTGGGGTTTTGGTGTGGCTCTCCTTTTTGTTGATGTTCATGCTATTCCTTTCTGTTTGTTAGTTTTCCTTCTAACAGTCAGGTCCCTCAGCTGCAGATCTGTTGGAGTTTCCTGGAGGTTCACTCCAGACCCTGTTTGCCTGGGTTTCACCAGCAGAGGCTGCAAAACAGCAAATATTACAGAACAGTAAATATTGGTGCCTGATCCTTCCTCTGGAAGCTTCATCTCAGAGGGGCACCTGTCTGTATGAGGTGTCAGTCGGCCCTCACTGGGAGGTGTCTCCAAGTTAGGCTACATGGGGTTCAGGGACCCACTTGAAGAGGCATTCCATCTGTTCTTAGAGATCAAACACCATGCTGGGGGAACCACTGCTCTCTTCAGAGCTGTCAGACAGGTATGTTTAAGTCTGCAGAAGTTTCTGCTGCCTTTTGTTCAGCTATGCCCTACGCCCAAAGGTGGAGTCTCCAGAGGCAGGCAGGCCTCATTGAGCTGTGGTGGGTTCCACCCAGTTTGAGCTTCCAGGCCGCTTTGTTTATCTACTCAATCCTCAGCAATGGTGGACCTGCTTGCCCCCAGCCAGGCTTGCGGCCTCACAGTTAGATCTTGGACTAGCAGAGGGCAAGACTCTGTGGGCGTAAGGACCTGCTGAGCCAGGCACAGGATGTAATCTCTTGGCGTGCCATTTGCTAAGACCATTGGAAAAGTGCAGTGTTTAGGTGGCAGTGTCCCGATTTTCCCGGTATAGTCTGTCACGGTTTCCCTTGGCGAAGAAAGGCAAATCCCCAGACCACTTGTGCTTCCCGAGTGAGGTGATGCCCTGCCCTGCTTCAGCTTGCCCTCCATGGGCTGCACCCACTTTCCGACCAGTCCCAATGAGATGAACCAGGTACCTCAGTTGGAAATGCAGAAATCACTCGTCTTCTGTGTCGATCACACTGGGAACTGCAAACCAGAGCTGTTCATATTTGACCATCTTGGAACAGACCCCCTATTTGGATTTTCTATCTTTTCTTTTTGAGTAGTCTAGCTAGTAGTCTATTTTATTAGTTTTCTTAAAAAACAAACTCCTAGATTAGTTTATCTTTAGTTTATCAGGTCTAATTTTGGTTATTTCTTGTCTTCTATTAGCTTTGGGGTTGATTTGCTTTTAGTTCTCTAGTTCTTTTAGTTGTGATGTTAGGTTGTTAAATTGAGATCTTTCTAGGTTTTTCACGTGGGTTTTTACTGCCCTAGCTGTGTCCCAGAGATTCTGGTATGTTGTATCTTTGTTCTCATTAGTTTCAAAAAACTTCTTGACTTCTGCCTTAATTTCATTATTTCATTATTACCCAAAAGTCATTCAGGTGTAGGTTATTCAATTTCCATCTAACTGGATGGTTTTCAGTGATTTTCTTAGTCTTGATCGCTAATTTTATTGCACTGTGGTCCAAGAGAGTGGTTGTTATAATTTCAGTTCTTCTGAATTTGCTGAAGAGTGTTTTGTCTCAGATTATGGGGTTGATTTTAGAGAATGTGCCGTGTGGCAATGAGAAGAATGTATATTCTGTTGTTTTGGGTGAAGAGTTCTGTAGATGTCTGTCAGGTCCATTTGATGCAGTGCTGAGTTCAGGTCCTAGATATCTTTGTTAATTTTCTGCCTCAATAATCTGTCTAATACTGTCAGTGGAGTGTTGTAGTCTCCTAATATTATTGTATGGGAGTCTAAGTCTCTTTGCAGGTCTCTGAGAACTTGGTGTTCCTGTATTGGGTGCATATATACCTAGGTTAGATCTTCTTATTGAATTGAACCCTTCACCATTATGTAATGCCCTTCTTTGTCTTTTGCATTCTTTGTTGTTTTAAAGTCTATTTTGTCTGAAACTAGGATTACAACCCCTGTTTTCTTCTGTTTTCCATTTGATTGGCAGATTTTTCTCCATTTCTTTATTATGAGACTATGTGTGTCATCGCATGTGAAATGAGTCCTTTGAAGTAAGTATACCAATGGGCCTTGGTTCTTTACCCATTCTGTGCCTTTTAATTGGGACATTTAGCCTATCTACATTCATGGTTAATATCGATATGTGTGAATTTGATCCTGTCATCATGATATTAGCTGGTTATTAGTCTGACTTGTTTATGTGGTTGCTTTACAGTTTCACTGGTCTATGTACATAAGTTTGTTTCTATATTTGGTGCTTCCTTCAGGAGGCAGGTCTGGTGGTAATAAATTCCCTCAGCATTTACTTGTCTCAAAAGGATCTTATTTCTCCTTCACTATAAAGTTTAGTTTGGCTGGATATGAAATTCGGGGTTGAAATATTTTTTCTTTAAGAATGTTGAATATGGGCCCCCATTCTCTTCTGGCTGAGAGGTCTGCTGTTAGTCTGATGGGCTTCCCTTTGTAGGTGACCTGACCTTTCTCTCTAGCTGCCTTTAACATTTTTCTCTTTCATTTCAACCTTGGAGAATCTGATAATTTTGTGTAGTGGGGATGATCTTCTTGCGAAGTATCTTGTTGCAGTTCTCTGAATTTCCTGAATTTCAATGTTGGTCTCTCTAGCTAGCTTGGGAAGTTTTCATGGATGATATCTTGAAACACATTTTCCAAGTTGCTTATACTCTCCCCATATCTTTCAAGGACACCAATGAGTCATGGATTTGGTCTCTTTACATATCCCATATTACTCAGAAGCTTTATTCAATTCTTTTCATTCTTTTTTCTCTATTCTTGTCTGATTCTCTTATTTCATAAAGCCAGTTTGCAAGCCCTGAGTTCCTTTCTGCATCTTGATATATTCTACTAATAAAATGTGTGGTTACATTACGAAATTCTTGTAGTATGTTTGCAGTTCTACCAGATTGCGTACGTTCTTTTCTATACTGACTATTTTGTCTGTTAGTTCCTGTATCGTCTTATCATGATTCTTCACTTCCTTTGATTGGGTTTCAACGTACTCTTGCATCTCAATGATCTTTGTTTCTATCCATATTCTGAATTCTATTTCTGTCATTTCAAACATCTCAGCCTGGTTCAGAATCCTCACTGGAGAGGTACTGCAGTAGTTTGGAGGAAAAGAATCATTCTGGCATTTTGAGTTGATTTACATTCATGGTGTTGCAAAGGACATGATTTTGTTCATTTGTATGACTGCATAATATTCCATTGAGTATATATACCACATTTTCTATATTCAATCCAGCATTAATGGCCACCTGAGTTGATTCCATTTCTTTGCTATTGTAAATTGTGCTTCATTAAACATATGAGTTTGTCTTCTTGGTAGAACAATTTATTTTTCCTTGGGTATATACCCAATAATGGGATTGCTGAGTCCCATTTTTATTGAGTTCTATGCTTGAGTTCGATGTTTAGTTCTTTGAGAAACCTCCAAATGATTTCCACAAGGCTTGAACTAATTTGCATTACCACTAATAATGTATAAGCATTCCCTTTCTCCACCCCCTTGCCAACATCTGCTATTTATTGACTTGTTTGTAATAATCATTGTGACTGGTGTGAGATGGTATCTCATCATGGTTTTGATTTACATCTCTCTAATGACTAGTAATGTTGAGCATTTTTAAAATATATTTGTTGGTTACATGCATGTCTCCTTTTGATAAGTGTCTGTCCTTTGCCCTCTTTTAAATGGAGTTGTTTTTTTGTTTTTTTTTTCCTCATTGATGTGTTTAAGTTTCTACACATTCTGGACATTAAACCTTTGTCAGATGCATACTTTGCAAATATTTTCTCCCAATCTGTAGGTTGTATGTTTCCTCCCTTGATAGTTTATTTTGCTATGCAGAAGCTTTTCAGTTTAATTAAGTCTCATATATCCATTTTTGTTTTTGTCACATTTGTTTTTGAGGAGTTAGTCATGAGGTCTTTGCCTAGGTCAATGCCTAAAAGAATATTTCCTTGGTTTTCTTCTAGAGTTTCAACAGTTTGAGGTCTTACATGTAAGTATTTAATCCATCTTGAGTTAATTTTTATATAGGATGATAGGTAAAGGTCCAGTTACATTCTTCTGCATATGGTTAGCCAGTTTCCTAGCATTATTTATTGAATAGGACATCCTTTCCTCATTACTTAATTTAGTCATCTTTGTTGAAGATCAATTGATTGTATGTTTGCAGCTTTATATCTGGGTGGTTTATTCTGTTTCACTGGTCTATGTTTCTGTTTTTGTACCAGTACCATGCTGTTTTTGTACCAGTACCGTGCTGTTTTGGTTACCATAGTCCTGTAGTATAATCTGAAGACAGATAATGTGATACTGCCTGCTTCATTGTTTTGCTAAGGATTGCCTTGGCTATTTGTACTCTTTTTTGATTCCATATGAATTTTATAATAGTTTTTTTTCTAATTATTTGAAAAATGATCTTGGTACTTTGATAGGAATAGCACTGAATCTATAGATTACTGTTGGCAGTATAGACATTTTAATGATATTGATTCTTCCTATCGAGCACAGAATGTTTATGCATTTGTTTGTGTCATCTTTGATCTCTTTTAGCAGTGTTTTGACCTTCTGTTTTGTAATTCTCCTTGTAGAAATATTTCACCCCTTGTTTAGATATAGTCTTAGATATTTTATTTTTGTGTGTGTGGCTGTTGAAAATGGGATTGTGTTCTTAATTTGGTGCTCAGCTGGATTATTATTGGGTATAGAAGGGATAACATTTTTAAAGGGATAAAAGACAAAAACTATCAGACAAAAATTTCATACTCAGCAACATTATCCTTCAAAACAAGGCTCTTTAACACTTCTAAAAATCACACTAGCTCACCAGCAATGGATCCAAACTAAGAAGAAATTCCTCATTTACCTGAAAAAGAATTCAGGAAATTAGTTATTAAGCTAATCAGGGAGGCACCAGAGAAAGATGAAGCCCAATGCAAGGAAATCCAAAAAATGATACAAGTGAAAGGGGAAATATTCAAAGAAATAGATATCATAAAGAAAAACCAATGAAAACTTCAGGAAACATTGAACACACTTACAGAAATGCAAAATGCTCTGGAAAGTTTCAGCAATAGAATTGAATAAGCAGTAGAAAGAAATTCAGAGCTGGAAGACACGGTCTTTGAATTAACCCAATCCAACAAAGACATAGTAAAAAAATAAGAAAATATGAACAAAGCCCCTAAGAAGTCTGGGATTATGTTAAGTGACCAAACCTAACAATAATTGGTGTTCTGAGGAAGAACAAAAATCTAAAGGTTTGGAAAACATATTTGGGGGAATAATTGCAGAAAACTTCCCCAGACTTTCTAGAGACCTAGACATCCAAATACAAGAAGCACAAAGAACACCTGGGAAATTTATTGCAAAAAAATCATTGCCTAGGCACATTGTCATCAGGTTATCTAAAGTTAACATGAAGGAAAGCATCTTAAGAGCTCTGAGACAAAAGCACCTGGTAACCTAGGAAGGAAAACTTATCAGATTAACATCAGATTTCTCAGCAGAAACTCTGCAAGCTAGAAGAGATTGGGACCCTATCTTCAGCCTCCTTAAACAAAACAATTGTCAGCCAAGAAATTTGTATCCAGTGAAACTAAGCGTCATATATGAAGGAAAGATACAGTTTTTTTCAGATAAACAAATGCAGAGAGAATTCACAACTATCAAGCCACCACTACAAGAACTGCTACAAGGAGCTCTAAATCTTGAAAAAAAAATACTAGAGACACATCAAAACAGAACCTCTTTAAAGCATAAATCTCACAGGACCCATAAAACAAAAATACAATTTAAAAAGTGAAAACAAAAAACAAAAAAAAAGGTACACAGGCAACAAATAGTACAGTGAATGGAATGGTACCTCACATTTCAATACTAACATTGACTATAAATGGACTAAGGGCACTACTTAAAAGATACAGAACCACAGAATAAATAAATATTCACCAATCAACTATCTGGTGCCTTCAAGAGACTCACTTAACACAAAAGGACTCACATAAACTTAAAGTAAAGGTGTGGAAGAAGGCATCTCATGCAAATGGACACCAAAAGCGAGCAGGGGTATCTATTCTTATATCACACAAAGCAAACTTTAAGGCAATAGCAGTTTAAAAAGACAAAGAGGGACATTATATAATACTAAAAGGCCTTGTCCAACAGGAAAATATCACAGTCCTAAACATCTATGCACCTATCACTGGAGCTCCCAATTTTATAAAACAATTACTAATAGACCTAAGAAATGAGATACAGAGCAAAACGATGATAATGGTGGACTTCAATACTCCACTGACAGCACTAGACAGGTCATCAAGACAGAAAACCAACAAAGAAACAATGAATTTAAACTAGACCTTAGAACAATTTGACTTAACAGATATATACAGAATGTTCCATCCAATAACCACAGGATATACCTTCTATTTAACAGCACATGGAACTTTCTCCAAGATAGACCATGTGATAGGACAAACCATATGATAGGCCACAAAAACAAGCCTAAATAAGTTTAAGAAAATTGAAAAATTGAAATTATATCCAGAACTCTCTCAGACCACAGTGGAATAAAACTGGAAATCAACTCCAAAAGGAACCTTCAAAACCATGGAATTACATGTAAGTTAAATAACCTGCTCCAGAATGATCACTGGGTCAAAAACGAAATCAAGACAGAAATTTAAAAATTCTTCAAACTGAAAGACAATAGTGACATAACCTATCAAAACCTCTGTGATATGGCAAAGGCGGTGCTAAAAGGAAAGTTTTTTTGTGATGTTCACCCTACATCAAAAATACTGAAAGAACACAACCTGACATTTTAAAGTCACACCTCAAGGAACTAGAGAAACAAGAACAAACCAAACCCAAACCCAGCAGAAGAAAGGAAATAACCAAGATCAGAGCAGAACTAAATGAAATTGAAACAAAAAGATACAAAAGATAAATGAAACAAAAGGCTGGTTCTTTGAAAAGATAAAATTGATAGACCATTAGCAAGATTAACCAAGAAAAGAGGAGAGAAAATCCAAATAACCTCAATAAGAAATGAAATGGGAGATGTTACAACTGACACCAATGAAATACAGAAGATCATTCAAGGCTATTATGAACATCTTTATGCACATAAACTAGAAAACCTAGAAGAGATAGATAAATTAATGGGAAAATACTAACCTCCTAGCTTAAATCAGGAAGAATTAGATACCCTGAACAGACGAATAACAAGCAGCGAGATTGAAATGATAATTTAAGAACTGCCAACAACAACAACAAAAAGTCCAGGACCAAATGGATTCACAGTAGAATCCTACAAGACACTTACAGAATTGGTACCAATTCTTTTGACACTATTCCACAAGACAGAGAAAGACAGAGCCCTGCCGGATTTATTCTATGAAGCCAGCATCAGCCTAATACCAAAATCAGGAAAGTACATAACCAAAAAAGAAAGCTACAGACCGATATCCCTGATGAACATAGATGCAAATATCCTTTACAAAATACTAGCTAACTGAATTCAACAACATATCAAAAAGATAATCCACCATAAACAAGTGGGTTTCATACCAGGGATGCAAGAATGCTTTAACATACACAAGTCAATAAAATGTGATACACCACATAAACAGAATTAAAAACAAAAACCATATGATCATCTCAATAGATGCAGAAAAAGGATTCGACAAAATCCAGCATCCCTTCATGATTAAAACTCTCAGCAAAATCGGCTTACAAGGGACATATTTCAATTTAATAAAAGCCATCTATGACAAACCCACAGCCAACATAACACTGAATGGGGAACAGTTGAAAGCATTTCCACTGAGAACTGGAAGAAGAAAAGGATGCCACTCTCACCACTTCTCTTCAACTAGTACTGGAAGTCCTAACCAAAGCACTTAGGTAAGAGAAAGAAATAAAGGGCATTCAAATCAGTAAAGAGGAAGTCAAACTGTCACCATTTGCTGGCAATGTGATCATTTACCTGGAAAATCCTAAAGACTCCTCCAGAAAGCTCCTAGAACTGATAAATGAATTCAGCAACGTTTCCAGATACAAGATTAGTGTACACAGATCAGTAGCTCTTCTATATACCAACAGTGACCAAGCAGAGAATCAAATGAAGAACTCAAACCCTTTTACAATAGCTGCAAAAAAAAAAAAAAGAAAAACAAACAAACAAACAAAAAAAACCTTAAGAATATACTTAACTAAGGAGTCAAAAGACCTCTATAAGGAAAACTACAAAACACTGTGAAATAAATCATACATGTCACAAATAAATGGAAACACATCCCATGCTCACGGATGGGTAGAATCAATATTGTGAAAATGACTATATTGCCAAAAGCAATTTACAGATTCAATGCGATCCCCATCTAAATATCAAAATCATTCTTCACAGAATTAGAAAAAACAATTCTAAAATTCATATGGAACCAAAAAAGAGGGTGCATAGCCAAAGCAAGACTAAGCAAGAAGAACAAATCTGGAGGCATCAAACTACCCGATTTCAAACAATACGATAAGGTCATAGTCACCAAAACGGCATGGTACTGGTATAAAAATAGGCACATAGACCAATGGAAAAAAATGGAGCACCCAGAAATAAACCCAAATACTTATAGCCAACTGATCTTCAACAAAGCAAACAAAAACATAAAGTGGGGAAAGGACACCCTTTTCAACCAGTGGTGCTGGGATAATTGGCTAGCCACTTGTGGGAGAAAAACTGGATTCTCATCTCACCTTACATAAAAATCAACTCAAGATGGATTAATGACTTAAATCTAAGACATGAAACTGTGAAAATTCTAGAAGATAACATCAGAAAAACCCTTCTAGACATTGGCTTATACAAGGATTTCATGACCAAGATCCCAAAAGCAAATGCAAGGAAAACAAAGATACGTAGCTGGGACTTAATTAAACTAAAGAGCTTTTGCACAGCAAAAGGAACAGTCAGCAGAGTAAACATATAACAAACAGAGTGGGAGAAAATCTTTGAAATCTATACATCTGATAAAGGACTAATATCTAGAATCTACAATGAACTCAAACAAATCAACAAGAAAAAAATAAACGGTTGGGCACAGTGGCTCATGCCTGTAATCCCAGCACTTTGGGGGGCTGAGGCAGGCAGATCACGAAGTCAGGAGTTCGAGACCAGCCTGGCCAATGTGGTGAAACCCCATCTCTACTAAATATACAAAAATTACCCAGGCATGGTGATGTGTGCCTGTAGTCCCAGCTACTCAGGAGGCTGAGACAGGAGAATTGCTTGAACCCGGGAGGCGGAGGTTGTAGTGAGCTGAGACTGGGCCACTGTACTCCAACCTGGGTGACAGAGAGAGACTCTGTCTCATGTCTCAAAAAAAAAAAAAAAGTTACATCAAAAAGTAGGCTAAGGATGTGAATAGACAATTCTCAAAAGAAGATATACAAATGGCCAAGAAGCATATGAAAAAATGCTCAACATCACTAATGATCAAGGAAATGCAAATCAAAAGCACAATGTGATACCATTTTACCTAAGCTGAAATGGCCATTATTAAAAATGAAAAAAAAAAAAAGAAAAAAACAGTAGATGCTGGCATGGATGCAGTGATCAGGGAAAACTACCCTGCTGTTGGGAATGTAAACCAGTACAGCCACTATGGAAAACAGTGTGAAGATTCCTTAAAGAACTAAAAGTAGAACTAAAAGTAGAACCAACTGATCCAGTAATCCCACTACTGGGTATCTACCCAGAGGAATAAAAGTCAGCATACCAAAGAGATACTTGCACAGGCGTGTTTATAGCAACACAATCTGCAATTGCAAAATTGTGGAATCAACCCAAGTGCCCATCAATCTATGAGTGGATAAAGACACGTAATGAAATACCAACTCCATCATAAAAAGGAATGGATTAATGGTATTTGCAGTGACCTGGATGAGATTGAAGACTTGTTTTTTGTTTGTTTGTTTGTTTGTTTTTGTTGTTGTTGTTGTTGTTGTTTTAGACAGAGTTTGGCTCTTGTTGCCCAGGCTGGAGTGCCTGGTGTGATCTTGGCACACCGCAAGATGGTGTGATCTTGGCACACCGCAACCTCTGCCTCCCAGGTTCAAGCAATTCTCCTGCCTCAGCCTCCCGAGTCGCTGGGATTACAGGCATGCAACACCACACCTGGCTAATTTTGTATTTTTAGTAGAGATGAGGTTTCTCCATGTTGGTCAGACTGGTCTCGAGCAACCGACCTCAGGTGATTCGCCCGCCTCGGCCTCCCAAAGTGCTGGGATTAAAGACGTGAGCCACCGTGCCCATTCGAGATTAGAAACTATTATTCTAAGTGAAGTAACTCAGGAATGGAAAACCAAACATCGTATGTTCTCACTGGTATGTGGGAGCTAAGCTATGAGGGGACAAAGTCATAAGAATGATACAATGGACTATGGGGACTTGGGGGGAAAGGGTGGGAGCGGGGTGAGGGATAAAAGACTACAAATAGGGTGCAGTGTATACAGCTCGGGTGATGGGCGTGCCAAAATCTCACAAATCACCACTATAGAACTTATTCATGTAACCAAACACCACCTGTACACCAATAACCTATGGAAAAATAAAAATTTAAAGTAAGAATAATAAAAAAATAAAAACAGGCCACATGGTTATATCAGGTGTCAAAAAAAAAAAGAAATATAGAAATCAAATATAAGTTATTGCATAGATAAATATAAAAGTCTATATTACCACATTTGGGATTGCAACTCTTCTTTTTATAATATTTCCTATATGATTTAAAAGACAAATAAATACACATCACTATAAATTTATGCTAATAGTCACACAATATCCAAAAATGTAATTTGTGAAAGCAACTGTGAAGGCAGGGAATGGAACTATATAGTAATGTATTTATTGTATAGTACTGAAGCAAAATTTGTAAAAATTTAAATAATATTGTTATAAATTTATGATTTTAATTATAACCTTTATGGTAATCACTAAGAAATTTTCCCAAAAATATACACAAAAGGAAATGAGAAGGAAATCCAAACAATACACTCCAAATAACAAAACACAAACAAGACAAATGGAGGATACAAAGAATAAAAAAGGCATAAAATATATAGAAAACAAATACCCCAAATGGTAGAAGTAAACCCTTCCTCAAACAAATATGTTATGTGTGAATGAATTAAATGCTCCAATCAAAAGGCAGAGATATGACAAAATGGATTTGAAAAATATGATCCAAGAGTATGCTGTCGAAAGAAATTCATTTTAGTTCTAAGGACATAAATATATTGAAATTAAAAAGATATACAAAGACATTTCTTTCAAACAGTAACCAGAAGAGAGTTGGGGTGGTTATGCAGTAATAGTATTGGACAAAACAGACTTTGACTCAAAAACAATTACAAGATACAAATAAGGACTTTGTATATTGATAAAAGGGTCAATTTATCAAGAAGATATAAACATCATACACAAGAAAGAACAGAGAAGTGGAGTATGCACACATTGACAGAATTAAAGGGAGAAAACATAGTTATACAATAATAGAGATTTCAATGCTAAACTTTTAATAATACACACAACAAAATAACTGAAGCTCAATAGGAAATAGAAGTCTTGAACAACACTAGACCTAACAGACACAGACAGAATACTCCACCCAACAACAGCAGAATACATACTTTTCAAGTGTACCTGGAACATTAGCTAAGATAGCCCATATGTTAGGCTACAAAACAAGTCTCAATAAATTTTAAAAGACTGAAATTACACAAAGAATATTCTCTGTCTGTGAAAAAATGAAGCTAGAAGTCAATAATAGAAGAATAACTAGAAAATTCACAAATATGTGGAGACTAAATGATACACTGAAAATAAATGAGTGAAAAAATGAATCACACAAGAAATCAGAAAATACCTTGGCACAAACGCAAACAAAACTTAACATGCCACAGTAATGGGATGCAGCAAAAGCAAGGCTAAGTGAGGAATTTATAGCTATAGACACAAACGTTTATAAAAGAAGAAAGATTCTAAACTAACAACCCAATACTACACCTTAAAGAATTAGAAAATAAATATCAAACTTAACCCAAAGTTAGCAGAAGAAAGGAGATAAAGATTAAAAGAGGTAAACAAAATAGAAAGCAGTAGAGACTCAGCAAAACCAAAAGCTGGTCCTTAGAAAAAAATCAACAAAATGACAAGACTTTAGCTAGACAGAAGGAGAAAAAAAGAGGATACACAAATAGCTAAAACTAGAAATGAAAGTGGGGACATTACTACAGCAAATTAAATAACAGAAAAAACAGACAAATCTTAGAAATACAAATTACCCTTGGTGGCTCAAGATGAAATAGAACATCCTAACAGCCCTAAAACAAGTAAAGATGTTAAATCAATAATTAAACACCTTCTAACAAAGAAAATCCCAGGACCTTATGGCTTTACTGATGAATTCAACCATACATTTAAATAATTAACATCAATTTTTCTCAAATATTAACAAAAAATAGAGAAGAAAGAAACACTTTCTAACTCCTTCTATGATGTCAGAATTACCCTGATATCAAAGTCATATAAAGACATCAGATCTTTAGGGGTGATAAAAACGTTCTGGAACAAGTTAGAGGTAGTTACACAGCACTGTGAATGTCCTAAACGCCACTAAGTTGTTCACATTCAAATAGTTCATTTCATATTTGTGAAGTTCACTTCATTAAAAAAACGAATAGTAGGAACGATAATGTATGCCAATTAAAAATGTAATTTAGCAGGTCAGGGATCTCAAAATGAAATTCAGACTGTTACAAACAATCTAACTGCATTACAAATGGATGAAACACTTCACTGAAGAGGATGAAGAAAAAAGATGCTGATGTAAGTAATTTTAGAAATCAATGGAGACTCAGATTGCAAAAAACATTGTACCTGAGCACTGTACTCTAGTTGATAAACTTTTTCCCATGTGGGTATGCGTTAACAATTCTAGTAGTGCTATAGATGTACACTAGATTTGAATAATTAAGTAAGTAGATGGCAGATGTTGAGAGCCTGTTTTTTCTGTTGGAGTAAGAATTTAGAGATAGCCAAGGGGAGCAGGTTAGAATGATTCATGTGGTAATGGATTACAGTTGATCGCAGTATGAACTCATGTTTATCTTCCTATAGACACTGCTTCCATATAGAAATATTTATAGATATGCATATATACATTGCTTAATAAACACACATATATCTTCTGGCTCTGTCCACTGAGAGGCTTTATAAACAATAACATCCTGGTGGCAACCTGATGCTCAGATCGTGGTTTCTAATACCACTCTCTAACAAAAGGAATCAGAGGTCCTTGGAGACATGGCTGATTCTAGGGCTGGGACAAGAAATATGCAAAATGAGCCTGGATTATCTTGAAGTACCTGAAAATAAGAAAGTACTCAAAAATAAAAAAATAGGAAAAAAATCCACAATGATGAAAATATATCAAACCAATACAAGAGTCAATGGAAAGAACTTCCAATAGCCAAAACTGGAACAATCTGAGTGACGAAGTAAATGAAGTAGTATTGGATTATAGCCCAAAGTGTAAAATAAATATCCATGAAAAATGCCTGATGCCTCAAAATTGTCTAGGGCATAAAAACAAGAAAGGGAAACTGTTACAGCAAACAACAGCTTTAGAAGACATGATGACTAAATATGATGTAGTATCCTGGATGCAATTCTGGAACAGAATAAGATCATTAGCTACAAACTAAGGAAATATGAACAAAGCATGAACTCATGTTAATAGTAACAGTAACATTATCAGAACAATCATCAACATCATCATTACCATGGACTCATGTTAATAGTAACAGTAACATTATCAGAACAATCATCAACAACATCATTACCGTTATCATCAATGTATCAGTATTGGTTCATGAATTGTAACAAATATACCATTCTAACATAAGATGTTAGTAATAGAGGAAACCACGTTCAGGGTACATGGAAACACATTATACCATCTTTGTAATTTTTCTGTTAACAGAAATCTGTTCTAAAATATAAAGTTTTTGTTTTTAAAAGTCATATGTGTAGTGATTGTCAAATTTTATTCTACTTAAAGATTAGCTAAGGAAATTTTGAAAAATGTCCAGTTCAATCACCTCCCAAAGGTCTTGATTCAGAGAGTCTGGGAAAGAGTATATGAATCCTCCTTATTAACATGCTTGCAAAGTGATTCACCTTTTAAGACACAGTGGTGCAGAGGAAGGCCACCAGCCTGAAGCTCAGCAAGTTAAAGTGTTACCCAAATTCACTCTTTAGTGGGAGGCAGAGCTGAGGCTTACACCCTGGTTGTCTGTACTTCTCACTGATTTCACCTCTCCCCTTCCTTTCCATCTCCCCACCTCTGCTGGACCTGGCAGGAGACACCAGGTGAGTTGACCAACTACTGTTATCATTGTTAAGAATGATGTTAGCTGTGTTTTTTGTTTTTGTAAATGCCCTTTGTCAGATTGAGCAAGTTTCCTTATATTGTTTTTGACTATCTTCACTATGGAAAGGTGTTAGATTTTTTTTTTTAATTTATTTATTATTATTATACTTTAAGTTGTAGGGTACATGTGCATAACGTGCAGGTTTGTTACATATGTATACTTGTGCCATGCTGGTGTGCTGCACCCATCAACTCGTCATTTACATCAG
>NW_012102123.1:182604-188861 GCF_000951045.1 Mandrillus leucophaeus
GTTGAAAATGCAGAAATCACCAGTCTTCTGTGTTGCTCGCGCTGGGAGTTGGAGACTGGAGCTGTTCCTATTCGGCCATCTTGCTCCGCCCCCAGGTGTTAGATTTTTTTCAAGTGCCTTTTCTGCATCTCTTGAGACAATCTTATGGTTTTTGCTTTTTTCTACTAATATGGTGTATTAATTCTGTTTTCTTTTTTCAGCTTGTAAATTTTTGTGGATACATAATAGGTGTAGTATTTATTGTATAATACTGATTGATTTGTATATATTGAACCAACTTTATACTTCTTGGACCAATTCTACTTGGTCATTCTGTATAATTTTTTCTATATGGTGTTAGATTTGGTTTCCTAGTATTTGTTAAGAATCTTAGGGCCAATATTTACTGTGATTTCTTCTTTGATTCATCAATTAAGAGTGTATTAATTTTCACATATTTGTGCAATTATTTATTTCTAATATCATCCCATTGCATTTTGAGAAAATAATTTGTATGATTTCAATTATTTCAAATATGTAGAGATTATTTTATGGCCTAACATGTGGTCTATTATGATGGAAATTGTTCCATATGCACTTCAGAAAAATATACATTATGCTATTGTTGGTTGGAATGTTCTTTAGATGTCTGTTAGTTCTCATTGGTTTATATTGTTATTTAAGTTTTGTAGCGCCTTGCTGATTGTCTGTCTCATTGTTCTATTTATTATTGAAAGCAAAGATTTAAAATTGTCACCCATAATTGTTGAATTTTCTATTGCCCGCTTCGATTCTCTCAGTTTTTGCTTCAGTTATTTTGGGGCTCTGTTAGGTATATACACATACATATATATGCACACATGCACACTTACACATATACACATATTTTTATAATCATTATATCTTCTTGATGGATTTAATTTTAAATAATATTTAATGTTGTTTTTTGTTTCTTGAAACAATTTTTGCTTCTCTCACTGATTTATTTCCGGTGACCTATTCTCGAGTTCACTGATCCTTTCTTCTGCTTGATCTTGTCTGCTGTTGAGCTCCTCTGGTGTTTCAGTTTAATTATTGTGTTCTTTAGCTCCAATATTACTGTTGAGGGTAAATATTCTCTCTCTTTGTTGAGATTCTCACTTTATTCACACGTTGTTTTCTTGACCTCAGTGGGCCATTTTCATGAGAGTTATTTTAATTCTAATAGGAAAATGATACAGCTTCATTTCATGAGGTTCAATTTCTTAAATTTTACTTTATTCCTTTGTTTAGAATCTTTGCCTGATTCATCATTTTCCTTGACTCTCTCTGTTGGTTTCTGTGCATTAGGCAAAACAGGCACCTCTCCTGGTCTTCACGGACTGGCCTCCTACAGGAGAAGACCCCCACTAATCAACTCAGCTAGAGAGACTGGGGCCTCTGCCAATTCTTTTCTTCCCCAAGGTAAAGCAGGCAGCTGTAGTTTTTGTCCACTTGCTTTGTGTTGAGCAGGGTGAAGAATCACTTGTGTCTACTAGCCTAGGCTGCCATCTCTATTCTTCCGCAGGTTGCTAGACTGTTCCAGACTAATCAGAGCTTCAAGACTGGCAGGATAAAAGCCAGTCCTTTGAGGAGCTCCCTCAGAAAAGTTAGGGTTGTGGATATGCACAACAACCCCTCCCTTCCCTGGGTAAAGATGGAAACTATGGTTCTCTTTCTGATTGTAAGGAGCTAATCTAAGAGCAGGGTCTCTGCTGAGGGCATGTTTTCAATCTCCCTACTGGCTTTTGATTTCATATTTCCTGGATGCAACAGGCTTTCAATTAATTTATGATTTCTCACAAAGCCAATTTGTTCATGAATTGTTGCTAAATTAGTAGCAATGATGAGAAAGGAGGAGCCAGGGCCTCCTACTCCTCTATCTTGCTGAATCACTCTTGTTGTGACAAGTTTTAATATAAAATTCATTTTGTCTGATATATTATTGCCACTCCGGGTCTCTTCTGGTTACTGTTTGCATGACATGTATTTTCCATAGTTTTACTTTTGAGATGGCAAGATGACCATTTGAATACTTTCCTCAATAAGATGAGATATAACAAAGATAAAGAAGAAAGAAACAAAAAAAAATGAACAAAGTCTCCAAGAAATTTTGGGATTATGTTAAATGGCCAAACCTAAGAATAATTGGTGTTCATGAGGACAAAGATAAATCTAAAAGTTTGGAAAACATATTTGAAGGAATAATCAAGGAAAACTTCTCTGGCCTTGCTAGAGATCTAGACAGCCAAATACAAGAAGCTCAAAGAACACCTGGGAAATTCTTTGCAAAAAGATCATACCCAGGCACATAGTCCTCAGGCTATCTAAAGTCAAGACAAAGGAAAGAATCTTAAGAGCTGTGAGGCAAAAGCATCAGGTAACACACAAAGAAAAACCTATCAGATTTCCAGCAGATTTCTCAGCAGAAACCTTACAAGCCAGAAGGGATTGGGGTCCTATCTTTAGCCTCCTCAATCAAAATAATTGCCAGCCAAGAATTTTGTATGCAGCAAAACTAAACTTCATAAATGAAGGAGAGATAAAGTCTTTTTCAGACAAACAAATGCTGAGAGAATTTGCTATTACTAACCCAGAACAACAAGAAATGCTGAAAGGTGTTCTAAATCTTGAAATAAAACCTTGAAAACACCAAAATAGAACCTATTTAAAGGATAAATCTCTCAAGGCATATACAACAATAACACAATGAAAAAAATAAAGGTATTCAGGCAAGAACTAACATGATGAATGGAATAGTACTTCACATCTCAATACTAACATTGAATGTAAATGACCTAAATGCTCCACTTAACAGATACAGAATAACAGAAAAAATAAAAATCCACCAACCAAGTATCTGCTGTCTTCAAGAGACTCACCTAACACATAAGAACTCACATAAACTTAAGGTAAAGGGGTGGAAAATATATTCCATGCAAATGGAAACCAAAATCCAGCAGGAGAGGCTCTTCTTATACCAGACAAATCAGTCTTTAGAACAGCAACAGTTTAAAAAAACAAAGAGGAACATTATATAACAATAAAAGGATAAATCTGAGCGGAAAATATCCCAATCCTAAATATATATGTACCTAACATAGGAGTCCCCAAATTTATAAAACAATCATTACTATGCCTAAGAAATGAGATAGACAACAACGCAATAACAGTGGGGAACTTCAATACTGCACTGACAGGACTAGACAGATCATCAAGACAGAAAGTCAACAAAGAAACAATGGATTTAAACTATACCATAGAACAAATGGATTTAACAGATATTTACAGAACATTCTGCCAGCAACTGCATAATATACATTCTATTCATCAGCACATGGAACATTCTCCAAGATAGACCATATGACAAGTCAAAAAACAAGCCTCAATAAATTTTAAAAAATCAAAATTATATCAAGTACTCTCTCAGACTACAGTGGAATTAAATAACCTGCTCCTGAATAATCACTAGGTCAACAATGAAATAAAAAAAATTAAAAAATTCTTTCAACTGAACAATAATAGTGACACAGCATAACCAAACCTATCGGACACAGCAAAAGTGGTGCTAAGAGGAAAGTTAATAGCATTAAATGCCTACATCAAAAAGTCTGAAAGAATACAGAAAATGTAAAGTCACATGTCACAAGGAACTAGAGAAACAAGTACAAACTAAACCCAAACCTAGCAGAAGATAAGAAATAGCAAATACCAGAGCAGGACTAAATAAAATTCAAATAAAAAAAACTATAAAAGATAAATGAAACAAAAAATTGCTGCTTTGAAATGATAAACAAAATTGATTAGACCATTACCAAGATTAACCAAGAAATGAAAAGAGAAGATCCAAAAATTAAGTTCAACCAGAAATGAAATGGGAAATATTACAACTGATACCACAGAAATACAAAAGATCATTTAAGGCTACTATGAACACCTTTACACACATAAACTAGAAAACCTAGAGAAGATGGATAAATTACCAACAAAAAAAAAGTCCAGGACCAGATGGCTTCACAACTGAATTCTACCAGACATTCAAAGAAGAATTGGTACCAATCCTATTGACAGTATTCCACAAGACAGAGAAAGAAGGAATCCTCCCTAAATCATTATATGAAACCAGTATCACCCTAATATCAAAACCAGGCAAAGACATAACAAAAAAAGAAAACTGATGCAAAAATCCTCAACAAAGTATTACACTAGCTAACTGAATCCAAGAGCGTATCAAAAAGATAATCCGCCATGATTGAGTGGGTTTCATAACAGGAATGCAGGGATGTTTTAATATACACAAGTCAGTACATGTGATACATCACATAAACAGAATTAAAAACCAAAATCATATGGACATCTCAATAGATGCAGAAAAAGCATTCGACAAAATCCAGCAACACTTTATGATTAAAACCCTCAGCAAAATTGATATAGAAGGGACACACCTCAAAGAAATAAGAGCCATCTATGACAAACCCCACAGCCAACATTATACTGAATGGGGAAAAGTTGAAAGCATTTCCCCTGAGAACTGGAACAAGACAAGGATGCCCACTTTCACCACTTACATGCGCATAATACTGGAAGTCCTAGTCAGAGTAATCAGACAAGATAAAGAAATAAAAGGCATCCAAATTGGTAAAGAGGAAGACAAACTGTCACTGTTCACTGATAATATGGCCATATACCTAGAAAACCCTAAAGACTCATCCAACAAGCTCCTAGATCTGATAAATGAATTCAGTAAAGTTTCAGGATACAAAATCAATGTACACAAATCAGTATGTACACAAATCAGTAGCACTGCTATATACCAACAATAACCAGCTGAGAATCAAATCAAGAACTCAATCCCTTTTACAACAGATGCAATAAAGTAAAATACTTAGGAATATACCTAACAAAAAGTGACAGATCTCTATAAGGAAAACTACAATATACTGTGAAATAAATCATAGACAATACAAACACATGGAAACAAATCCAATGCTCATGGATGGATAGAACAAATCTTGTGAAATTGACCACAATGCCAAAAGCAATCTACATATTCAATGCAATTCCATCAAAATCCCATCATCATTCTTCACAGAACTAGAAAAAATAATCCTAAAATTCATACAGAACAACAACAACAAAAAAAGATGGTGCATAGTCAAAGCAAGACTAAGCAAAAAGAACAATTCTGGAGGCATCGCACTACCTGACTTCAAACTACAAGGCTGTAGTTACCAAAACAGCATAGTACCTGTGTAAAAACAGGCATGTAGACCAATGAAACAGAATAAAGAATTCAGAAATAAAGCCAAATACTTACAGTCAACTGATTGTTGACAAAGCAAACAAAAACATAAGGCAGGGTCAGAACATGCTATACAACAAATGGTGCTGGGATAATTGGCAAGCCACATGTAGAAGAATGAAGCTGGATCCTCATCTCTTGCCTTATACAAAAATAAACTCAAGATGGATCAAAGACTTAAATCTAAGACCTGAAACCCTAAAAATTCTAGAAGATAACATCATAAAAACTCTTCTAGACATTGGCTCAGGCAAAGAGTTCATGACCAAGAACCCAAAAGCAAATGCAACTAAAACAAAAATAAATAGATGGGACCTAAATTAAATTAAAAAAATTCTGCACTGCCAAAGAATTAACCAGCAGAGAAAACAGACAACCCATGGAATAGGAGAAAATGTCCACAAACTGTGCATTTGACGAAGGACAAATACCCTTAATCTACAAGGAAATCAAACAAATCAGCAAGAGAAAAAAAAAAACAAATAATTCCATCAAAAAGTTAACTAAAGACATGAATAGACAATTTTCATAAGAAGATATACAAATGACCAGCACACATGAAAAAATGCTCAACATTACTAATTATCAAGGAAATACAAATCAAAACCACCTTACTCCTACAAGAATGGCCATAATTTTAAAATCAAAAAGTAACAGATATTGGCATGGATGTGGTGAAAAGGGAACATTTTCACATGCTGGTGGGGATATAAAATAGTATTAATACAACCACTATGGAAAACTGTACGAAGATTCCTTAATAACCAAAAGTAGAGCTACCATTTGATCCAGCAATCCTACTACTGGGTATCTACCCTGAGGAAAGGAAGTCATTATATGAAAAAGACACTTACATATGCATGTTTATAGCAGTACAATTTGCAATTGCAAAAATATGAAACCAGCCTAAATGCCCATCAATCAATGAGTGGACAAAGAAAATGTGGATAAAGAAAAA
>NW_012102123.1:189031-225489 GCF_000951045.1 Mandrillus leucophaeus
AAAAACTGTGCCATAAAAAGAAACAAAATAATGGCATTCACAGCAACCTGGATGGAATTGGAGACCATTATTCTAAGTGAAGTAAGTCAGGAATGGAAAAACCAAACGTTGTATGTTCTCACTTATAAGTGGGAGCTAATCTATGAGGACGCAAAGGCATAAGAATGATATAATGGACTTTGGAGACTCTGGGGGAAGGGTGGGAGGGGAGTGAGGGTTACAAGACTATACATTGGGTACAGTGTAAACCACTTGGGTGATGGGTGGGCCAAAATCTCAGAAATCACCATCAAAGAACTTTTCCAGGCAATCAAACACCACCTTTTCCCCAAAAATTATTGAAATAAAAATTTTAAAAGTTAAAAGGACAACATATAAAAAAGAATTCACAAACACATAATATATGCAGACATTTGAAAAGAGAAATAGTCTTAACGATGTCAAACTCATACAGGTGATAGGATCTAAGAATAAAGGAGGCAAGTTCAAGAAGAGACAACTTGCCAAAAATGAAATAAAAGCTACATTTGAGAATACACTAGCTACTTAATTAAAATTAAGAAAATACAAATCAGTGCTACCGAAGTATGATCCACAGCCTGATATTGATGCATTAACTATTTGGTTATCAATCCACATACATACAGAAATTGAGTGTAAATATTTACATCTTTTGTAGCAATTTGGCATTGCCTCAGGATCCAAAAGTGTCATCAGCGAACTTATCTTGTTAAACATGAAGATGAGCTCAGGTGATGTCAGACTCATGCAGTTGATGCACAGGTAGCTCATGTAGGTATTGGTCATGTGCAGTAGGTCCCCAGAGCAGTCCACAATGTATTTGAAATCAAATATAACATTAATGCTTTCCCATGGACAGCTTAAGACCCATTACATTTAAAACATATGTTTAGAAGATTTCCTTGTCAAATTATAAATTTAACAAAAGAAAAAAAAAATCAGTACTATCATTTTTTGTGGAAGAATGAGTGCTCCTACTGATAAAAGTGTAATTGATACAACCATTAAAAAGAGTGTATATAGCATTTATGTAGTCCTGAAATATCCAACTGTTGAGTAATTAATTCTACTACCAATTCTACAGAAACAACTGAGTTGCTGGGTTGGAATTACACACAATGATAATCGTTGTCTGAAGAAGACAGTGTAAACCCATAACTAACTTAAATGCATAACAATAAGGAAACGCTAATTTATTTATATATTCACAGATTGAAATTTTATATAAATTTTACCATTATAAATTATGATTTATAAAGTGTTAAAAAGTAAACTTTGTAATTATAAAATAATATGCATTTATTCTAGAAAAACAGAAAAATATATAAAGAAATTAAAACTCTATAGTCTCAACACCCAGAGGTAAAAACAATATTCTGGTGGGTTTGGGGGAGGGGGTTTCCCTGTGTGTATATTTGTTACGTATTTTCCCCCTACACACAAAATGGATTTCATACATATAGGACACTTTTTTTACCCTACTTTCCCACTCACTTTTATTTTGTGAATGTTTTCTTATCTGTATTAACCAATGGGTAGTGGCTACTGTTTAGTGGTTTAAAATGGTGCATGTCTGTTTCTCTCTAATCCATATCTCCATTTATGGTTAGCAGAAGATCTCTACTTCTTCTCATCACTCAGCCATACCATTTCTAATGTTGGTGGTCCCTTTGCTAAACCTGGAGTGTTTCCCTTTAACATTTGAGCATTCTGGCCTGGAAATGACATGTGTCATTTCTGCTCATGACTCATAGTCAGGCAGTCCCACAGCCCCACCCAATCACAAGGTGTCCAGCAAACATGAGCTTTCCACATGCCCAGAAGGTGGGGAGCCAAAAACATTTGTCAAAGAGCAGCAGCGACTGCCACGCCAGGTCTACAAAGAACTATCGCACTAAGGAAATAGTATTCTATCCCAACAAGGTACCCTAATTTATTCAACCACCCTCATGGTTGGACATTTTTGGTTTTCATTCCTTTTGGTATTATAAAATATAATTGCAACATTTTATATATTAATCTTGGATTATACCTCTGGTTATTCCCTTTGTATACATACCTTGGAAAAAAAAAAAACTTCTAGATCAAAGCATATAAGCATTGTAATACTCTTAAAAAATATTTTATTAATTTTTAGAGTGTTTGCACAAGTAAATGTTATGACAAGCAGTAATGTGTATATTCCAATCAAACTTCAACTTCATGCCCTCTGTGTATTGTCATTTAGAAGTCTATGTCACTTTTATATCAGACATAGTATTCCATTTTTCTTTTAATTACTATAACTCTTAACAATATATTAAAATGCCATTACATGATTAGAAAAGACTGGGTGAAATGTCAGCCACAAAAAATAAGACCACGAATGGAGAAAAATTATCTAAACACTACACAGTAGTTTAATGGCTGCAATTACTGATAATTTTTATCTTATCTATGTTTTTGCATTTGCTAATTTTACTCCAATTGTCAGAATAGTAATGCTTACTAATTTTATGATAAAGTGGCATTTCAGATCACTGAGGGACAGATTATTCAATAAATGGTACGGGAAAATTGAGTAGGAAAAAATTTCTACCTACACTATGTACATTAATAAATTCTGGAATAACATCTATCTGTAAATAAGCAAACAAAATAAAATAAAACAAGTCTCAATGTAATTATGTTATAATAAAAATACAATTAAAACTGTTTGGCAAGAAAGAATTTGTTAAGCCATATAAAAAACACAGAAAATATTTTTCCCATAAACTTTTAAACAACTGAATAGTAGGAGTCAACAAAGTTTAAAGAAAAGTAGCAGAACAGTAAAATGTATATTACCAACATATGTCAATGTATGGAGTTACTATCCAGAATATATAAAGAATCTGTACAAATAATACAAAAATGGTCAAAGTAAATCCTGCTACAATTAGGGCAATGTAAATTAAAACTATTAACTATCTCTGTTGTATCCTTCATACTCATGACATTTCATACAAAGACAATAAATAATTTTGGTTGGAAGAAGTGATAGTTGACAAAGTCTTTTTGGACGAAAATTTAGCAACATCTATTAAAATTTAATATTGTACATAGGCTTTGCCTCATCATTTTACTTCTAGGTGTGTCTGTTAGAGATACTGCAACATTTGCACAAAGAATATACGAGAATATTTATTGTAATTTGTAATAATGAAAGACTGGAATCAACCTAATGTCCATACATATGACAATATCAATATAAATTAGGATAGTCCATGCTGTGAACTATTAGCTACTAATTAAAATTAATGAGTTATTGTTGTATAGAAAGCCATGGAGAACTACCTAAGACATATCATTAAGAAAAAAAAAAAAAAGAATGCTGCAAAGTAGTCCATTTGGTATGGCCTTATTTTCAATATAGCAGAGTGCAGAGGTTAAGAGAGTGTGCTCTGGATCCAGACTGCCTGGTATTCTGTGCTCAGCGCACCTCTCACCACCTTGAGCAGGTCATTTACTTTTCCTGGCCTTAACTTTCTCATTGGTAAGAGTGGCGTAATAACAGCTTCTATCGCATTATCAAATGAGCTAACCATGTTGAGTGTTTAGAAAAATCTCAGGAATATTACAAGTGTTAGCTATCAATTTAATTAAAAATAAAGCATTATGAACCAAGATAAGATGATTCACTTATACATAAAATACATGTTTTCATAAATACAAAGAAGAAAGTATGGGAGATTTTCATAAACTGTGAGATTTGGTACTCTCTGAGCAAGAAAGTGGGATGAGAAAGCTGGGGAAGTTGATTCTGACTTTGAATTGTTAGAAGTGCTGCCAATGAGGCTCTTTCTATACATTATTTGTACAAATAAAAATGCAATTGATGGTTTAAAAATCAAAAAAATTAAATTAAAGAATTGATATTTACATATATAGTTATTACTTCTCTGAAATAATTTTATAACTATGCATATATCATGGATTTACTTTTACTTTATTTCATGATCTACTGAGACTGATTGATTTTTATCCTTATATAGCTGCCTTACAGATCAATTTCTTTCCACACATTCAACTTTCAATTAACTTTTATTGAACTACTGCTATGTTCCAGACCCTCAAGTAGGTAATGGCATTTAAAATGTTAATATAATCAAGTCAGCTTCATAGTAAAGGAAACAGACATAAATAATCTACTGCTGGGCAGTGTTGCTAAGTGTATGAGAAGATATAGACAAAGGGGACTTGAAGAATTTCAAGAGAGGTTAATTCTGCCAAGGAGACAATACTCCAAGAAAGCAGGGTTCCTGGAGCTCTTGATCATCATCCCACCCCTAGCACCAGACACTCTGTAAATGAAGAGACTGAGGAGGAAGTAGAGTCCTGCAGAAGAAGGAAAGTGCCATGCAGGCAGGAACAAGTTGAGCACAGGATGACAGGGATGGATTGATGCCTCAACACATGGACCAGTGGACACACCCTTGCATTTCCAGTGCTCAAGGAGTAGAGATATAGCCCTATCCATACCATTGACATGAATGCATAAATGAAATTCGCTCCAGTCCTTCCAAAAATTGTATAATGAAAGTAAATTCCTGGTACTCATTTTGATGTCAAATGACATTTGTAAATCAGGTTATTCTCAAATTGATTGTCTGCATGCTTAACAAAAATTAAACATTTGAGCCAAGAGAAAGTCTTTGAGGTCAGATACAGGCTTTTTTCATCTAACTGGCTTTCACATGACTCTTGGTATCTTCTGATGAGACTATCTTCATTTGACCCAGCAATGAGATAGTGGCAGCTATTGTCTAAAATGGAAATGGCATCCCCAGCCTACAGCTTCTTTAGGAAGTGCTGTGTGAAAAAAAAATGCCATGCACATGATTTTCTTTCTGTAGCTAAAGAGAGGCTAATAGTTAAAAAGAACACAGTTTTAAGAAAACACATTTGGTTTGCTTGGTTTATATCTTTTCTATATGTCAATTAAAATTACTTATCAGTCACTTAAGTTTTTCCAAGATAAATGTACAATGATTGAGTGTCAAATGAGGCTAAATCCTCTGCATTTAGCCTCTGCAGCAGCATATGAAGCTACAAATATCCTGCATTATAATTGCACCGATACAGAGAGTTTCATGTCAGTTAAGGCTCAGTAATAGCCATTAGACTGGTTAAAATGTAATTTCAAAGTATAATAAAACAGTATTTTGACTTTGTAAAACACAGGTCTTCTGACTTTCATTACTAAAATGCTGATTTGATCAAGAGTAAAACAGCCTTTAATTATAACTGAATTTTGTACTTTTAATTTAGGGAATAGCCATCTATAGTTCCAGTTTTCAAAATAAAATGAAACATAAGACAACTTCAGAGTTGTGAAGGTTTAAGAAATGAAACACAACTTTTATCTTCAGAATTAAAATTAATAGCATGTTTAGTTTTAATATTTAAATGTTATAAATCAAGTTAATATGGAAATAATGTTAAGACAATTGAACTGATAATAACAAAATACATAATTTCTTAACATGTTTTTACATGTGTTAAGTACTTGAATGAGTAGCAACTCAAGTAAAATTGACTATGGCTTTACTTAGTTACTATAGGTCTAAATGTATTTCTTTCTTCAAAAAGAAATGGGATTTTTGTTATTTCCTCTTAGGTAAAGTCATTTAATAGTCAAAATGTATGAAACACTTTAGCATCAATTAAGTAATTTAAAATGATAACCCATTTATTTTCTTAAAAGGCAAAACGGCTTATAAAGTAGAAACTCATTTATTTAAGCACAAACACGTTTCTCACAAAAATACATGCCCGTTCCCAGGTCGAGGTATTTCCTTTGAAACTCCCCAACTGCTGATTTTCAATCAATCATTCTATTTAAATAAATTTGTCAACTGAAATGAAAACAGCTACCAATGCCTTTATATGGCATCCCTTGTTTGGATAATAATGAACATATTACATACACCTTGGAAAAGTGCTTTTTAATTAAAAAAAGAAAAAGAAAGTAGAATCCCACACATTCAGAAGGCACAGAGTGTCTCTTGAAATATTGAGACTTGGAAACATTTCCCAAATTTCACTTTCACTAACTTAGGAGGGGAAAAAAAGAAGTGCACCGCTCTTTACAAAGTCTGGCCGTCCCAAGGAAGACCTCACCCAGAGAGACTGGACGCATATGGACGCCATTTGTAACCAGTGGAGAAATGCGCAGGTCAGCCTAACCTTTGGTGTCTGCCTATCCATCTGTTTTCACATTAGTTGCAAATTATAGAATCCTCCAGACCCACATGACCATAAATCAGTACTATGAGCATGTACGCTTTTCCCATCTGTCATAAAACAATGAATTAAATTCATGCCTGTCAAAATAGGCTGCAGCAAAATGGCCTTCTTCTGCAGCCGAAGGAATACAAAACTTCACCTCATCGCTATAATTTATGGTCTCTGTGGGGCTTTGGGGTGATTAGGACTTGGCCCACCAACACGCAGAAAAACAGTAGGAACTCCAATAACTCCAAATGGAAATCTTGGGTCAAATTTATCAAACAAATCAGAGAGAAATCTATTTCTGTTTGGAAAAGGAGGAGATATATTGCATGTTTAGTGTTCGTGCACAGCTTTGGAACTTTTGGCTATTCGGTATTTGTGAGTTTTGGAATTTCTCGCTTAAATAGTATCACCAAAGGACATGTAATGTATTAGACATGAGCCGTTTTTAGCCAAATAAAATATACAATGGTAGGCAAAGAGGTTTTTCAATGTTAACATCAACATATTTGTGCAAATGATGTAACTGAAAATTTTCTAGGTAGACCTAAAAAAAAGCATAGCTTTAGTACTGGAAAAATACACTTGGAGAAAAGGAAATATGTTAGCAATAGGAACCAAAAAGGTAATAAAAAGGAGGGGGCAGCCAAAGCGATAAGGTGTATAGACTCTAACTAGTCCATGCCAAGGGGTTTATATCAGTCCCACCACACAGTTAATGTTTCTTTAAAACTTCCCTTCCATAAAACTGCCTTAAAGTCAAATACAGCTTGGCATGTGAAAGCAAAGAGACAGGGAAAAAAACAGAGAACAGAGCAAGGCAGGCAAAAATACTGATGTTTGCTATACAAAAATTATTGGTCACAGTAAGATCTGATGAAAAATAAATGGAGATAATTTGGTTGTGGGGGAGGGGAAAGGGGTTGAAACTCATCTGGAGATTTTGGCACTTGTCCCTCCTTGTAATCCACAGTGTGCTTGAACTGGTGTTTATCACGGAGGCCTGTAGGCATTCATTCAATCAGAAAGTCGTATTTCACCAAACACCCTTGCTGTATTAGAAATGTTCGGCAGGGTTAGAGCCAGTGAAATGAGAAGATGATGTGGCAACACTGTATGTCATAGATCTGGTTAATATCTAGCCGTGAATTATTGCGTCTTTAAGAGAAATTCTCTGGGTGTTCAATATCACTTCCAGGGGACTAGAACCCGCATCCAACAGCATTCAGGTAGTCTGCAAAATATTTTTGCTGCCAGGAGTAATGACGTTCAGCTTTCATTTCTGATACTCGGGCTATGTCATCCCACGGGTTCCCAGCAACGTGAACTGTGCAAGAATGGGGTATGTCTGCAGCACCCAGCACTCAGCAGTACCTGACGATGAAATACCTGCGTTCTCATGCACTCCCTCTGCATATTGGGGAGCTACAGAAGAATATTGTGCTGAATGCTGGCGGCAAGGTGCAGCAGAGGGATCATGAGTTTTGGAAGCTGTGATTTACTTAACATAAAAAGATTGGCAAAGTTAAAAATACTTATTTGATATAGATATTGTTAACAGTAAACTCAATGTGCTTGACAGAATTGCAAGATGGTAGGTTCCCAATAAATAAAAATCTTCTTCATCTTATCTTTCTTTTCTTTTCTTTTTTTTTTTTTTCTGGAGTCTCACTCTGTCAGAGTGAGACTCTATCGCCCAGGCTGGAGTGCAGTGTGGCATGATCTTGGCTCACTGCAAGCTCTGCCTTCTGGGTTCAAATGATTCTCCCACCTTAGCCTCCTGAGTAGCTGGGATTACAGGTGTGTGCAACGACACCCAGCTAATTTTTTTTATTTTAGTGGAGAGGGAGTTTCACCTTGTTGGCTAGGCTGATCTTGAACTCCTGACCTCAAGTGATCTACCCGCTTCAACCTCCCAAAGTGCTGGGACTACAGGCATGAGCCACCATGTCTGGCCTCTTTCTTTTCTTTACTACCTTCTTTGTCTTTTTCTTTCCTTTCTTTTGCTCTTTCCCCTTTTCTTTTCTCTATTTTCTTTCCTCTGTGTTATTCCCTTTCTTTTTGTCTTTCTCCTATACATAGATGCCAAGCATTCACTCCTGCATGCAGTGATTCAACTGCATAAACTGAGTAGTCCTAGCCCCTGTGTAGAACTTGGATGTGGAGCATGTACAGTTTTGGAAGATTGAGATATTGAGCAACACGTTACACACTTTAATAATTAATTGCAGTTGTGATCATGGCTGAGAGTGAAATTTTCCAGTTGCTATAAGAACACTGAGTAGAAGGGTGGGGTCTGATCACATATTGGTTTTCTGTGCCTCTAAACCAAAAATCCCCACCCCAAACCAAACAAAACAATCAAGATTGTTTCTTCTAAGACACATCATAGATGTTATCATTATGACCACTGGTTTATTACTTCGTACCCAATAAAGTGACTCACTGTATGCTTTATTGCAGTCTTGTATTATTTTTTTAATGGGAAAACCGTAGTAGCTCCTATTACATGCAACTGACCACCAATAACTACAGGCTTATTTTATTTGAGAGAGGATTTATTAAATAAGAACATATGTTTGAAAGAGAAGAAAATGTGCCACTGAGTTTCTCTTCTCCTATTTACTTTCCAAACCAAAGGTTACAGAAGCCACTTGCAATTGATTAAACCTGTTCCCTGGACATCTAACTCTATTGCCAACAGCACTCATCAAAATCAAGTGGTGACATTTAAAAAATAATTAAAACTTTTAAAGGTAGAGTTGCAGATGGAAATTGTTTCAGGAGAGTTATTGAAAAATGTTGCTAAGTAGAGAAAAAGTATTTCATTCTATTTACTTTAACTTTGGTATACTATTTTACACATTTCTAAGAATGGATACACACACATGTGAACACACACCTGCCAAAAATTAGATCACAGCTATTCTATAAAAATATATCAACGGGTTCCAAGGATTTGAGGAAAATTTTCTAGTGTATGTAGACAAAATTTGTATTTTATTCACAAGAAGTCTCTTTTCCGTTTTAATTGCCATCTTTGTGTATATGTGTTGATAAAACATGTCTTCTCAAATTAAAAAATACATTTTCATTTTTACATTCTTTTTGTTCCCTATATTCATGTTTTAATTACTTTAACAAGACAATTGCAAATGTGCCTGAATTACTGGTAGATTCTCGAAACCTTGACAAGGAAGGAGGAGAACTGTATTTACTATTTCATTCTAGAGATTCATGAACATATACGATAAAAGGCTTCGTGAAATGTGGAGTCCCGGCACTTCCGCTTCACCTTTGGCAAAAGGAACGACCCTGAAGGGTATTGTAGATTGTCAGCTTCAGATTTCTGAGCAGAATTCTCTCAGGAAGCCTTCTTCACCCAGAGACCCCAAAACAACGTAGGAACTGCAAGCAAGAGAGACACATAGAGACCTTCCTAAAGCAAAACCACACTTCTCTTTAGTTCCACTGCAAATACCCAAGATGACTTCAACATGTCTGCAGTTACAGACTGACAAGGCCACAAAGTCTTAGTGAGCCATGATTGGAAATTATTTATTTTCCCCCTTTCGTATCCATAATATTTTAAATATGAGGTTTGGCCATTAAATTGTGGCAAGTTAGAGAAAACACTATGCAGCAGCATGAAGCGGGAAAATCTGCAGGAAAGCTGTATAAATCCAGGCTGACGTGGGGAGAAATGAGAGCTGAGCGCCATGCCATCCCCTTGGGAGTGGTGAATTGAGGAGTTATCTTGGGCGCGTGACTTGGCAGGGCCTGCAGGGCAGAGACAGATCAGACCCAGAAAGCTTAATAAAAGGGAAAAGCAACCCCCTCAGTTAGTGCTAAGCTATATACAAACAAAATATAATAAAACAAAATAATCCTGAGGCCTGTATGTACTGTTAATCTGTGAAGAACTCAGCTACCCTCTGGACAAATATTTTCTTGCCTTTGCACATTTCTTAAGGCTACAGTTAAGTGACTTCGGTTGTTGTTGATATTTGTTCTCTTTAAGGCTGTTCTAAATCCTCAGGTGAACCTGTGAAAATGACCATGACAATGCAGAGGTGGAGACACAGCCTTATCCCCTCCTGATCACAACTCCTCAAGGGACTAAACCTATTCAGATGTTTGTTTCTGAAATTAACTGAGTTGTAATAATAAAAATGTGTGACTATTACAGGTGAACTTCAAACACCAGACATCTTCTACAGTCACATAAAAAGAAAAATAAACATAAACTTTCCCCCATCATTTACAAAGAACTGCTCATAGTTGATTCTCATAACAACTATGAGATAGACTTTCGTGAAGCTGGTTTTATAAATGATAAAACAGTCTTACCAAAGTGATTCGTCCAAGCCCCTACACACTTATCCTAAGTCACATGTTGTTCTTTTCTGTATGGCAAAATAGGAAGGAAGTGAAGCTGTTGGAAAATAACGTTTCTGTCTCTGGCAGAGTCTGGCACTCTCTTTTGAAGTTACTTATTTCTTTCACTCTGTTGCCACTCCTTTGCTGTTTTCTCTACATCAAGGAGTACTTCTTATAATTTTCATTTCAAAAATCTCTGACACTACCCGATTCTTTTGTAAGGCTATGATTTTTTACCTAGCCCTGTGCAATTACAAAGCGCCCTGTCTACTACAGCTTCTTAATTTGTGTTGTATTTCTGTCCCCACTGTTTGGTTGGGGACCAACATGCAGTGGCTGGTTGCATGTGACCCTGAGGCAGCAATCCTTGGGACAAGCAGTCCAGGCAAACAGGGAATTAACTTCCTGGCTGTCCCCGCGTGACAAGCAGCCTCTTTCCTGGAGCCAAGCCTCATCCCACCCACATGCCATCTCCTCCCGCGGGGCAAGGCTGTCCCAGCAGAGCAAGACTCAGGGGCAGCTGTGGGAGAGGTGGTGTTAGGGACACCCCAAGAGGCCCTTAGAACTAGGAGTGCGGAGGCTGTAAGACCTTCTGTCGAGTGTCACTCCGGATGACAGCCCCAAAACACCATCCTCCAGTACATCAGAAACGGATGTCTTTTTGGTTAAAGTGCCCTTTTCATTCAAACTAGCTATGAGATGCTTGCTCTGACTAGGCATGTGCACCCTGCAAAACACAGCTTCACCATTCTTTCAAAGTCCTTGATTGACACATGAAAATCTTAGAGTAGATTGGAAATCTATGCTTATTATCACAAGAAATTGCAGTAGCTCACTTGTCCATTAAGAAAAGAAAATGCTTTTGAGACTTTAATATTTCAACTCATGTACATATTTAGATGGGTGAACAATGGCTACTTTTTATTACCTACTCGAGTGAATAAATGCCCTTATTTACAATGACTACAAAACAGTGGAATTATTATGGCGCTAACCACATTTAAGGTCAAGGTGCCTCTTTCACCAGCTGTGTGAGTGCTTGCAGAGTTGCTGGGAGTTGCATTCTAGGTTAGGAGAAGACGCTGGATTTTAAACAGAAAGCTTTCTACATAAGCATTTTTGAAAATGACCTAAAGATACTGCAGAGGAAAGAGAACTATATCACCAAGCCTCCAGTAACTCACTATGACTTCTTTTCTCATTCTAAAAAATATTAACTTTTGTATCTGATTTTATATTTGCAATCTTCTGTTCTCTTACTTAAAGTCTCCCCTCTCCCCCAAATCATGTAAGAGTTAGACCCACAGAAACTGGGTCTGCCTTTTATACAGAATTCCGTGAAACCATAGCACACATAAAACCTGACAGCTAGAGGTACAGGGGCAAGTTCAAGGTTCTTATTAAAAAGGTAGAGCGAAAAAGAAAAAAAAAAAACCTGAAACATATTTCTCATGGAAGATTTATATGAATCCTGTATTTAATATCTTTCTAAAAGGATCGAATTTTATTTTCCTTATCATAATTACATAATATAAAGAACTTGTCATGAACATCTCACCAAGTGTTAGATAAATGTCCCTGAAGGTCCTGGATGCTGCATTGTACATATGCAATCATTTTCAGTGTGCTATGATGTGGAAAAGGAGGAACGCTGCTTCCTGTTCTCTGGTGTGGTCCATGGATGCTTTTGCTCTGATTTCTCATTTCTAATCACAGCCATGTGCAGCCCCAGGATCCTGCAGGAGGGGCTCAGAAGCCCAGACAGAGCTGCCCCTGCCCCACAACCGCGCAGTGCATCCTGGCTAAGGGTCAGGCACGTGGGCTGGACCCACTTGGCCAGATCGGTCAAACAACCAGACTAAGCGTTTACATTAGACTGGCAGTTGACATGGTAGTCAAAGCTGTCTGCGCTGTCACAGACAGGGTAGTGTGGAAGTGTTTGTGGAAGTGCCAGTTACTTTTCTTAAGAATTAGTGAGAACTTGGTTTTCTGGGACTCCATTCAGTCGTTAAACCACTCGGTTACTCCTTATGATGTTAAATCACAGAGGTAATGATATTAATCATTACCATTAAGGATGCTAACATCTTAATGATGTTAAATCATGAACTTAATCTTTATCTACATAAACAATTCAGATTCACAGAGTTGCCAGGTCTCTGTTTATTTGGAAGTTTCTCTATTTTGTTTTGGTTGAGGTTGTTACTTGTTTGTTTTGATTCGCCACCTTGACCCTTTTGAAGAGTACTCTCCAGTTATGTATCATCTGTCGCATATCTCAGTCTGGGTTTGTCTAATGGTTCCTCACGAGTAGATGTGGTTTATGTGTTTTGGGCAGGAACATCACAGAAGCCTTGCGATGTCCCTCATGTCGAGGGACATCACATCAGAGCTCAAAGGGTCCATTTGTCCCGGGACTGGTGATAAGAACTTGGATAACTTTGTTGAAGTAGGAAAATTAGAAAATGAGCTATAGATTAAATAATTGTGTTGGGTTAACATTCATTTCCTCATTTTGATATTGTACCATGGTTATTTAAGATAACACCTTATCTTATATTGTTGAATATATATACACTGGAGAGAGAGGGAGGAGGGAGAATAAGGAAGGAAATGAGTGAAAATGTTAGCATTTGGAAGAATGGAAGATATATGGACATTCTTTGTACTATTTTTGCAGCGTTTCTTTGCTCTGAAATTATTTCAGCATAAAAAACAGAATGCAAAAACAATGCAGAAGCAGTTGACTTGGCACAAATCCCACATCTGAAGGGTGGTTTCCATTTCTATTTGTTTTTATTTAGGCATTATTTTGTAATCCAAGAGATTTTCTATTAGAGCCATGTTTTTGACCCAATTTTCAATGAGGCAGCCATCAGTCTAGAAGGATTTTTACAATGAAGTTTCTGTACAAAAACTGAGGGATGAAAAATTACAATAGCCTTCTCAGTCTATTTCTGAACATCTGGCTCTGAATCAACTTTCAACTTTGCAAAGATTGACTAAAGTATGTCTAAAAACCGTGTGCCAAAATACACAGCAGAACAGGACTGCTTTAAAGAGCATAACACGGACACTATTAACTCTTCAATTCTCACTTCACTGTCATTATCCCATCCTATGTCTGCTTTTGGGAGAAAGCTGCTTTCCAAATTTCGAAAGGAAATCTATAGCTAGGTTAGGATAAAATTCCAGAACATCCTGGTGGGATGTCAAAAACAGCAGTGATCCCTAAAGTAACTGACTTAGTTGTTCACTTTAACATATTAAGAATGTGAAAGCCTGTTCAAATGTTTGTTGTTTTTAACATTTGGCTCTGTTAAGTTGACTGAGGGGACATTTTTCTGAGAATCCCAAAGACCACAGTTTTTATTATTATTATTATTTTAAATCACAGTCCATAACTTTGGACTTTGTAAGTCACAAAGTTTGGGTAAATTAGAAAGCCAGACAATACATGCAATTACTGAAGAGAATGTTTAGATAGTCCTGCGGTGACTGCTTTTTTCAAAAAATAAATGTACTATGATCGGTGTCATGCCGTGAATATTGCACATGAAGAATGATAGAAACCCAGCCTGCTGGCCTCTAGACATGGTCAGGGGAGCAGTTTGATGTAGTTAAGGGAGTCAACCAGATTTGGATGTGCCAACCAGCTGTGTCATTTACTAGCTCAGTGACTGGGTAAAAGCTCACAGCATGACAGCGATGTAAGGTTGAAGTACTGCAACAAAATCACTTGGCCAAGAAGGTGGGCCCACAAATCTCGCTCACATCCTGCTCACCTGTCTGTATGCTTGGCAAGACTGTGTCTGCCCAAAGAAAGAAGAGGTCATTTTCTAATGGGTCGTGTGAGTGGAGGGGTGTCTTTGTGATCCCTCCACCCAGAGGACACTGCTTTGTAGTCTGCTCAGGGGACACAAATGTGCTGAGCGAAGCCTGAAGTCCCTTTTTACCTGCCCTCACTTTTGGCGTAAGGGCAATTAAGTTAGGAGCAGTTCAGAGACTCAGCCTGGAAGATGTTTGTGGCAATGGTGTTTGAGACAGGGAAAAGTTGGAGCCTAAAGAGAGCCAATGAAGGGAAAATGCCTTCATCTCATGTATGAGAGGAAGAGGACCATTAAGATCTTGTTTCCAAAGAATATTTGATGATATAAGAAAATATTCACAATATAACAGTTGATAGTATTAATAAGAGAAGTAGAAATATGGGTGTGCAAAATCATAGGTGATTATACATGTCACAGCCTGACAATAATTGTCTTGAGGTTACAGGAATATGCATGATTTGTATTTTATTCATTTCACAGTTTTTATATTTTCCAAATTTTTAAAAGACAATATATATTTTATAAGAAAAGAGTTGCAATGAAAAAATTTAAACAGAACTGTTCATGTTCTTTGACCCAAGTCTTTAACTTCAAACAAATTATGCTAAGAAATCAGAAATATTAAGCATATTTCCTGAGAGAGAAACATAACAATCTGAAAATATTGAAAGAAAAGCAGAACACAAACTCGAATATATTCTAACACCTCAGTTATGTAAATACTGTAAATACATAGATACAGAGCCAGCATTTAGAGACAAAACTCGGAAGGAAAACACAAAAATATCACAATGGTTATTTCTGTAATAGAATCATGGGCAATGTTAATTTTGTTCTTTGTAACATTTTCTGTATTTTCAAATTGTTATACAATTAACACATACTAGTTTAATTACTGGGGAGAAAAAGCATTCTGTTTAAAAACAAAATGCCACTTTTGATGGTGTGTCTGACTTAGTAACATTATTTCAGTCTTTCCCCAAAATGTCTCACTGGGAGCCAGTTTAGAGACATAAATTAAATTATATTTTGAGGACTGCATACTATCCCTTTGAGCAAATAGGAAAACGTCTGGAATGTTGTAAAACCGAACTAAAAATCATACTTACTCTATAACACTTTCCTTTCTCAAACTTTGTTCTCTCCCTCTCTTTGCATCTTAATTATCCCAAGCATTTTATATTTTTGTACTTTGAGAGGACAGCAATGAACAAGATCGTTGTAGGATTTTTTTTTATTTGTTTGGTTGTTTGCCTGCTCTGTTTAGTTTGTAGGAGGGAGGATGACTTAAGAAGAACTTGCCAGAGTCTTGTATTTATGTTGCTGCTATGGACTTACCTGAAAGGGCATAAGCTCCTCTCTCGCCTGCAAGTAATTGAAGGACTGTCCAGGGAAGAAGTGTGGAGGGAGACTGGGGTCTTTAATGGTCAAAGACTGGTGAGAACCACACCCTGGGATAATGACCCTGGAGAGAAGGGAGGTTCCATGGATGCAGAACATCAGATCTGACTCCATCCCTGTAGCCTGAGTGGTAAACCCCCATTCCCCTGGGGGCACATGGACAGTGGAGGTGCAGCACGGGTCACTGCAGTTGAAAATAGAGGACCTGGCCAGCCTCCAAGGAACTGTGGGGGTCTGAGCTAGGTGCTCTGGGACTGGGGGACAGGATGGAGGAGGAGGTCCCCACCAAATTGACAGATCCTGGGTTTCTTACCTAGGCTGGTGAGTGGGAGCTCAGGCTGTATTTAATTTGACATTTTTTGAAAAATAGTAAACCGTGGCATTTTTATACCCTGAGTGTCATGGAAAAATTTATGCCTGTCTTAATAAATAAAAAAGCATTAATAAAATAAAATGATTTCTAAGCCATAATTAATAACCATATTTCAAAAAAACTCAGTCTCTGAAAACCTTGGTCAAAGGGCTAGGCTGAAGTATAAACCCAGGATCGTGGAATCTGCAGATAGGCTTTCTCCTGCCAAGCCAAAGTTTAGGTGCTGGGCATCTCTGCCTTCTCCCCGGGGTTGGGTTGTGCTGAGTAAAGTGATCTTAGGCAAAGTCTTTCTTCTCCCACCAATTCTTCCGTGCACACTGGAGTTTTCACAGCGTAAGGGTTTTCTTGCTAAAAATTTCGTTAAAACTTCAGAGAGTGGTCATGGTCTTCTTAAATCCACACTCATTTCCTTGTCACTTGAGGGTACAGGTCCCAAATGCACATCTCCAAACTTGTGCTGTCCACTGACCTTCAGACTTCCACAGAAACCCCCAAATCCTTAGCAAAATCCAGGGGCAGGGAAAAGGGTGGCAAATGTGTTTCACTCTGGGGATTTTAGTAAAGTCACCTAGTGCATGTTATACCTCCAGTGGGGTCTGCGGTATCACCCCACAATCAAACACATCAAAAGCTCTGCTGTGAACATATGGACTAAACTAGGGGGCTAAACTAGGATTATCAAGAGCCTCATATTGGTTCAGGTAATATTTTGCTGTCAAAAGAGGTATTTAAATAATTCTCATTTCTTGGACATTTATGGATTCTTGAATTGTCAATAAGGAATCATAGAACTGTAATTAATCTGCCTGCTTGAAACCTCAGCTTGGTTGTCCAAATGATTTTCAAAATGAATACATCTAAAAATAAATCTCCTGAACTTCATCTGTAAAATTCCTTTCCCATCTTACTCACTGGTCTCTTTTCTGACCAGATCGCTAAGGCCAAAACCCTTTATTCTCTCATCTCTAATATTGACTTCACTGACCAGTCATGTTAGTTCAACATTCAAATCCTTCATTGTCTTCCCTCTCCATAGTCATGCCATGGCTAATGCTGCCACCCTTGTTGGCTGGGTTACAGGAGCTTCCTAATTAAAATCTCACCCACTATTGTCCCATCTGACCCCCCAATCCACCTTGAATTGCAAATGGAAGAATCCTTAAAAACCATAAATTCATGTCACTACTAGGCTTTCAATCTTTGGTGCTTCCTATTGTTCTGCAAGTCACATTGTAAATCCTAGGCCTTGTTTGATGCCACCCCTCCCACCTGCCCAGCTGCACCTTGTCACACTCTCTTTCTTGCATTGCACTCCAGCCACACTGGCCTCTTTCTCTTGTTCACACCTGCTGTGCTCTGTCCCATCATGAAATAACACTTGCTGTTCCCTCTGGGCAGCTCCTCCATGTCCTTCCAGCCTCAGCTTCAGGGGCATTTCCTTTGAAAAGTTTTTCCTCTCATTTCGATCTAACACAGCCACCCCCCTCCCACCACCACCTCCACTTCTGTCTGTGACACAAAGAGCTCATTCTGCTGGGACACCAGCCTCACTGTGTGATCCTGTGGATTTCCGCATGTGTCTGCTGCCGTCTCCTCACTGTGCCGCAGCATCATTTCTGTGAGGGACTCGTTCACCGCCACAAACTGGCCAGGGTCTGGCTTGTGGTAGATGTGCAAGAAAAACTCATTAAAAGAGTGAATAAATGATTAGTTGACTGAATTATGTGGAAATTAGAGCTAGTTCATGTTAAGTATCTCACATGGTGCCTAGGAAATAGCAAACATTCTGCAATTGGAAGTTAATGTTATTCTCTTATGCAATTATTATTATCGCCAGAAGGCAAGGAACCTTGGGTCTGTGGTCTATACAGAGGGCTCCAATAAGTGGGATGGGGGTGAGGTCTCCATATGTATGGTTACCCACTTTAAAATTCTAAGCAGGTACTGTTTAGAAGGTACTGGTCTCGCCTCTGCTTGCCTTCCAGTGCATAGCTTCCATCAAGGATTATGATCTATGGGTCTCGGGGCTTCTTTCAAGAACTCTAGGGACTTTTAAGTGGGTAATTAAATCTAGAAAGATTGGTCTTGGGCATTTCATTCAGTTCAAAAAATATATTCATTGATATTCACCATACGGACCTCAGAAAAGGAATTCATTGCTTAATGATTAAACTTCACATATGTTACAGATTAAGCTCAATACGTCCCATGACATATTTAGATAACACATTTCCCAATTCTTTTACTACTCAAGCCCACATTTCTTTTTTGAAATCAGATTAGTTATCATCTTGACTACTATATATTACCTATTCATCATTTTTTTCCATTCCATCCAGTAGAAAAGAGCAGAAATATCCTGTGTGCTGGAAATCATAACTATTTATTTGTTTTATTTAAGGTAGAAGAGAATGACTTTAAATTTTAAAAGTTTTATCTGAAAGAGAATGGATCAACTGTGCTTATATAAACAAACAAACAAACAAACAACAACTCTTGCATTGGATTAAGCAGAGAAACAATACATTTCTAGAGAAGAATGTTATTATATGTGGTAATTTAAAACACATATCAAAAGTTCTTTCCTCTAATGTAAAGAATATAGGCATTTTAAAAATGAAAAGGACATGAAAGATATATTTCTCATGCCATTTGATGAAATGTTTGACAGAACATAAAACCCCTGAGATTATTTGGATTTGATGTTCTTGGAAGCCATTCACCATGATTTCTGCTTTTGTGGTTGTTTTAGTATGAAGTAAATTATGAGCGTTCACCTACTGTGAAAAGTCATATCTGACCATCTGGCTCTATTTCAATGTGATCTTCAACATTTTTTCTCAGAATTAAAAAAATCACTTACTAGTGGATTTATTAATGCACTTGAGATTTGAACAGGGGGGCTAACTGGATGGAGCTAATTGTGTTTACTTCAGAAATATCTGAGAAACATCTTTAATCACAATTATATAGCAAAAGCAACAGTAAATACTTCAAATGAATTTAATGATCATCTTAAAGATTCTCAAAGTAGCTCCTTCACTTATTAAATGAATCCCACAGATTCAGAATTTACGATAACCATTATGATTTGACTGGGTTAGTTTCTTGTAGTTTTAGTTTAGAAAATTTTAATTAACAAAAGCATATGGTAAATAAGGCTTCAAGTGATTTTTGAACATTCATAATATATTTTTGTGACTATAATGCTGGTGATAATGATGTATAATAATGATATAATTATCACCACCATGATGTCTAGAATACCAGAGCCACCAGTTTTATAGAGGAGTAAAGAGAGGTTCAGAGAGACTAATTAACTTGTCTAGGATCACACAGCTAGAAGGAGGCATAATTTTTACTCCAGAGCTTTTATTTTCATCTAGTTTTGAAAAAAAAAAGTTTAATCACTAGTTTGTGCTACTATATGCAAATTTTAGAAATAAAACCACATTTTAACATCCACAATATTGGCTGTTCATCAGTTCAAAATAACTTTCCCAAAAATACACCTGGAATAAGTGAGGTTTCATATGATCAAGGCCTTTGCAAATGTTGTACTTCAAAAATATTATATCATATACACCTAACTCTCTTTTTTTCTACCTATTTTAACAGACAGTGTGGTTTCCTTGATGCTAAAAAGACTACCAAGACACAGATCAACCCCAATAATCAACATTTGGATAACTACAGAGTCCAAAACATCAGCAATCTTGTTCGTGGATTTAATGATCAACTCAACAAAACATGTTGATATATTGCCTTAGAATTTCCAGTAGTGGCTATTTCATAATTCAAAGCAATAGGTGCTGATGCACTGTGTTCAGTGTTGGGCTTTCTTAAACCCTGAGGTCTCTTTTTTCCTTCAAGAGAGCAGCTGCTTGATGGATCATAAGGACAAACCATGCATGCCGTTCCTTAGAGCCAGGCATGTTGGCCGCTAGGTTTCTCAGACATCAAATTTTGTCACTGAGTTCTAAAGATAGCAAAAATATATTCAAAAGTGGTGCTTGACTAGAGTCTAAAAACAGCAACACATGATTAATAAATCCTTCCATGGTGAAACTCTTTTGTAATAGAATTTATGGTAAAAATATTTTCATGTGAGTTCCACTTGGAGCTTAGGCCATTTGACTTAACAGTATTATTATTTGATAGTTTTTTAGTTATTCAACTATGGAAAGCCCAACAGATAATCCCCATAATATTTTAAACGCGAAATAAACTTTGGGCAACCTAGTAGCTTTCAAGATTAGGGAGTGAGAACAAATCAAATAAAAAGAAGTGTATTTGCTGGCTCTCAGATGCAGTAACAATGGCTCGCCAGGTTTCCCGGTTGGTCTGCGGTTCTGCTGGCCTTTCAGCTGGTAGCTCTGCAATAGGAGATTAAGTACAAAGCCAGAGGTGGAAAAAGCATTGCTTTGCCTTTTTCAGTGTGCGTCAGATGGGACCTACAGGAAGCAAATGCCAAGGCGTTTACAACTCTACAACTGCAGGCATTCATTGGGAGCAATACCTGTGAATGAATGATAAAGAAGGCAGGAGTAGGCAGGAAATGTCTTCTGATCACAGTGCAAGTCTCGCACTGTGGAAGGAATAGGGGAAAGGAAGGAGGATTGAATAGGAAGAGTTTCAGCCCACAGGGTAGTCCTGAGAAAAGAAAAGAAAGTTCCAGAGTCGGGCAAAAACAGCCAGGCCCTGGAATCCCTATATGTTTCACCCTTGACCAGGAGTCACCTGAAAAGTGTGAGACCTCAGTGAAAATGCTATGGAAGATCCCCAAAGCTCCACAGCTGGAGTCTGTCTGCTATCAGCACTCCTCACTGCTGGTCAGCGAGTTCCTTCCTGTTGGGAGATCCAAGTGGCACACTTCCATGCCTGCCTGGGATGGTGAATTCCTTTTTTTTTAAATTTTTTTATTTTTATTATTATACTTTAAGTTCTAGGGTACATGTGCATAACGTGCAGGTTTGTTACATAAGTATACTTGTGCCATGTTGCTGTGCTGCACCCATCAACTCGTCAGCACCCATCAACTCGTCATTTACATCAGGTATAACTCCCAATGCAATCCCTCCCCTCTTCCCCCTCCCCATGATAGGCCCCAGTGTGTGATGTTCCCCTTCCCAAGTCCAAGTGATCTCATTGTTCAGTTCCCACCTATGAGTGAGAACATGCGGTGTTTGGTTTTCTGTTCTTGTGATAGTTTGCTAAGAATGATGGTTTCCAGCTGCATCCATGTCCCTACAAAGGACACAAACTCATCCTTTTTTATGGCTGCATAGTATTCCATGGTGCATATGTGCCACATTTTCTTAATCCAGTCTGTCACTGATGGACATTTGGGTTGATTCCAAGTCTTTGCTATTGTGAATAGTGCCGTAATAAACAACCAACAGACACATGAAAAAATGCTCATCATCACTGGCCATCAGATAAATGCAAATCAAAACCACAATGAGATACCATCTCACACCAGTTAGAATGGTGATCATTAAAAAGTCAGGAAACAACAGGTGCTGGAGAGGATGTGGAGAAATAGGAACACTTTTACACTGTTGGTGGGATTGTAAACTAGTTCAACCATTATGGAAAACAGTATGGCGATTCCTCAAGGATCTAGAACTAGATGTACCATATGACCCAGCCATCCCATTACTGGGTATATACCCAAAGGATTATAAATCATGCTGCTATAAAGACACATGCACACGTATGTTTATTGCGGGATGGTGAATTCTATGTGTCAGCTTGACTGAGCTAAGGAATGCCAAGCTATCTGGTGAAACGGTGTGTCTGGGTGTGTCTGTGAGGAGGTTTCGGGAAGTGATTAGCATTTGAATCAATGGACTGAGTAAAGAATATCTGCCCTCACCAATGCAGGTGGACAGCATCCAATCCATTGAGGGCCTGAATAGAACAAAAAGGTGGAGGAAGGTGAATTCTCTCTCTCTTTTCTTGAGCTGGGACATCTATCTTCTCCTGCCCTTGGAATCAGAGCTTCTGGTTCTCAGGCCTTCGGGCCTGGACTGAATTATACCATTGGCTTTTCCAGCTCTCCAGTGTGCAGATGGCATGTTGTGGGACTTCTTAGCCTCCGTAATTGTGTGAGCCAATTCCCATAATAAACATCCTATTATACATCTATGTATATCCTATCACTTCTGTTTTTCTGGAGGAGACTAGTACACTGCCCTACAGTGTTTTAAATAAAATTGTGTCATTATTTACAGAGTTGTTCAATATGATTAAATATGATTTAATGTGATTGTTGAAATACTTACAGCACTAGAATTCAGTCCTAAGTTTTAATTCTGCCTCTAGTCACAAAGCCCTTGAAAATAAACTGAGTGGGTGGAACTATTCCCTTTACTAGCAGAGATATTGCCATTTTAAGGCCACAGTTGTCATGAGTTTCACCCTCATGTATTTCCTGTAGCAGCAAGTAGTCAGGCCACATCCTCTCATTTCCACAGCACCATGACAATTTACTAGTCTTCCAGCTTCTTGATGCCAATCTTGACCCATAGAAACATATTCCAGTGAAGCAAATCACAGATGGTCCCCAAACTCTTACTTTCTTGGTCCAAACAATCCTATCTGGTATTCTGCAGCTGATCATTGGGTCTAGCCCCAACATACCTAAAAAATAGACAATGTGGGGAGGCAACATAGTGGGCCCTTTGATCTTTTTGCTCTCCTCCCATAGACTCTGTATGTATTCAGTTCACTGAATTTATGGCAGTATCAGAGAGAAAAGATGACTCATCAAATATCTGTAAGTCCCAGTTGCATCAGAAACCAGCTCCCCAGTGACGCAGGAGCACCTCTACAACATGTGCCTGTTCAAAGTTCAGACAACAGAAAGATCATCAGATCATCAGAACCCCAAATAGCTTCAAGCTGAAAAGCATTCCCTCTCCACCAAATGCATATCTTGCAATACTCTCCACAACTGCTTTTTTTAAGATGTAAATTTTGATCCCAAGTGTCATGCAAAACCATGAAAAACATTTTCAGAGCAGGCTCCAAAATAGCAGAAGAGACAAATGGATTTTGTGTATACCCTACCTCCCAGGGAGATAAAACCTAATAAAAAGCCAGAAATGTGGGTACAGACCAGCCTAGTGCTGTTGAATGTGGAAAGCCAAATAATCTGAAATCTATATACAGTGTGACCAGCCCCATTGCTGAATCACAAATAATATCAGGAATTAAACCAAATAACATTCCTCAGTCTTATAGCCATGGTATGTCCTGATTGTCATGGGAATGCTTTTGAGAAGAGTATAACTCAAAATCGGGCCTTGGCTCACTTATTAATGCAGTAAATAGCTCTCCTTTTTATTGCCCACTGCTGAGGATCACAACGGGTCATTTTTTAGGAAGACGGCATCAGTCTCCATCAATCATTCAGCAAGTTTATAGAATCCATGGTGTCAGGACACAGGGGTCAGCTTCCAATCTGATATACCCTGTGTCAAGAAGAAGAAGACTGAACATCGGGAGAACATGAATTTCAAGGTTTTCTTCCTGTAGCTCTTTGGTGTTTTTGACATGTGGAGGTGAGACCAGGAGTTCTTACCTCTGGAGATGGTAAGAGTATTTCCTTGAGTGACAGATAATTTATTTAAGCCATTTATTTGATGCTTTTCTGTGGTAGTGCCATAGCATCTGGTGGCTTGGACCTCTAAGTTCTAATAGCGAGCAAAATCCTGGGTTTACAGGTAGGAGGGCACAGATACTAATAGGGGTGGAAGATGGATTTGTTTTCTCGCTAGTGCCCCAACCATCCAGCCACGGCTGGATCATGTCATGTTAAGTAAGGATGCCAGTGTGCTGAACTACAGGTGGGAAGGGGTGGCGGTGGCTGGAGGTGAGACCGTCTGTTCACACAGGTGTCCCTAAGTTTGGTTTTGCTCAAAATTGTTGCTGAACACACAGAATATGTGTCCCAGTAATTTATTGCCCTGTAGCAAACCACCTCAGAAGTTAGTGAGTTCTGATAACCATTTATTTTTCTTATGGTTTTCTGGGTTGGGCAGTTTCTTTCTGATCCACCAGCGCGGCAGGGGCTAGAGGACCAACTTACAGGGTAATTTCTTCACTCTCATGTCTGATACCCTTCCCTACATTTGGGCTTCTCACAGCGCAGAGGTCTGAGGATTGTTTACCTTTGTTCATGGTTGCTGGCTTGCCCCAGAGTGAACTTTCCAAGAGAGAGTTTCCACACCCAGAAGGAGGCTGCAAGACCTCTCAGGACAAGCAGCAGAGCTTGCAAAGCATCAAACCCATTGTCTTCTATTGGTCAAGCCCAGGTTCAAGGAGGGAGGGGGAGTCAGACTCCACCCTTCAATGAATGGAGGAGCAAAGACTCTGTGGCCACCTCAAATCTAGCACAATGTATGCCTAAGACAGGGAATCCTACAGAATCTCACTCTGCAAGGGCAGGGAACCTGACTGCCTCACTCACTGGCGTTTGGGTGTAAAGTTGGGAAAGTGGTGTAAACAGGTCTTTTTTCTCTATAACCTAGAGTTTGGAGCCCAGTGCTGCTATCTTTCATGCATTTACACATCACTTATTTCACATCCTCCAGCTTCTTATTTCTGAAGTAGGAATAATAATACACAACACTGTAGTTTGTTACTGGAATACAGGAATACTTTGCCAAAAGAACTTTTTAAGCAGTTAAGGGGAAAACATGTAAGGGAAATAGCTTGCCCTAGAGAATGCACTGAATAAATATGGGTGTTGGAATGAGATGAGCCTGGGTTCAAATCTCTTCAATGAGTAAGATCTGGGGCCAATCCTCTCCCAGCTTCAGATCATTCATAAAGATGAAGAAACTGACACTGAAAAGTGGGTATAGGGACCAGATGCCACCTTATAAGTAAAGTGGTGGATGCCAGACAGGGCTAGTTACGTGTCCGTTCACTTTTTCCTTCCTGGCAGTCAGGGATTGGGCTTTTTCAAATACTTCAAAATGAATGAGAATCACAGGAAATATCCATTGACAGTGATGATGGTTCAGTCCTTGGCTCCACACCAAGAAGAATGGTAGCACCGTCCAGATAAGGCTGGCAGGATCTAAGTGAGCACAAGCACCTGAACAGAAGGCAAATCCCTGGCTCCTTGGGAACACCGCCTCCTGCCAATTCTGCTTCCTATGCCCTGTTGCATAGGTGAAAATATGGGGGAGGTTTAAGGAGAGCTCTGCATCAGAAGCAATCTGTTGACAAGATAGGCTGCTGAGTGGGTGATTATTACTTCTCACTCTGTTAGTACCATGTAAGTTAGCCTCATTGGATTAGGAAATCACACTTAGTTTTCACTAAGGGAGTCTCAGAACCATTTATTCTTACTATGGAAACACCAATGTATTTGGAGTTGAAAGGAATATGGCATTTGACCTGAAAGTAAGATTCACTCAATTCTTTCCAGACACCAGGGTTATTTTCCAAATCTAAGAAGCTATGATAACATGCGGAGTCATTTTCCTTAAGGATCACACTTCTATTTTTCGTTCAGAATGACACTGACATATGTTTGAATCTCAGTTGTCTGTTGGTGACAAGAAGTTCACAAACCTTTAAGGACAGGGAAAGAGGGCACACAGGACAGAGCCAGACAGAATTGCAAAGGATCCTCTAACTTGCTATTATCCACTTACTAACCATTATTTTCCTTCTCTTTTTTTTCCTACTAAGGAAGCATGGACAAAGCATAGTGTAAAGAATTGCTTGTGGTTATAAAAATAATAAGAATGAATTGTCTATTAACAAAACTGATGTTTGATTCACCATTGGTAAGGAATGCATCATACAGGATGTTATTTTTGGACCTATTTTTACTAGATATGTTTATTTTTATACACATATTCTATGCTGTTGTTTGGCACCTCTCAAAAACAATAAATAATGCACAACTACAAGATGAAGGAGTCACGTTAGTGGTACATTATTCTGTTCCTGGGATGGAAAAGTCACGATAGATTTACATTAACATTCAAACTGTATCTTCGCCTCACTGCCACTACCCTCAACCCAAGCCAACAGACCACAGCTAGCCATAGTTATTTCATTCATCATGGGAGGGCTGCTCTCACCAATTAAGAAGAGTAACAATATTTTCCTACACAAACATTCTGTTAGCAGTGGAGATGGCAGGTGGGAGGCCTTGGGGAGATGACATTTGTTCCTCCCGACTTACGTCTTCTTTGGAAAAATTGTGTTACCAATGGCGGTGGAGTCCTAATAGAAGATACAGTCCATCCCATCTACATAGCTTTGAACATTGACTCTGTACACACACATGGCTTTACTGCAAGTCCCTGTGACTGCCTGCCTGCAGGCTCTCTCTTGATAGAGAAGGAGAATTTGTTCTCTTGGGCAAGTCTGAAGCGTAGAGGCTTTCAGACATGGATGCCCTTGGAGCAGACTTTAAGTAGTAACAGGATGTTAGGTGGAAGCACTCCAGTTTCCTTGCCCCTTGGGTGGGGGAAACCCTGAAATGCTTTCTGCACAGTTTCCCAAGGTGTCCAGAAAGATCAAGCCCCAGTTGTCCACAAAAGAATTCTCTATGGACCTCCACTCCTGCCTTGTCTTTCCCCTCCACTCCCTCACACCACTTCTTGGGTCCCCCCTTGATAAACTGCTTGTTGCAGGGTCTGTTTCTTGGGGGTTTCCAACCTGACAGAACTCTATTCATCCCTCTTACTATTTGTTCCTCTTCTTTCCCCAACCATCAGAATTTTTGTTTTCTAGTTTTCTGGCTGGCATAATAAATTCAGATTCCATTCAATGAGATGGATCACCATATTCACCTGATTTTAGATGATTGTAATGTTGGGATGTAACTTCAGAGAAATCTACTGTCTAGTCCAAGGATGCCAAGAAATTTGGGAGAGCGTGTCGGTATTCCTTCCACATGTCCCGGCTCTGAGCCAGAGGCTATGAATTGCTATTGAGGAAGATACTTTTTCATTCTGTCATTGACTTTTTATGGAGATTAAATGGATAAAATGTTTCATGTCTTTCACACTTTTATTTCTCCATTCATTGCCTTTAGTTATCACTTTGAGTCAACTTTGAGCTATTTCTAGAAATAATATTTCTTTGCAATTTGAAAACTCACACAATAAATAAGAATGCATCCTGATCTCTTGGATTTACCCCCACAGAGTTTCTATCTCCAAACATTTTGAGAATGACTTTCATATTTCTTTCCTTTATAGCTAGCCATGACCAAAAGCACACTCGCAACTCTATGTAAGACACTTTTCCCTTTTTAAGCTTCAGTCATGCAACCCAGTCATACAAACAATCTCCAAGATATATAATCAATTTGCCGTTTGTACCCAGTTTCTAGCTTTGTTTTTGCTAACTTAGCCTCCATCAAAATGATGTCCTAATTAAGTCTGAAGAATGGGAATTTTCCTTTACTTTACCAACGACTTCATTCCAGTATGGATATGTATTGAATGTACTTACAACACACACACACACACATGCATGCATGCATGCACACACACACACACAGTTTTTTGTAGGTTTTTTCCTTCTGTGAGTCTGTATTCCTTTTTCAATTGTCATATTTGGAACTTCATTTTGAAGATCCATTTTTTCATCATATTCTAAAACACAACCTAATAGGATACGACAATGATCTTAAACCAATTTCTACTTTGAAACATTCTTGATAACATGCTCACTCTGACACTGAAGGGAGAAACTGGAGAAACATAGTGCCAAGAAACCACATGATGAACCCAACCTTCTCCACACCATCCCCTCACATACTCAAGAGCTTTACGTTTCTGCTCATGCAAGTCTGTATTCCATGCCTTTCAAAGTTCCCTACCCCCAAATAAGGAACAGAGGCAGTTAAAATGTGGAAAATTAAGAAAATGCAGAACACATCATTAACTCATATACTCAGGAAGCTGTGGCAATCTTTACTTTTCCTCACATAAGGCCCACTATAAATGAAATATACATTTTAATTATTTCCAGTTTAGATATTCCCAGTGTGCAATACACAACCTCAATTGCTTGCTGTAGAATGAAGGGAAACTGGGCAATGAGAAAGCAAAACAAAACAAAAAAAAAAAAGTTGTAGTTAATGCAGAACAGTTGCATGTCATCGTCACATTGCCCTGAGCAAAACTCTTCCTTTTATTTTGTTGAAAAAGCAACTGATTCCCCACGAGCAGCCTCTGTTTTCAGATTGTGTTTACTCATGAGCTCTGACAGGTTTACCCCAAGCAACTTTGCAAACCAGCTGCTCCCCTCACAATCTCTGTGCTTATAATTCTTTTAAGTTGCAGGGATAACTTAAAATGTACACAGCTCTCCAGGATATGAGGCAGGCAGCAGGAACTGTTGACATATTTTATTTTTTGCATAGCATTTTCAATTACAGAAAATGGCATTGCTATGAACTTTCACTCAGTGGCCCCCTCACTTGACATTAATCAGGCAACATAAAGCATGCTAAGTCACTTCAACTCGGCTTCTCCCCAGAAAACCCTGCACACTGGCCAATTATGTCTTTCTTTCATTCCTGATGCAATGAAAACCAAGCCAGACTTCTTTATGTGCACTGAGTATATGGCCTTTCCAGTTGTCTTCTGAGAAGGCTTATACCCAGAAGGGAATTTGGAAATTGCAATGAAGTGGGCAATATAGCTTCCACATTTTTTCAGCTTCTCGGCTACTTCCCTCCTTGAAAAAAATAAAAGGCTAATTTCTTCAAAAGTTCATATAACCTGCAATTGTTTTTCAAGCTTGGTGACTCTCTACTCTAAAACTTTATCACAACTATTGCTTCTGCTGAAGAATTTTGACATCTGCTTTAGGCAGTAGAGTTTCTGAAATGAGATTAAGACAGGTGTATCACCAGGCACAGTGGCTGTCCTCTGTAATCTCAATGCTTTGGGAGTCTGCAGCAGGAGAATCACCTTAGCCCACAGGTTTGAGACAAGCCTGGGCAATGTGACGAGACCCTGTCTCTACAAAAATACAAAAAAAAAAAAAAAATGCTGGACACGTTGATGCTTGCCTATAATCCCAACCACCTGGGGGTTGAGGTGGGAGGATCGCCTGAGCCTGGGAGGTCAAGGCTGCAGTGAGCCATGATTGTGCCACTGGACTCCATACTGGGTGATAGAGTGAGACTCTGTCTCAAAAAAAAAAGGACACAGGTTTAGTATTTTGAAGAATACAGGAAGGTTCTTCTTATTTTATAAAACTGTTTATAAGCACTGTTTTGGCCTGTAGCCAAAATATGATTATTAAACTTGTACTGATGCTATATCTAAAAATGCACGGTAGTGAAAATATAAATGAAACTCTCAGGGGATACAAAAGAGTGGTTACAAAGCATCATAACCTGCTCAGACAGGAATGACTGTCAGAATGAATTGAGATTGAGAATAGTCCCTGCTCCTTCAGGAACTGTACTTGCTGGCTGCATGAGTCCTTGCCTATTCCCCAAATTCCAGATGCCAAGGGTTTTCATTTTCTCTTCCTGACTAGAGGACTCATCCTCTAAGTCCTGGATCAGAGACAACTGCACAACCTCCTGGGCTCTTTCTGGAGGAAGCAGCCTCTTCCAAAGCTGCCACACAGCAGAAGGTTCATGCGAGGTGCCCAACTATGGCTCTGAGCCCCTCTGCCCATGAACTTTTCCCCCATGCAGCTACATCATCAAAGTAATGCTCTTCTCTGAGATCTACTCTCCATACTGTTACAAAATCTCTGCAAGATGCCAGGTTAGGAAACATTTGTTAAATGAATAAAGATAAAGTAATGGCAGAAATAAGTATATATATACATATATGTGTGTGTGTGTATATATATATATATATAATATTTACATACTGTTTTTATTATGTGAAAAATTTCAAACTGGCTATAAAAGAGACCCTTTCATCCTACAGTTCTTAATTTGCTATGAGTGGCAGCTCACTTTTTAATTTTTCTGTACAGAAGACCAATGTTTTACAGAAAAAATATTGCTTCTGAAATAATCATTTTAGTATCGAAATGCTCTTATCATATTTCAGGCTCCATTTGATTGTTGCTTATATCTTTTCTACTTAGCTTGTGGCCTCTCTGTTAAAAAAAAGTCTACTTAAATATGTGTGTGTGTTTGAAAAATCATCAGCACTTCCCAAATAATCTATTCCAGTAAAACATAGGTCAGATTTCCTAGAATTACTAAAAAACAAAACGTGGAAACTAATGCCAGGTATGAGAAGAAGGAAGAAGAGGAGAAAGAAGAAGGAAAGTGAAGGAGGAGAGGGAGAAAGGGAGAGAAGAAGAGGAGGAGAACAAATAGAAAGAGGGAGAACAAATAGAAAGAGGAAGAACACAAAGATGAAGAAAGAAAGAAACAGGAGATAGAGAAGAAGGAGAAGAAAAAGGAGAAGAGGATGGGGAAGGAGAAGGAAGGAAGAGAAAGACTTACAAGCCTTCTCTGAACCCACACATAACTAGTACTAGCAGCTAACATTCATCAAGCTTTGCAAGCTAGACATTGCTTTAAGCACTTTTCATGTATTGTCTCATACAATCTTCACCGTCACTCCCTGAGCAGGTCCTAGGTTGTCATGTTATTACTCATGAGACAATCGAGTCTCAGAGGCTGATCTGCCCAAGGTCTCCCAGCTAACATATGGCAGCATCAGGATTTAAACTTGGATTATCTGGCTCCAGAGGCCATGCCATCTCTTCCTCTCTGGGAAGAGGCCTCCATACTTGCTATTCCAACTTTCTTATTTCCCAGTAACACCCCACCATCTCCAAGCTGTCCTTTGATTCCATTATTTCAATGAAATAGCCCCTGAGGGTCAGCAATAACCTCCCCATCAAAAGGGTTATTATTCAGACCTTCTTAGCTCTTGGTCACATCTGATACAGCTGACCTCTATGACCCTTTATTCTGGGTCACAGTTCTTTCCTGTTTTCCTCCTACTTCTCTGCTGGCTCTTTCTGCCTCCTAACTTGAATAATTCCTAAGCCATCCATTAAAACTTGAGATTCTCAAGGTATAGTCTCAGTCAAGTAGTCCCTGACCTCAAGTAGTCTCTGGACTCCTTCTTTTTTCCATCTTATTTAATGACCTCACCTTAGAATCTAAGAATCAGATCATGTCATCTTTGCCCCAAGCTTCAATTGTCACCTACACACAAATGTCACATACATATATGTTGCAACTCAGAATTTACACCTACATTCTGCGGTCCAGACCAAATATTTCCAAAGGCCTATCTGATAGTTCCTCTTGGATGTTGTGAAGATACTTCAAACTTGATCATCAAATTATGTATTGCTGAATCCCCAGAGCCTGCAACAATGCCTGACACACAGAGGACAATCAGTACATTCTTGTGGAATGACTTGATAAATAAATGTATGAAACTCAATGTGTCCGAAACCAAATACATAATTTCCTATCCCAAAAAACTTGTCCTCTTCCAGCATTCTATCTTTAAGTGGTACCACCTTTGTGAACCCTGTTTTCCTCTGTCATTTCAACACTGATGTCTCTTAATTTCATTTCCTAATTATGTTTCGAATCACTCCCCACTCTCTATTGTCACAGACTTCTGTCTATGCTATCTCTCTGTCTTCCTGGGTTACGTACAGGTACTATTACACTAACAGGTAACCCACATTTACCACAGCATTTCCAATTTCTTTTCCACAAGACTGTCAGACTGTTCCTTTCAGAAGATAAATCTGATAATTTGTCAACAGAATTAGAACTCTTCAGGAGTTTTTCATTGTTCATGTAACTAGGACTCAGGTCTCCCTAGCATGACCAGTAAGACTCTGAGCTCCCTATGTCTCCAGACCAACTAGTTCTGGCGAACTTTTTAATTCCCTGTAGAAGCCAAGTTCTCTCCTGCCTGGGAACTTATGAAGTTGCTGCAGCCTAAAGCCCTCAGCATCCTCCATCATCGCACATACAGTGAGTTGACCCCATTCATCCTTCTCTGATTTTCCAGAGTGGTTTCATCCTCTTATTGAAGCTCTAAGTTGTCATATGACATTTATTTGTGTAATAGTTTAATGAATATCTTTCTTCTTCACTTGGCTGTAAACTCCATTAAGGTAAGGAGTGTTTTTTTGCTTAATTTTATCTTTATTTCTTATCAATATGCCTGCTCAACACAGAATTACCTGTATTATAATTATTACAGGAATGTATTGATAAGCAATTCATTTTTTAAAAGATCTACACCAAGACATAGGTTGAAAAGTTACTTTAGACCAGACACACTGGCTCACACCTGTAATCCTAACACTTTGGGAGGGAAAGGTGGGAGGATCACTTTAGTACAGGAGTTTGAGACAAGACTGGGCAATGTAGTGAGACCTCATCTCTACCAAAAAATAAATAAATAAATAAATAAATAAATAAATAAATAAATAAATAAACAAACAAATTAGCCAGGCTTTGTGGCAGGCACTTGTAGTCTCAGTTACTCGGGAGGCTGCGGTCGGAGGATTGCTTGAGCCCAGGAGGTCAAGTCTGCAGAGAACTGATATCACACCACTGTACTCCAGCCTGGGTGACAGAGCAAAACAACAACAACAACAACAACAACAATAAGAAAACAAAGCTACTTTAGTTTGAGAAATATGGAAAGGATATAGCAATCCTAGAAATAAAAACGTTAGTGTGTAAAGGTTAAAGCTTCCAGATTGGATTCCTTAATCTCCAAAAATAGTTTACATTAGAAGACATTAAAATAATACGTTAGGCTTTGAGGGGAAAAAATTCACCCAAAGAAATGTAGTAAAGCTGTTGTTCAATACAGAGGCAATAGAAAGCTTTCTTAAAGATATGTGAGCAGAATCATAATGTTCACATCATTCATTTCTTATGACTTATTACATGCCTGCAGCATGCAAAAGCTGGAAAAAGGCATAATAGTCAGAGAAGCAAAAAAAAAAAAAACACAAAAAAAGTAAAATGAGGTGATATACATAAACGTTAACATGTCTTTCATCCTAGTAAATTAAAAAAAATAAATTCGTTGAAACAAAAAATAACTCTCAAGATAAAACCAAACCAAATCCCAACACACTTGAAACTAAATAATTAGAAAAGTTTACAAGAGAAAATATAAGAGATCGAAGACCTAAATGTATCATCTAAAACTATAAAACTCAGAAGAAAAAATGAGAAAAGCTTCAAAACATTGGATTTGGCAATGTGTTCTTTTGAAAACAAAAGAACAAAATAGATAATAGGACTACATCAAAATTTAAAACTTCTCTGCATCAAAGGATGTAATCAACAGAGCAAAAAGTCAACTCATGGAATGGGAGAAAATATCTATAAATAGATATAAAATAAGTGGGGAATATTCATACTATAAAGAATGCCTAAGACTCAACATTGAAAACAAACAACCTGATTCAAAAATGGACAACGAACTTGGAAGTACATTTCTCCAGAAAAGACACACAAATGTCCAATAAGCGTATGAAAAAATGCTCAACATTACTAATTATTAGGGAACTGCAAATCAAAAGTATGGTGAGATACTACCTCACATCCATAAGGATGGAAACTGTAAAAAAGTGGAAAATAACAAGTATTTGCAAAGATGTAGAGAATTTGGAATTCTTGTGCACTGTTGGTGGAAATGTAAAATGGTACAGCCCTTGTGCAAAACAGTATGGCAGATTCTTAACAAATTAAAAATAGAATTACCATCTGATCCAGCATTTCTATTTCTGGGTATATACTCAAAAGAATTGAAAGAAGAGACTTTAAAAGATCTTCATACACATATGTTCTTAGTAGCATTATTTAAATAGTCAAGAAGTGGAAGCAACCCAACTGTTCATTGACAGATGAGTAAATCATCAAAATGTGGCATATACAAATAATGGAGAATTACTCAGCCTTTTAAAGGAAGGAAATTCTGACACGTGATACAACATGAGAGAACTTTGAGAACCTTATGCTATGTGAATTAAGCCAGTCACAAAAGGACAAAGACTATATTATTCCACATAAGTGGAATCTTACATAAGATACCACTTATATAATATAGGTGATATTATATAAGATATAAGATACCTTTTATAAGGTACCTAGATACCTAGAATAGTCAAATTCATACAGACAGAAAATAGAATGGTGTTTTGCCATGGCATAAGCGGAGGGGGGAATGAGGAGTTATTGACAGGCATAGGGTTTCAGTTTTGCAAGATGAAGAGAGTTCTGGAGATCAGTGGTGGTGATGGACGTGAATGTACTTAACACCTGTAAACTGTACACGTAAAAATGTTATGATGGAAAGTTTTATGCATAATTTACCACAAAGTTTTTTTAAAGAAGGGAAAAGATATACCATGTAAATTGGAAGTAAAAAGAAAGCTAAGGCCAATGAATGAATGTCAGGCAAATTTAAAAAGTTATTTAAATTGGACAGAAAAGGCTGCTTTATCATCATTGTGCATCATTATGCTGATAGTCCTCTACTGTGAAGAGGAAACTATAAGGAATTTCTATGCACCAACTAACTTGGCATCAAAATATAGAATTAAAAACTGCAGAAATGACAAGGAGAAATGGAAAGAAACAGACCTTTAATTCCCAGTAATGAGATTCTCAATGATGAGAATCTTAACACACCTTTTTGGTTAGCAAATCAAGTCAATAAACATAATAAAAGATACATAAGATCTATTTTTCAATTAAACTGATGTGTAGTTTACATACAGTAAAACACATAATGAATTTTTACTTATGTCTATACTCATGTAATTGGCAGTTATGTCAAGAAACAGACAGAAAGTTTCCTTGGGTTCCTTAACCAGTCAATCTTCAAGGTATCTATATTCTAACCTCTACCACCACGGATTCACTTTAACTGCATTTCACTCTAGCCTATATAGTTTTCTCTGCTCACCTTTTTTCATAATATTTTTGAGATTCATTCATGTTTCATATATAATCAGTTTGTTCTTTCTTTCTCCCTCCTTCCCTCCTTCTCTCTCTCTCTCTTTCTCTCTTTGTTTCTTTCTTTGATGGAGTTTCACTCTTGTTGCCCAGACTGGAGTGCAATGGCGCAACCTCGGCTCACCGCAACCTCTGCCTCCCAGGTTCAAGTGATTCTTCTGTCTCAGTCTTCCATTTAGCTGGGATTACAGGCGTGTGCCACCAAGCTTGGCTAATTTTGTATTTTTAGTAGAGACGGTGTTTCTTCATCTTGGTCAGGCTGGTCTCAGTTTGTTCATTTTTATAGTTGTCTAGTGTCAATTGTATAAAGATAACACAGATTGTTTTATGTACATCTTTGATAAGTTTGTCTGTGTCACCACCCAAATCTCATGTCCTTACATTCCAAAACCAATTATGCCTTCCCAATAGTCCCCCAAAGTTTTAACTCATTTCAGCATTAACTCAAAACTCCACAGTTCAACATCTCATATGAAACAAGGCAAGTCCCTTCTGCCTAGATTTTAAAGGTTGTATGGAAATGCCTGGATGTCCTGGCAGAAGTTTGCTGCAGTGGCAGGACTCTTATGGAGAACCTCTGCAGAAAGGAAATGTGAATGGAGCCTCCACACAGAGTCCTTACTGGGATACCACCTAGTGGAGCTATGAGAAGACAGCCACTGTCCTCCAGGCCCCAGAATGGTATATCCACTGACAGCTTGCACCATGTGCCTGGAAATGCCACAGGTATTCAACACCAGCCTGTGAAAGCAGCAGGGAGGGAGGCTGCATCCTGCAAAACCAGAGGGGCAGAGCTTCCCGAGATGATGGGAACCCACCTCTTGCTTCAGCCTGACCTGGATGTGAGACATGGAGTCAAAGGAAATCATTTGGAGCTTTAAGATTTGACTTCCCTGCTGGATTTTGGACTTGCATGGGGCTTGTAACCCCTTTGTTTTGGCCAATTTCTCCCATTGGGAACGGCTGTATTTACCCAATGCCTGTAGGAAGTAACTAACTTGCTTTTGATTTTATAGGTTCATAGGTGGAAGGGGCTTGCCTTGGCTTAGATGATACTTTGGACTGAGGACTTTTGAGTTAATGCTGAATTAAGACTTTGGGGGACTGTTGGCAAGGCATGATTTGTTTTGAAATGTGAGGATATGAGATTTGGGAGGGGTCTGAGGTGGAATGATATGGTTTTGCTGTCTCCCCACCGAAATCTCATCTT
>NW_012102123.1:226634-271157 GCF_000951045.1 Mandrillus leucophaeus
AAAATATATAAAAAATAAAATATAAAATGTTACTCTAAAATACAGAAAGCTACCTGAGTTTTCTTTGAAATTAGAGCGCCATCTGACACTGTTTTGGATCATATGATGAAATTAGAACCTGCTGAGCCTTCCCCTGCCTGCTTAAAAAAACAAAACAAAACAAAACAAAAAAAAAACAACTTTTTTTTAGCTTTATTGAGGTGTGATTGACAAATAAATATTTCATATATTTAGGGTGCACAATGTAATGTTATGATATATGTCTACATAGTGAAATGATTAGTATAATCAGGGAAATTAGCATATTCACTACATCACATAATTACCTTTCTGTGGTGAGAAAACATGGTATCTACTCTCCTAACAAATTTTAAGTATGCAACACATTATTAACTGTAGTCACCATACTGTACCTTAGGTCTCTACACTTATTCATCTTATAGCTGAAGAGTTACACCCTTTAATCAATATCTACTTTTCTGCCCAACCCTGGTAACCACCATTCTACTCATTTTATTCTTTGGTACTGTGAGGTCTTTTTTATTTTAGATTCCACACATAAAAATATTATGCATTATTTAACTTACTTCACTTACGATAATGTCTATAATATCCCCAAAGTTCATCCTTATGGTTACAAACGGCAAGACTTTCTTTTCCTACAGGCTGAATAATATTTCACTCTATATATATATATACACACACACACACACACACACACACATATATGTATATATGAAATATATGTACGTCTCATATATATACCACATTTTCTTGATCTGTTGTCAATGGAAACTTGTTTCCATATCTTGACTATGGTGAACAATGTTGCATGCCATGGGAGTGCAGATATCTCTTTGAAATAGTGATTATTTCTTTTGGACATATGTAGATTTATTTCTGGACTCTCTATTCTGTTCCATTGGTCTATGTGTCTGTATTTTTGCCAGTACTATATTGCTTTGATTATTATAGCTTTGTAATATAATTTGAAATCAGGAAATGTGATGCCTCCAGCTTTCTTCTTGATCAAGATTGCTTTAGCTATGCAGGGTCTTTTCTGGTTCCATACAAACAACAAGTTTTTTTTCCATTTATCTAAAAGTGTCATTGGAATTTTGATAAGGATTGCATTGAATTTGTAGATCACATTAGGCAGTATGGACATTTTAATAATATTAGTTTTTCCAAACCATGAACATAGAATATCTTTCCACCAATTTGTGTCTTCCAAAATTTTCTTTATTGATATTATATAATTTTTAGTATACCAATTTTTAACTTCCTTGGGTAAATGTATTCCTAAGTATTTTATTTCTTATTGACACTATTGTATATGAGATTATTTCTTGAATTATTTTTTGGAATGCAATATTCATTATTAGTGTAGAGCAATGCAGCTGATTTTTGTATGCTGATTTTGTATCCTGCAACTTTATTGAATTCGTTTATTTCTTCTAAGTTTTTTGGTGGACACTTTCAGGTTTTCTATACACAACATCATGTCATCTGCAAACAGCAACAATATAACTGCCTCATTTTCAATTTGAATGACTCATTTTTTTTTCTTGCTCATTTGTTATTGCTAGGACTTCTAGTACTATGCTGAATATAAGTGATAAGATGGGCATTCTTGCCTTGTTATTTATCTTAGATGAAAAGATTCAACTTTTCACCATTGAGTATGATGTTATCTGTGGGCTTGTCATATCTGATCATTACTGTGTTGGGGTCCATTCCTTCCATACCTTATTTGTTGTGAGATTTTTTTTAATAATGAAAGAATGCTGAATTTGGGAAAATGTTTATTCTGTATCTATTGTGATTATTATACAGTTTTTGTTCTTCATTCTACTAATGTCTTATATCACATTCATTGATTTGTATATGTTGAAACATCCTTGCATGCCTGAGATTAATATCATTCTATAAAAGTGCATAAATCTTTGTTATTGTGCTGTTAAATTTAGTTTGCAGCATTTTGTTGAGGATTTTTGTATCTATGTTCATCAGGGATATTGGCCTGTAATTTTCTTTTGTTATAGTGTTTTTGTCTGGCTTTGGCATCAGGGTAATGACAGCCTAGTAAAATGAGTTTGGAAGTATTCCCTCTTGTTCAATTTTTGTAAGAGTTTAAATAGGGTTGATATTAGCTCTTTACATGTTCAGCAGAATTCACCCATGAGGCCATCAGGTCTGGAACTTTTCTTTTTTGAGAGATTTGTAATTACTAATTCAATCTTCTTACCCATTATGGGTCTGTTAAGATTTTCTATTTCTTAATGATTCAGTCTTGGTAGGTTGTATGTTTCTAGAAAGCTAGCTGTATCTTCTAGGTTGTCAAATTTGTTGGGATATGATTGCTCATATTACTCTCTTATAATCTTTTGCATTTTTTGTGGTATCAGTTGTAATGTCTCCTCTTTTATTTGTATTGTTTGAGTATTGTCACTTTTTTGTTAACATGTCTAATTAAATTTTTGTTATTTTTGTTTGTCATTTTAATAAACTGGCTCTTAGTTTTATTGAACTTTTCTATGGTTTCTTAAGTTTCTATTTTTTGCTCTGATCTTTATTATTTTCTTCCTTCTACTAACATTGGGCTTAATCTGTTCTTTTTCTAGTTCCTCGAAGTACAATGTTAAGCTATTTATTTGAAATCTTCTTTTTAAATGTAGGTGTTTATTCCTATAAACTTCCCTCTTAAAACTGCTTTGATTGTGTTCTATAAGTTTGGGTACATTGTGTTTTCATTTTGAGTTACCTCAAGACATTTTTAAATTTTTAACATTTCTTGTTTGACCCATTGGTTTTTCAGGAACACGTTGTTTAATTTGGACATGTTTGTGAATTCTTAGTTTTTTCCCTGTTATCAATTTCCAGTTTCATATAATTATGGTAAGAGAAGATACTCAATATGATTTCAATCTTTTAAAATTTGTTAATACTGAATATTATTTCACTTTTTATATATTTGTTAAGACATTTTTTGTGATCTAATATTATAATCTATCCTGGAAAAGGTTCTGTATGTACTTAAAAAGAATGTGTAATCTGCGGCTGCTGCTGATAGATACAACGTTCTGTATATGTCACTCAAGTCCATTTAGTCTAAATTATAAAGTTCAGTGTTTCCTTATTGATTTTCTGTCTGGACGATCTGCCCATTGATGAGTTTTGAAGTCCCCTACTATTATTGTATTATAGTCTATCTCTCTCTTCATATCTATTACTATTTTCTTTATATATTTAGTTGCTTTGATGTTGGGCCCATTTACAATTGTTATATCCTCTTGATGAATTGAACATTTTTCATTGCATAGTGACCTTATTTGTCTTGTTTTATGGTTTTACCTTGAAGTTTATTTTACCTGATATAACTATAGCTATTCCTGTCCATTTTTTACTTCTTTTATTTGCCTGAGACATCTTTTTTTATCCCTTTGCTTTTAGTCTATGTGTGTTCTTAAAAATGAAGTGAGTCTCTTCTAGGCAGCACATAGTTGTGTCTTGTTTTGTTATTCATTTAGTTGCTCTATCTTTTGATTGTAGGTTTTAGTCCATTTACATTTAACGTAATTACTGATTGGTAAGGGTTTACTATTGGCAATTTGTAAATTGTTTTCTGGTTGTTTTATAGAAACTTGTTCCTCTCTTGCTCTCTTGCTGTCTGCTTTTGTGATTTGAAGTTTTTCTGTAGTGGTATGCTTTGATTCCCTTCTCTTTATTTTTTGTGTATATATTCTAGGTTTTTCCTTTGTGGTTACCATGAGGCATACATAAAACATCTTATAATTATACCAGTCTAGTTTAAACTGTTAATGACTCACTTTGCTTACATACAAAAGCCCTGCACTTTTACCTCACTTTCTCCTCACATTTTGTATTTTTGATATCATAGTTTACATCTTTATATATTGTGTATCTGTTAAGTTATTGTAGCTGTAATCATTTTTAATACTTTTAACTTTTAACCTTTATACTGGATTATAAATGATTACACACCACAGTTACAGTAGTACAGTATTCTGAATTTGACTATATATTTACTTTTTACCAACAAGTTTTATACTTTTATTTGTTTTCTTATTAATAAATAGCAGCTTTTTATTTCAGCTTTAATTTCCTTTAGGATTTCTTGTGATGTAGTTCTAGTAGTGATAAACTCCTTCAGCTTTTGTTTATCTGGGAAAGTCGTTATCTCTAACTCATTTATGAAGGACAACTTTGCCAGGTAAAATATTTTTGTTCACCAGGTTTTTTTTCTTTCAGCACCTTGAATATGTCATCTCACTCTTTCTTGGCCTAAAAGTTCCAGCTACAAAATCTGCTGAAAGCCTTAACAGAATTCCAGTGTATGTAATAAGCTTGTTTTATCTTTCTGCCTTCAAAATTCTCTTTATCTTTGATTTTTAACAGTTTGATTGTAATATGTTTCGGTGAACTCTTTTGGGTTGAATCTGATTGGTAACCTTTGAAGTTCATGTACCTAAATGTTCATATCTTCTTTCCCCATAAATGAAAAGTTTTCAGCCATTGATTCTTTAAATAAACTTTCTGTTACTTTCCCTTTCTCTTCTCCTGAAAATTCTATAATATGAACATTAGTTCTCTTGATACTGTCCTATAGATCCTGTAGGCCTTCATTCCTTTTCATTCCTTTTCCTTTCTTCTCCTCTGACTAGATGATTTCAAATGATCTGTCTTCAAATTTCTATATTTTTTTCTGTGTTATCTAGTCTGCTATTAAAACTCTCTATCGTATTTTGTAGTGCAATCATTGTATTCTTCAGCTCCAAAATTTTCATTTGGTTCCATTTTATGAATTTGATCTCTTTGTTGAACCTATTTTTTGTTGTTGTATTATTGCTGATTTTGTTAAATTGAGAGTCTGTGTTTTTTCATAGCTCAATTAGCTTCTAAAGAATATTATTTGAATTTTTTTATCAGGTAGTTTATGGGTCTCCAATATGTTGGCATTGGTTTTGGAAGTTTTCTGTGTCCTTTGATTATGTCATTTTTTCTCAATTCTTTGTCATTCTTATAGCTTTGTATAGGTGTCTACACATTTAAACAGGCAGTCCTCTCTTACAGACTTTATGGATTGGCTTCAACAAGGAAAAACCTTCAACTGTGGGCAGTGGGACACACTGGAACATGCTGTGGCACTGGGCCTAGTGACACAGGGCACCAAGTGCAAGAGGTACAGTGACTCCAGGTCTAGGGAGGTGCAGTGTCTCATCAGCTCAGGTAAGCTGCAGTTTGCAACTGCATGGTTTATGGTTGCAAGAACTGCAGAAGATTTGTAGTGGCTGCAGGGGCTGTTGGGGATCGTCAACAGTGCCTATGGCTATAGTGACAAAAGATTAGAGAAAGCAGGCAGCAGTGAGGGCCAGTGCTGCACATTCTTGACTGTGGGAGCTAGCTTCTGGCATGTGCATAGTGGTGGAGCGTGGTGACATGGATCTGGAAACTACGCATGTGCACAGCTGCAGGGACGAAATTGGCAGCATGCATGCACATAGCTGTAGGGACCAGCTGTAGGTATAAATATGGTGGTGTGGGTCGGTGACAAGAGTCATATACAGCTGCTTGTGCATAGCATCTGCAGGGGTCATGGCTGTCAGCATTCATAAGCTCAGCTGCAGGGGTCAGCTGTGGGAGCATGCAGAGAGTGCTCTTGCCCTCTCTTTCTCTCTTCTTGCCTTGAACAAGGGCATAATGGCCATTTTATTGCCATATTTAAAACATCATAAAATCTCAGAGATTTATTTCTTACAGAAATAAACTAAAGAAAGAGCATCAGCAACCATTTACGTTTTGACTTCTTGTTTTGTGAGGGAAAGAAAATGTCATTGTAGTCATCTGAAAGGATTCATAATCGATAAGTGTGTGTAATGATCAGAATAGATGGTCATATCCATAGAATAGAGTTAATAAAAAGATGAAGGTACAAATGGGAACTTATTTTATGATAAGGTTGCTTCAAATCAGTGGTAATAAATTAAAACAAGTTCATAGCTAGTTGAAGGAAGGAAAATAATAAAGATGGAGACTTATCTTGCTTTTTTTTTTTTTCCCTGAGACAAGAGTCTCACTCTTGTTGTCCAGGCTGGAGTGCAGTGGCGCGATCTCAGCTCACTGCAACCTCCGCCTCCCGGGTTCAAGCAGTTCTCCTACCTCAGCCTCCTGAGTAGCTAGGATTACACTCATGCACCACCACGCCTGGCTAATTTTTGTAATTTTTGTAGAGACGGCGTTTTGCCATTTTGGCCAGGCTGATCTCAAACTCCTAACTTCAGGTGATCTGCCCACCTTGGTGTCTCAATGTGCTTACTAAGCAAAAATTAGGAAATCTTTATTTCTTCTGTAATGCTTCTCCAACATGTAGAACGAGATCTTTGCCTTAAATGTCCACTTTTTAAATAGTTATTACTGCAGGCCAAGTGTTGAAGAAGTAAACTGGGAATATTACATTGGCTTATTGTACTTTAAAATTATAGTTGCCTTTATTAACCACAAGTTGAATTTGTATTACCCACAAAGATGAATCAGCATTTCCCTGAAGTGAAAACAACAAGGAAATAATTTTTGTTGTATTTATAGTGTTGAAACAAAGAAGTGCATCTTTGTGTTTTTCTTTTCTAGTTTTCCTAACAGTATTATTCAATCCCTATAAAATGATTTGTGTGACTTCACTTTTTTTCAGTTAAGCTATAATAAGAAATGTATGTTTATTGAATTGGTGCTAAAAGTTACTGGAAAAATCATGTGGGTCTGATGCCTTTGGGAATAAGATACTGATTACTTTTTTATTTTTATTAATACTTGTTTTATGGTTGTGAAGACTAATCATGGCATTTATACTTTCCAAGAAAATTGTCCATTGCATGGGTTTTTAACTTATTGGCAAACAGCTGTTCATATCAATTCATAGTTTCTAAAATACTTCATTATATGTTTGTGCTCCTTTATTTTTTCCTGATATTGTTTGTTTCTATTCTTTCTCACTCACTTTCTCTCTCTCGCTCTCACTCTCTCCCACCGTCAAAGCATTTGTCTGTTATATTCGTCTTTAAAAATAGTGTTTAATCTTAATGATCAACTCTACTTTTTGTTTATTTGCTACTTAATTACTTTTGTCTCTTATTTTTATTTCCTTTTTTCTATTTGGTTTAGATTTTGTGTTGTTCCTTTTTTCACCCTTTGGATTTGAATATTAGGTAATTAATCATAAATTTGTCCTTTACTTACAGCTTAGGGGTGCATACTATTGGTTCTAATATACAGCAGTGTGTTTAAAATATTTTATAACATTTCCTTAGATTTTCTCTTTAATGATTTTTGAAGAAATGAGTCTTATAATTTCTCAAGGGTGTTTTGGCTATTATATTTGTGTTCTAATTTTATGTATTTTTGTGGTGAATGTTCTCTCCCCAAAGCCCATCTAAACATGAGAAAAATATCAGAGAAACCCAAATAGAAGGATATACAATATTCTGGCCAGTATACATGAGAACTGACAAGGTCATTAAAAACAGCGAAAGTCTAAGAAACTATCAAAGTCCAGAGGAGACTAAGAACACATGACTACTCAATGCAATGTGGTATCTTGGATGGAATACTGGAACGTAAAAAGGACATGGGAAAAACTAGTAACATTTGAATTAATTGTGGAGTTTATTTAGTAGTAATAAGCTGATGTTGCTTCATTAGTTTTGACAAATTTATCATTGTTAACAACAAAAGAAACTGGGTGAACATTGTATGGGAACTCTCTACAGTAGATATGGAACACTTCTATAAATCTAAGACTATTCTAAAAATTGCTTACATTTTAAGATAGCTAGACAAAGCAGAACAAAAACTCTCCTGGGGCTTGTTCCCCCAGTCAGCATACAATATGCCCATATGCCTATCATGCCTCTCTGTCCCTGCTATCTTGATCTTTTTGCACAATACTTTCTCGTTTGCTCATTTTACTTTGCCCCACCCTCATGGACCTTTTTCTTGTTCCTCCAGCATGCCAACTGTGATGACTCTGAAGGACATGTTCACATGTTGTCCCCAGAATCTATGTATCTTACTCCCTCGAATACTTTATATTTTTATGAAAATGTCCCTTTTGAAGTGATGTATGTCTGACCACTTTATTTTAAAGTACAACTTACCTAAGTCTTCTCCTTATCCTTTTATCACATTTCTTTTATTTTTCCTTCATAGCATTTATAGCTTCCATCTATCTCCCTGCCCACACACCCACCCACACACACACACACGCACAGTTTTCTTTATTGTCTGTCTGCATTAATTAGACATAAATTTCATTAGGGTAGCAATCCTTTTATGTTTTATTCACTGATGTGCCTTTAAGTCCTGTAAAACATCTGACACGTAGTAAGAACTCAGTGAGTATTGATTGAGTAAAATGAATTAGTTAGGACACTTTAGTAGTAGCCCAAGAGAAATGCCAGTGATTTGGACTTGGTTTATGGCAGTGAAGATGGAGTGAAGTGGTCAGCTTTAGTATGTATTTGGGATGTTGAGCAAATAGGACATGTGGATAAATTAGATGTAAATCCTTTGGGAAGGAGAAGAGTGAAGAATTGCTCTTAGGTGTGTGTTTAAGGTGGGACCATTTAATAAGATGGGAAAGATTTTAGAGGAGCATATGGGGTGGAGAACTCAGAGTAATGTTTGAGATGTTGGATTTGAGATGGCTTTCAGATATCCAAAAGGAGATGTTCAGTATGAGTTTCCCATTTGAGGAGAATGGAGCTAGAAATACTGACTTGGGAGTCATCAACAGATGGTCTTTAAAGCCATGGTACTAAATAAGATCATGTAGGAATAGAAAATAAAAGAGTAGAGGATCAAGTGCACCCCATAAATATAATCATGTGACCAGAGGAGACATAGAGTTAAAAAAAAAAAACAAACAAACAGGAGGTAATATAGCAAGGGTGGGAGCAAAAAACTAGACAGAAGTAGCATCATAGGGGCTTTGAAAAGATTTTTAAAGAGGAAATAAGTCAACAATATCAAACACAGCTAAGTAGTCATTAAGATGAAGACCAAAAGTTAGCCCTTGGCTTGGGCAAGATGCAGCCCACTGATGTCTATAATATAGTTTATTTTCACTGAAGCATTGAGGAAGAAACCCTAATTGGCATGGATCAGGAAGAAAATGGGAGGTCTGGAAGTACAGACAGTGACTATAGCCAGGGAAGGAGGGCTAGGAAATACAGCACATCTGGGATCTCTCTATTTTTGTGTTTAAGAGGCTAGCAGAGGTGTCCAAGAGAGAGGATACAGGCATGGGTTCTCAGTTTCTGTTTCTGGTCAGGCCAGTACAGATGCTTCCTCATCCCTCTTTTCCATTTACCACTAGAGACAGAAACTAAAAACATGATTTTCGGCTGCTAAAAGCCTAAAACAAAATGAAACAGAACAACTATTACAACAAAATAAGACAGGTTGGACAAGTGTGGGCTAGAGCATGGTGTATCAAGTAGATTTCAAGTATCAAGTAGATCAAGTAGATTCGATGGTGGAAAGCTGAGAGACAATATTCTGTATAGCAAGAGAAAAACAGAGAAACAGAAAACAAAGGATTCATTTTAAACATTGCAAGGGATTATAAATTAAATTATAGAGACCAAGCTATTAATTTGTACAATAGGATGAAATGGGTTAAAAAGCCCTATTATTATAAAAGTTTCTGTTTGGATTTGAAAACTGCTCTACTCAATTTTTCTGTGTATAAAAGCATTCTCATATACAAAATATAAAACCAAAGTAATGAATAAAGATTAATTATACAAATGCAAATGAACAGAAAGCTTAAATCTCGACAATGTTCTCCTAATAATTTTACTTCTGGGTTGGAGTTTGAGACAAAGGAAAACCAAAGAAAAAGTACTAACTTTGTTGGACACTCCCCGCTGCAAATGACCCACCAGTAGCTACATGAACTGAGGATGCTGAGGCATGGAAGGAAGAAAAGCATACCCAACTATAGCTCTTGACAATGGTAGTCACCATCCTACTTGGTTTGGAGTCCTAGAGAATCCTAAACCGTGGACACACAGGATACTTCCTACTCTGATCACAATGATAGCTGTTAGGTTGGTGCAAAAGTAATTGCAGTCTTTGTAAAGATCTAACAGTTCTAGGGTACATAATGGAAAGTAGTCAGAGTTACGAAGTGTCCGAGAGGAAAAACTTTTAGGAATTGTGGATGTATTGGATATACAGTGAGCACTCCATATCCATGGGTTCCATATCCACAGGTAGATTCAACCAATCACAGATCAAGAATATAATATTCACATAATGCAGAACTCTTGGATACAGAGGGCTGAGTTTTCATATCTGCAGGTTACATAGGACCAATGGCAGAACTTGATCATCCATTGGGAGCATGGGAGATGCTAGAACAAATCCTCCACAGACACTGAGAGATGACTCTATACTGGTACTGTCGAACTCAGTAAAACCTCTTTTTTTCCATGTCCATGGAATATTTGTGAAATTATAAAATTACAAAATTTCCATGAAGGCTCCACAAATTCCTAAAAGTGCAAATTTTATAGACATATTTATAAGTACAACAATATAAACATTAACAAAAACAACAACAGGAAAACTCTAATCCCTTGGAAATTGAAAAATAAAATTTCTGAATGAACACAAGGGTCAAAAAAGAAATTAGAAATTCAATTATAATCTTTTAGAAATAATAATGGTTGGAAAACAATAAATCCCAATCTATGCCATGTGACAAATACTATACTCAGAATAACATTTATAAACAAATATTTTATTAAAAAACAATAAAGAAGAAAGTTAAATGACATGAAAATGTAACTCAAGAAGGTAGGTGGGGTAGGTAAATAGCCAGCAAAGCAAACGGAAGGCACTAATAAATATATGTGCTAAATTTAGTGAATTAAAGAACAATAAAATTCAAAAATAAGTTCATGTGCAAGTTCTTTGAGAATTCCAGGGAAAACAGAAAAACTACTGGCATCAACCTAAAGGGCACATGAGAGTGGCATTGGCAGTGGGAAGCAGGGCGCCCCAGTGAGAGGGTTGATGAGGTGAGCTATATCTCTGCAAAGCCCAGCATGGCCCGAAGACAGTCCTGCATCTGACACCAGTTCATGAGCCGCAATCTGAGGAAAGAATGTGCCTAACCTCTTCGAGTCTTAGGTACCACTCCAAAGAGTAAGAAGAATGGCTCAGTCCTGAATAGAGAGACTTTTGAATAAGAATGGACCAAGTTTACATTACCAAATTGTACCAAGATATTTTGGGATTGAACTAATTTCTTTTTTCTTCAACTTTTCATTTTAAGTTCAGGGGTGCATGTGCAGGATGTGCAGGTTTGTTACATAGGTAAATGTGCCATCGTGGTTTGCTGCACAGATCATCCCATCATCTATGTGTTAAGCTCAGCATTCATTAGCTATTCTTTCTGATACTCTCCTTCCCTCCAGCCCCCATCCAAGAGGCCCCAGTGGGTACTGTTTCCCACTATGTGTTCATGTGTTCTCAGCATTCAGCTCCCACTTATAAGTGAGAGCATGCAGTGTTTTGCTTTCTGTTCCTGTGTTGGTTTGCTAAGGATAATGACTTCCAACTCCATCCATGTCCCCTTATGGCTGCACAGTATTCCATGGTGTATGTGTACCACATTTTCTTAATCCAGTCTATCATTGATGGGCATTTAGGTTGATTCCATGTCTTCGCTATTATGAATAATGCTGCAATGAGCACATGTGTGCATATATCTTTATAATAGAAAGATTTTTTTTTTTTTTTCAGGTAAATACCCAGAAATGGGATTGCTGGGTTGCATGGTATTTCTGCCTCTAGGTCTTTGAGGAATCACCACACTGTCTTCCACAATGGTTGAACTAATTTACATTCCCACCAACAGTAAAATTTTTTTTTCTCCACAACCTCATCAGCATCTGTTGTGTTTTGGCTTTTTAATAATTGCCATTCTGACTAATGTGAGATGGTATCTCATTGTGATTTTGGTTTACATTTCTTTAATGATTAGTGATGCTGAGCATTTTTTCTTATGTTTGCTGGCCACATGTATGTCTATTTTTTTTTGAGAAGGGTCTGTTCGTGTCCTTTGCCCACTTTTTAATAGGGTTTTTTTTTCTTGTAAATTTGTTTAAGTTACTTGTAAACTCTGGATATTAGACCTTCATCAGATGAATAGATTGCAAAAATTTCCTCACATTCTGTAGGTTGTCGGTTCACTGTGATGATAGTTTCTTTTGCTGTGCAGAAGCTCTTTAGTTTAATCAGATCCCATTTGTCAATTTTTGCTTTTGCTGCAATTGCTTTTGGCATTTTCATCATGAAATCCTTGCCTGTGCTTGCGTCCTGAATGATATTGCCTAGATTTTCTTTTAGGGTTTTTTTTTTTTTTTATAGTTTGGGGTTTTACATTTAAGTCTTTAATTCATCTTGGGTTAACTTTTGTACGTGGTGTAAGGAAGGGGTCCAGTTTCAAGTGTCTACATGTGGCCAGCCAGTTCTTCCAACACCATTTATTAAATAGGAAATCCTTTCCCCATTGCTTGTTTTTGTCAGGTTTATTGAAGATCAGATGGTTGTAGGTATGTGGTCTTGTTTCTAGAGTTCTCTAGTCTGTTACATTGGCCTATGTGTCTGTTCTTGTACCAGTACTATGTTGTTTTGGTTACCATAGCCTTGTAGCCTTGTTTGAAGTTGGGTAGTGTGATGCCTCTAGCTTTGTTCTTTTTGCTTAGGATTGTCTTGGTTATTTGGGCTCTATTTTAAGAGCCTGAATTCCATATAAATTAAAAGATTTTTTTTCTAATTCTGTGAATAATGTCACTAGTATTTTAATGGGAATAGCATTGAATCTATAAATTACTTTGGGCAGTGTGGCCATTTTCATGATGTTGATTCTTCTTATCTATGTACATGAAATGTTTTTCCTTTTCTTTGTGTCCTCTCTGATTTCTTTGAGCCAGCGTCTGTAGTTCTCCTTGAAGAATTCCTTCACTTCCCCTGTTAGCTGTATTTTCAAGTATTTTATTCTTTCTGTAGCAATTGTGAATGGGAGTTCATTCATAATTTGTCTCCCTGCTTGCTTCTTGTTAGTGTATAGAAATGCTAGTGGGTTTTGCACATTGATTTTGTATCCTGAGATTTTGCTGAAGTTGCTTATCAGCTTAAGAAGCTTTGGGGCTGAGAGAATGAGGTTTTCTAGACATAGAAACATGTCATCTTCAAACAAAGATGATTTGACTTCTTCACTTCCTATTCAAATACACTTTATTTCTTTCTCTTGCCTGATTTTCCTGACCAGAACTTCCAATAATATGTAGAATAGGAGTGGTGAGAGAGGACATCCTTGTCTTGCGCTGGTTTTCAAGGGGAATGCTTCCACTTTTGCCCATTCCGTATGATGTTGGCTGTGGGTTTGTCAAACATTGTACCTGAAAGCATAACAGTCTCTCAGACCACAGCACAATCAAATTAGTACTCAAGATTAAGAAATTCACTCCAAACCACACAACTACATGGAAATTGAACAACCTGCTCCTGAATTACTCTTAGGTAAATAATGAAATTAAGGCAGAAATCAAGTAGTTTGAAACTAATGAGAACAAAGAGACTAATGAGAACAAAGAAACTAATGAGAACAAAGAGAATCTCTGGGAAGCAGCTAAAGCAGTGTCAAAAGATAAATTTACAGCACTAAATGCCCACATCAAAAAGCTAGAAAGATCTCAAGTTAACAACCTAACATCTCAACTAAAAGAACTGGAGAACCAAGGGAAAACAAACCCCAAATCTAGCAGAAGACAAGAAAAAACCAAGATCAGAACTAAACTGAAAGAGATCGAGACATGAAAAACCCTTCAAAAAATCCAGGAGATGTTTTTTTTAAAAAAATAATAAAATAGATAGACTGCTAGCTAGACTAATAAGGAAGAAAGAAGAATCAAATCAACATAATCAGAAATGATAAAAGGGACATCATCACTGATCCTATAGAAATACAAACAACCATCAGAGAATACTATAAACACCTCTATGTAAATAAACAAGAAAATCTAGAAGAAATGGTTAAATTCCTGGACATGTGTCCCAGGACTGAACTATACCCTCCCAAGACTTTATTTCCCAAGACTTTATTTCCAGTAAGAAATTGAACCCCTGAATAGACCAATAATTAGTTCTGAAATTGAGGCAGTGATATGGTTTGGCTCTGTGTCCCCACCCAAATCTCATCTCAAATTGTAATGCCATAATATCCACATGCTGAGAGCAGGACCTGGTGGGCGGTGATTGGATCGTTGAGGAGTTTTCCCTTATCCTGTTCTCATGAGAGTGAGTGAGCTCTCATGAGATCTTATGAGCATATAAGTGTTTGACAATTCCTCCTAAACACACACTTTCTCCTGCCACCATGTGAAGAAGGTGCCTGGTTCCCCTTCTGCCATGACTGTAAATGTGAGTGTAACTGTGAGTCAATTAAACCTCTTTCCTTTATAAATTACTCAGTCTTAGGTATTTTTTTATAGCAGTATGAGAACGGACTAACACAGGCGGTAATAAATAGCCTATCAAACAAAAAAGCCCAGGACTAGATGATTCACAGCAGAATTCTACTAACAGTGTTACAAAGAAGAGCCAGTACTATTTCTACTAAAACTACTCCAAAAAATTAAAAAGGATAGACTCCTCCCTAAATCATTCTATGAGGCCAGCATCATCCAGATACCAAACCTGGCAGAGATACAACACAAATAAGAAAACTTCAGGCCAATATCTTTCATGAATATTGATGCAAAAGTCCTCCATAAAATACTGGCAATCTGAATCCAGCAGCAAATCAAAAAGCTTATCCACCACGATCAAGTTGGTTTCATCCCTGGGATGCAAGGCTGCTTCAACATATGCAAATCAATATATGGGATTCATCACATAAACAGAACTAAAGACAAAAACCACATGATTATCTCAATAGATGCAGAAAAGACCTTCCATAAAATTCAATATCCCTTCCTGTTAAAAACTTTCAATAAACTAGATATTGAAGGGACTAGTTTTTAAACTTGGAAAGAAATAGATCAAATCTCTAATTGGGCAATACAGGGACTAGAGAAGTAAATTAAGTTGAGATATATAAAATAAAATTGGCTTTTATACCTGAGTTAAAAGATGTATGAGTGTCACACGAACTACAAATATGAGACAAAATGTTTCACTTCTGTAGTAATAAAAGAAATACAATGTACAATTTATGAAGGTGACAACAGTTTGGTCAATGTCTGTCTTCCCCCACTCACTATGAACTCCATGAGAACAGGGGCCAAACCTGTTTTTGGTCAACACAGTACATGTGGTATACGGAAGGTAGTGGTGCTTAGTAAGAATGAATTGAAAGAAGGAAAAAAAATGGGTAGGAAAGAGGAAGAGAAGGAGAGAGAGAGGGAAGAAGATTTAGAAGGAGGGTGGTGGAGGGAGAGGCAGGGGAAAGAGCAGGCAAGGGGAGTGGGTTTTTCTGTGGAATACAATTTGGAAAACATAGGCTGTGCTTTCTAAGGTCTTTGCCCTATAAATATTTATGTTGGAATGCTCACATGTGTTTAACACCCAGATGAATTTGGAGTGGGTATACAGAACTAGATTTCAGAGTATTGGAATTCTTTTAAGCATCTTGACTAATGGTAGGAGTTAAAGCTTTAAATCTTGACAACTGCAAATTACTCCAGATGACATTTACAGTGGTGGGAGATGGCAAGCCATATCTGATACTCCTGTCCTCCATCTTCTCATCCCCTTTCGTAAATCTGCTGCTCCCCTTTTAAGCTTATTCATATTCATTTCTGAAAAAAACTCTTTAAATCATAACCACATGTCATCACTTTATGTGCCTTCCTCATCCCTTCCCTCTTTCCTGTGTTCCTTGCTCCTCTTATCATTCTGCATCTGTCCCTTCTTTCCCTGAACAAATATAACAAACCAATTCCATGGCCTTTCCCATTTTGTTCCTCTTCATCTGAAATTCTTTACTTTGTCCCTGTCCTTTCTAAATGTGGAGTCCAGCAGAAAGGCACTACTCTAGATGTAGCCCCACAGCCAGTACAATGCGACAGTCATGTTTCTGAACCTGAATATCAGGTCTTTATTAATCCACGTTAAAAGTACACTTGGTTTGGAGCAGCCCATAAGGCTTTTGGCTCAGGGTGTGCTCACAACCCACTGAGCTTTCTTGGGTGCTTGGTCAGGCTAAATCATGTCCAGGCTGGACAGGTAGCATCAATAGCTGTCATGATCCTTTTCAAATGACCTGGTTATTCCTGTTATTGTACACCTTGCAGTTTTCAGGCTGTATGAAATAAATAAAACCCTCTGCAAACTTGCAGTTTGTTTGCCAAGCAACAGAATGACATGAGAATTAACTTTTGTGGCCTGATAAAACCAGGACTTACGCAGTTTGAATACTTTACCAGTTTCGTTCCATTGTGGATTCTATTCATTTCCTAATGAATTTACAGAACCTCTGGGCTTTTTAAAGGTGAAGCGGAAGTTGGGCTTCACCTTCACTTCGACAAGACCGGCCCTGATATCATCTCTTTTGTATTTCAGCATTTTCCATGAACGAGTGTAGAAAAGACAATGGAGTACACTATTTTTAAAACATTTGAAAACTGGAGACTTTTACAAAGCATTCCCTCCTGTTGACATCTAAATGTCAAAGTTATCCTACCCATTATCCTTTCCATATAGGCAGGAAAAAAGGTCTTTCTTTTTTTCACTTGGCAAAGCTCTTGATTCTCCACCTCAGCCCCATGCCCTCCAACATTTTCTGCATCTCCAATTTTTTTTTTTTTTTTTGAGGCAGGGTTTTGCTATGTTGCCCAGGCTGGCCTCAAACTCCTTGGCTCAAGGGATCTTCCTGTCTTAGCTTCCCAAGTAGCTGGAATTACAGGTACATGCCACCTCACCCAGCTTGCAATTTATTTATCTCAGTGAACATCTTCCCCTTAATCTATAAACAGAATAGCCCATGCTAATCTGGCACCAGCCCAGGCTACCTTCACTTCACCCTCCCTTGCTCACTGGTTTTGGAGTTGTGTTTGCCACCACCCTGTGCGTCCTCATCAAAGGCACCCTATCGATTTCCCAGTGTTCATTATCCTGATATCCTCACAGCATTTCTTAAAATCCTACCATTATCCCCACTCTCCTACCACTAGAATCTCCCTTGAAACCTCTCCTCTCCCACAACATAAACCCATTGTAATGGCCCATATTTCAATGCCATCAAAGTTACTTCATTTTGTGAGTTTAGGGTTATTCACTCAGTCTAACCCAGAAAATTGTGGTTTTTGTCATCCATCTATATTAGGTCTAACCATATAAAACTACTCTTTTATAGATCAAAAATGCTCCATAGTTTTGCAATGTTACCATTGGAGGAAACTGGGTAAATGGTGCATAAATTCTTTCTGTATTACTTCTCACAACTGCCTGCCAACCTATAATTTTTCAATAAATATTTTAATTTAAAATGCTCAAATAAAAATTTCACAATTCAACCTAATAGCATTCAACAACATTCAGAAACAAATGAGTTTTTTCCTCTTTGTGGATTTTTCTTTATGTTACGAAATGCTAATGTAGAGAGCCCAACTTTATAAACTATAAATAACTTATAAAGACATGGAGTATTTCCATGTCTTCCTCCATGTCATAAATATTCCTGGAAATATTCCTTCATTATTTTCAGGAATAATTATATTTGTTCACATAGTGATTAAGCTTAAACATTTAGTAGATGTAACATTTACTTAATGCCAAATTATTTTAACAAAGAGTTGACCTTAAAAAACTCTCATTTTTTTTTTTTTTTACAAATATGTATTTCCCATATGTTACATAATTTTTGCTACTAATGAATCCAATGTCAATTACATAAGCTTAGGCTTGGATTTGGGTGAAAGAATCTAACCAACTTGGCTTTATTTGCTTATCTTTTAAAATGTTATAGATTAAAAAGTTGACTATGGATTGGGTCAAGCCATGGATTAAATACTAGAGGCATCTTTGAATCATAGAACCTCAGGATAAATGGGACATTAAAGTCGTATAACTCGGTCACACATACCTTTCCTACAACTTCTCTCTCCAGATCATTCTAAACCATCCTTGGATACTTCCAGTTGCTAGATTTTGTTGTATTCCTCATCATAAGGTAGCATCTATTTCTCTGGAACTAGTAGTAATTCTTTCTTGGGTCAAAAGAAGTAAAGCGTGGAACTTAATTAGATTTGTAAATAGTTGCACTTAGCTATTCTGTTCTCCTTTGTCTTAAATGTTGTTTCCCAAGTCCAATGTTTCCCCAGTTCCCAATTCTTCATCATGTGGCCTGACATTTGGTTTCTTTTTCATCTTGCTTGCTCTCCTGTGATGGGTTCCTGTTTGTGTTAGTCCACAGTTAAGTGCCATCTCTGCAATCTCAGCTGTGGTCTGAGAAGTCCATTGTTCCTTCCACTCATCCATCTAGATACCAGATCTAAATAATAAAGACTGAGATGATCTCATCAGATATTCTTGGATTCGGCATTCAGATTATGCTATTAACTCTTCCATCTCTTAACTACACAACCAAAATTGTCTTTCATGTTTTCCCACTTCTCCTTCACTTCCAGATCAATGTTTTGGCTCTTGATGGTCAAGAATGGCCAGTAACAAGACAAAAATAACTTGTACCAAATTCAAAGATCATAAACAGATCTTATATCCTTCCACACCTCAAGAACTGGTGTTTATGCAGAAATGAGTGATTAAGCAAAAGACGTGAGACCAAAATTGTCCATTTGTCTTCTATGAGTTTCAGATGCAAACTTCCAATTAGATTAAAAAACAAACAAACAAAAAAAACAAAACAAAACAAAAAAAACCTCTTTGGTGAAAACAGGTTAGTCAGTGATTAGCATAATTGGAAGATGATACAGATCATTGCAGAGTGTTTTCCATGATGGGAGGGGAATGGTAGCCTCTTTCTCAAATTATAGAGCAAAACAAACAACTTGTTATTTCCAGACAGGCAACAAGGCAAATGCTGAAACAAGTTTAAATTTATAAGAAGCCACATTACAAAAATGAGAGGGAAAAAAAGTGATGAGGTGTTGGCCTGGGTAGTTCTTGCAAACCCAGAGTGCTCAGTGCTGGGAGCATCGCCCACCCCTATCTGCCTGGTGGGCTATCAGGTATTACCTGAGAAGGTGAAGCCCACTCACACGTCTGGGTCCTTCTATTTCTGAATTAGGAATGGGAGCCTGTCATGATGAGGGGTGCCTTCCTAAGATGCTCTGAGAGGCTAAACCCCAAGGAGGCACTAGAACCTGTTTAACCCTGTTCTTCATACAATTACTTTCTGCTCTACATTTTCCTTTTCAACTGCCTTAAACTCTTGCCCAAGCTTTGCTATCTAACCAATCCCACCTCTGGAAAGTTTAGATTTTATCTTAAGTTATATAATATTTGGAAGCCATCAAAATACAAGCTGTATCTGGAGACTTAAATTCTAAGACAGTCATTTTTTTTTTCAGCAGGTGGCACTGTTGCAATGAGGCTGTTTCTTCTAGTGATGACAGCATCAAGAGGAATCGGCAGATTTTAACCTTATAGTATATTTAATTCAAGGACGAAATTTTTAAAAATTACCTTAACAAGTGATGAAATTATCTTCACTTGTAATGGGACAAACCAACTTCATGTGTTGCACTGAGGACATGCCACCTTAATTTTGCCAAAATGCATGACCTGAATCGAACCCTGAGGAAACATCAGACAAATCTAAAGACAAATCTAAAGTGAAGGACATTCTGCTAAATATTGACCAGTACTCTTCAAAAATATGAAATTTAGGAAGACAGAGAACGGTTAAGGAATCATTCCAGATTAAATAACAGAAAAGAGACATAATAACTAAATGTTATACATAATCCATGATTGGATCCTAAACCAAGATTTTTTATCCTGGACAGGACATTACTGAAGCAATTTGCAAAATTCAAATGTGCACTATAGGTTAGGTAGTAGTATTGTGTCAGTATCTACTTTCCTGATTTTATGCTGTGGTTATGTAAGAGAATGCCCTGGATCTTGGGAAACGCAACTGGAACTACCTAGAGATAAAGGGTATGATGAAATCTTGTCTTCAAATTATTCTCATATGTTTAAGAGAAAAATATGGTTTGCATATATTGTATATTTTGTATATATGAAATTATGTCAAAATAAAAATGAAAACCCCCAATGTTATATTTTCCCTGCCCCTTACTCAACTTCTCTTTCCAGCTAATAAAAGATGCATGCTGATACCAAATTTCATTGAGAACATCTTCCTTTTTTAAAAGTTCAGAAATTGTTTTAAGTTACTTCCTGTTTCTCTTTGAGTTCTCAAGTCATCAATACCTTTAGCGACAGCCTTTGAGATATGGTTTGGTCTAATGTCACCTACTTTCAGATCGTCTACCCTTCAAATATGTTTTGTAGATTCCTTTCCAATAAGCAGTGTATGTTCATTTACTTAAACATGAGAACATGTTTAGAAAACATGATCAGAGGTTGGACGCAGTGGTTCATGCCTGTAATCCCAGCACTTTGGGAGGCCGAGGCAGGCAGATCACGAGGTCAGGGGATCAAAACCCTCCTGGCCAACATGGTAAAATCCCATCTCTACTAAAAATACAAAAAATTACTGGGGTGTGGTGGTGTGTGCCTGTAATCCCAGCTATTTGGGAGGCTAAGGCAGGAGAATTGCTTGAACTCAAGAGGCAGAGGTTGCAGTGAGCCAAGATCGTGCCACTGCACTCCAGCCTGGGTGGAAAAAAAAAAAACAAACAAAAACGAAAACATCATCAGAATATCTAAAATCAATCACAGGATAAATCTTAGAATTTAAGAGCCAAAGGAATTTTAGAAGTCATTGTGCAAATATTGTCCCATCCCACCCTCCACATCATCTTCTGGGAGAAGAAACAGAAGACAATAGAGCTGCCATGACTTATCCAAGTGTACATGGTCACTAGGTGTGGAACCAGGTAAAATGTCCCCTAATTCCTGTCCAGCATCCAGTACTCCATCCCTCACTTTGCTTCTCACAGAGAAATACAGATGATAAGGTCAGATGCTGAAGACATGAAGCCACAAAATAACACAATGTAGCTCCTGTGTCGTGACAAGAAATTTTAAAAACCCTATAATACTAAAATAAAAACATATGCAAAATTTACCTAAATTTTCAAACTCAAAAACAGCAGACTTAAAAAATAATTGACACTTGTCAGGGTTGCTTTGGACTGTATCCTCAGTCACTCCAGGAGTAGAAGGCCATTTTTTTCTACTCCATAGTAAAAGTTCTCAGTTAGAAATGGCGGAGAGGTCCTGGGACAACTTAACCAACCAACAGGAAGGCGAGTTCAGCTGACAACTCAATCTGCACAGCTCTTCTGCACAAGAGAATTTGGTAAAGCCCCGCTGAATTTCCTCCACACTAGCAAAGTGTAGATCACCCTGCAAACCAAACCACAGTTGTCAGCTATTACAGATACTACATGCCTGGCATCCTAGGTGCTGTGTGACCAGGAGAAGCAAGGGCCCTTCCAGAACAGCTGGCTTTGTGTGAGAAATGCCCACAACCAACCCCTAGAACAGTGCGCCCCTCCACCCCCACCCCTGCCACACACACATACTCACAGGCCAGAGCTTTATTTCCCTAACTCTAGCCTGAGGCGGTTAAAAGCCTGGAGCTCGTCAGGCCCAGCACATTGGAAATCAGAAGGGACCTCCCCTGCTAATCTCTAGGCAAATATTTTCTCAGCTCTGCTGACTTAGTGGTGAGTTACCAGCCTTGCACCTCTACAGTAAATTGAAGCAAGCCCACTTGGGTGGCAAGAGCACCAGTGCAAGGGGCCTGCCCTGGCCACTTGCCCCATCACCACCGTCCCAGGTGAAGATGCTAATGTTCTCTTCCTCTTTTCAAGGTGAGTCAAGAAAGGACCAAAAGGAAGATGGCAGGCAGCCACAAGGGCACATGGCCAGATTGAAACTAAGCATAGTAACAGAAACATAAAGCTACATTTTTTTATAGCTGTGTTTGGGGACTGACGGATCATTCCTACTATACCTAGTCCTCTCTTTAGCCCTCAATTTACGAGACCAAGTACATTCAAGCTTTTTGAGTTTGGATTTGGTTGGTGATTAGGTTGGATTTCTCCACTAGTGGACCCTGAAACAAGGATTCACAAGCAAGTACTTATTTTGGCGGTGATCCCAGAAACCACCCCTAAGAGAACAGGGAAATGAGACAAGAAAGAGAAGGCAACAAAAAATTTAAAAGGTGTGGATCAAGCATGTTTCTATTGCGGGTGTTAAGCAACCCTGCTGAGAACCTCAGGGGACAGTGCATCAGAGTTGCCCCATGGCAATTCTTCCTTGTTTCCAGGGGCAAGGAAGCTGCAACATTTATCCACCAACTCTCATCAGCATTCATGTGAGGGCTGCTCCTTTCAGATGGACATGAACTCCCCAGCATTAACGGGCTACCCCACACCTGGGCTGAGGACACCTTGCTAGGACATAAAAACTTTCAGGCAGAGTTCCAGGTGCCTGGGATAGAAAGCCAACAATGATGCAAAAAGAGCAGGTGCCAAAGCGGTGGGGATGGGGCACTGGCAGCATCTACCCCAGGAAGCCCAAAGCTAGAATCAAAGAGCACATAAAGATCAGTCCCTGAATGTCAGACCAGTAGTTTACTCCGGGCTTGGTTTTCTTCCCATCTTTAGATTCAATGTGGCACAATGAACTAAAAGAAATCTCCAGCAGGATAGCAAACCCCACTCCACTTTGCATGGTCTTTTCAATTTTATACCACCAGTGGACTGTGTAGACAGAAGGGAAGGTGGCACAATAAAATATGGTACTCGGAACCCGATTCCAGTAACATGAAAAGGCCATTTTTACATTAAAAAAGAGCTGAGTTTGGAGATTTACAAGGTAAATAATCTCCCACTCATGCTTCTCTTGACCTGGCGGGATCCTATCTTCAACAGGCAGATTGTCATCACAATCCAAACAAGACCATCACCCATGAGTAACTGGAAGATCCTAGAAGCCATACTCTCTGAACTGGCTCAGGGTGATATCTCCTGGCACCCTGTCCTGATCATTTCTGCTGCATGCTTACAACACAACATGCAGCCTCCACAAACTTTGTGTGTCATAGAGCTCCTTGTCACCAAGCCTCAAGCCCAGCCCTCTTAAGACCACTCCACACTCTTTATCTTGTTGACCTTTCTGCAGAAAATAAAACTGGTCCCCTTTTTTAGAACGTTTTTTCCTTGCATTAAAAGTCACTATTCTCTGGTGGCCTTCCTCTCTCGATGGCTACTCAGTGATTTTCTGAGTTTCTCTGCTGTATTAAGCTCGCCTTACTACCTTCTAGGACTTTGTCCTACGCCATAATCTCTTTTTACTTGATATTTCTCTCTTTGGTCAGCTTTCCTCCATTATACCCCAAATATGTAACCATAACCCACAGACTCATGATGCCTACTCTATCCTTAACTCAGAATTATGCTCCGAGCTGCCTACTTACCCCTAATACCAATACACACACATTTTATTGCCTCACCCTTTATATCTGCCCCTTCACTCTGCGTGCCTAGCCTGATGCACGCCCCTATTCTTCATTCAGTCAACAAAAGCAGAGAGTAGGTCATTGTCCTACATGCCTCCATCTCTCCACCAACCATTCCAGTTCCGATTCCCACGCCTTCATCACCATAAACTTTTTAGTACATCACCCCAACCAACTCGACTCTCTTTGATTACTAAAGTGACTTCGTTAGACATCCACTGTCTCTGGCTTCACCTTTGCTCCAATTCATCTTCCGTATACGCCCAGGCTCTTTCTAAAATGTGATGTTAACATGTGCCTCCTCTGCTCAAAAATGTTGGTGGCTTTGGCTTTTCAAAGCCATCAGGATTAGTTCAAATTCCTCAGCCTGACACACAGCCACCTCCAGTTCATCATCTGCTCTCTCACTCTCTCTTTCCATTCTCTCTGTCTCTGTGTTTATCTTGGTCTTTATCTCTGTCTCTCTCCCTCTTTTCTCTCTCTCTCTCTCTCTCTCTGTCTTACACACACACACACACACACACACGCTTTGTCTCTCTCTGCCTCTTTGTCTCTGTTTCTCTCCCTCTCTCTCCTCTCTCTGACTCTGTCTCTCTTACACACACACTCTCTTTGCCTCTCCCTGCCTCTCTCTCTCAGTCTCTCTTTGTCTCTCTCTGTCTTTTCTCTCACTGTCTTCTTACACAAACCCACACACAAACACAGACAACACACATCTCCACATCATTAGTCCTGATGCTTACACAGACATGTTCTTCCTCTCTCGGGCTACTGGTCTCTATACAGACCTCAAGGCTAATCTAAGCTGTCACCTCCTTGGTGACAGACTCTTACTCTCCCAGTCTTTAATTCATTAGATGACTTTTTTAGATGTTCTCCTGGGGTCCTCTACATTCCTTTGAAGCATCTTTGTGGCACTACTTTGTGACTGCTTAACTGTGTTCTCACTGAGAACAGGGACCATGTGTTTCCATGCTGATTTTCCCAACTTGGAGCACAGCATTTGGCTCGGAGTTGAAGTCCCCTAAATGTTTGATGAATAAATGAAAATGAATAAATAAATGACACCTGATAGTGCAGGGCATAGAAAAGTATAGTTTGACAATGGTCGACATTTATGCTTTTCACCCTTTCTTCCTGCTGTCCGTTTCCATTACAACCTGCTTAGGGCAACCAAAGCTGTGGCTGACCCAGGTCTCTCAGGGCCTCCTAAGCCAGCTCTGAGACTAAGTCTGGAGAGGAATGCTAACTTGCCTCGACTATGTAAGACTTTACAAGTTCCAGAAAATTGATTTTTCCAGGCCTGCATGGCTTGGCATAAAAGTCAGACAATTTTTATTGAATCTGGTCCTGGTTGGTTAGATTTTTGACCTTAGCAATGTGGCCAATAGATTGGACCATGAATACTTTTTTTTCTAATTTTTGCCACATGGGCTCATGTTTCCCAGGTCAGCCAGTAGGTTCAGTCATCATTGGCTTCCCTTGGGATCTGTTTTCCCTGTTCCTGTGGCATCCGTAATTGTGAATAGGCTTGTGGGTGCATTTCTGAGGAGTGGTGCAATGGCAATGGTGTGTACTATAGGAGATGTGTGCCAACTGGTACTTGGTTGCTGTTTATGTTTGTCAGTGGTCCCTGTAATTGGAAGGCTCTATTGCCTTGCAATTATACAAAGGATAATAAAAAGAAAATTGGGGAAAATGTATAACATCAGACATAAACCAGTGATATTTTGTAATTTTACATGAATACAATACAGATTTTTTACATGAATTAATTTACATAAAATTACATGTAATTTTACATGAATACAATACAGTTTTTCAACTGAAAAGAGAAAGCTCAGAAAACTCCACTTTAAAATGCAAGCACAAACGAATAGCTAATCTTTGGGTCTTTGAACATGATACAGTCCACTATAACCATACACACCCTCTGTCAGAATTCAGTGAAGGCAGGAATCCAGGGTTGTTGTTTTTCCAATGAAAAGCATTAACTAAGAGGTGTAGGAAAGAAGCATGCTATAAATAAAATGGATACCTTGTATGGTTGCAGGGATTCTACCACATCTTTCTAAGATTGCCACTGTAGTAAACCTTGTCAATGCAGACTTCTCTAGCTCCGACATTACTCTATTGTAAAAAAACATATATATATATTCTTCTGAGAATATGCAAGTTTTGACTTTTTTAAAGGAGGAAAATCTGAACATTCATCTTAAAATAAAACTAAAAATTAAGGTTTCTATCAAAAACCTACTCTATTAGATTCAGGAAAATAATATTATTTAAGGGATTATTTATTGTTAAAAAATGAATCTATAAAACCTGGTATGCCTTAACGTAGGCATATTGTGAAACTTTTGAAAACTTTAACTGAGTGCTTGTTAATATAATTACACTATGATATGAAAAATCTTTGGGAAAACAGAAGTACACACCATCACTGCGTCTCAGTTCAGGCTTTGGTCAGACAGCATCTTACTGCCTTCTTACACATTCTCAGACTTTTCCACATTCGCACACTGTCTCAGTCTATTTTTTGTTGCTACAACAGAATACCTGAAGCTGGGTAACATATAAAGAAAAGAGGTTTATTTGGCTCATTGTTCTGGTGGCTGAAATTCCAAGATTAGGCAGCTGCATCTGGTAATGGCCTAATGCTGTTTTCACTAATGACGGAAAGTTTAAGTGGGGGTGAGCATGCGCAAAGAGATCACATGCTGTGGGAGGAGATAAGAGAGAGAAACAAAGGAAGCCAGATTCTTTGTCTTTGGTCAGTCACCCGTGAGTGAGGGCATTAATGTCTTCATAAGTGATCACATCCATGACCCAAACACCTCTCACCTGGCCCCAGCTCCCAACGCCACCACACTAGGGATTAAGTTTCAACATGAGCTTTGGTAGGGACAAACAAACAATATCCAAACCATAGAACACATTTACAGAATGTTTCAGTTACTTTTCTTGCTTGCTGCATGATCATAGGACTTGCAGTACAGCTGCACAACTAAAGTATAATAAACACAAAAAAATGTATTATGGTACTTTCTCAACCATACTGGCCAAGTTTTAAATATCTAATTCGTGTATTATACTAATGGACTCAAGAAGTGCCTCTGCTATTATTCATACATATGGTTATATTTTAAATCTTTCATTTACTAAAATAGCAAACATGATTTGCACTGATTTATAGCTTCGGCAGCTTTTTCTCCTCATGGCACTGTCTTCAGGAGCAGCATGCAGAACTCTGAAAAGCCTCCGTGAAGCAGGATGGTGAGCTGTTTCCTCAGACTGTAATGTAAGGGAGCCCATCGGCCCTCACTCATATCATTTCCAGAGTATGCATGTGGGAAGCAGAAACATGAGAAAAGATCACTCCCCCTGAGCCAACATTTAGCTCTTGATCTCTACAGGTAACTGTATTACCTGTTCATGGAACCAATTGGAAAGCCATGAGTTTTCTCAAGGAAATGGCCTAGATGAAGTATAACCCTAACTTTTTTTTTTTTTTTTTTTTTTTTGGCAGCATATAGGGCTTCTGAGCTTCTTTAGACTTAACGTGCTTAGCATCTGGACTGGCTTAACTTTCCCTCAGCAATGTTTTGGATATTTTAATGGATAGGAAGTGCCTTCTCATTTTCTCTCCTTTGGGGAACCGAGACTTATGTACAGATTTTCCTCTCAGGTTTGAATGCGAGGTCTCAAGTCAAAACCAGGATTTTTTTCCTCCCCTGAAAAATGTCACATGTGCAATGTCCAGGAACATCCCTTTGGTGGAGGGGAAGAACAGCACAGGGGTTTCCTGTGTGCAGAGAATCAAGGAAATGAGCAGGCTCCTTCCCACAAAGTCCTTCATAGAGGGCACAGGGAAGATAGGCATAGAAGGCCAAGTTTCCTGCTTCATTATAACTATTTTTAAATTTATGACTCTTGTCTCTTTCAGTTTTGAAGGGGCGTTTTTAAAGGTATTTTTCTTGGCTACCAGCTAAGGTTTATTGAAAACTAAAGCCAGAGTTAAGGAAAAATGTATAGGATGGGGAAGTTGAGCTCCTGGGGCCAGTAACACACATTTCCCATCCTTATGCAGACTCTGAAGATGTTTCAGAGTTTATCATCTTCAGCCAGCAGAGGAGATGATCAGTGTTGGCAGATGGGTTTAAAGATCTCGCAATAAAATCAACTGCAATCAGATACAAAGCAAAGAGCCTTTCTCCTTTATTTTACATTGTAACAACCCTAGGATGATAAGAAAAGTGATTCAAAAAGAAACATGATATCTGATCTTTCATAGATAAATAAATTCTTAAGGGCCATAAAAGTCCAAGACCAAGGGCCAACATCTACCAGTGGAGCCTCTGATGTGAAAAAGTGACCCAGAGCTATGATTCCATCCTGGGATAGCTTCACCCTTATGTAGTTTCTTCGCAAACACCCTTCCCTTCACACCAGATAAAGCTTGAAAACCCAAGGAGATATACTGAGAAAATGACTACAGCTCTTTGTTCCCTAATTTGTCTGTCTTTAACATAAGTAACAGAGCCAATGACCTCTCCCCTCACACAACCTGCTCTGCAACTGAAAGGTCCAATGACAAAAGGCATCTTCACTTTGGAGGGTACAAGAACTCCACATTACTCAGAGATGTGTTACACATAAAAGAAAAGGAAACAGAGAGAAGTGATGGATAATTCATTTCCAGAGGAAGTAGAATTAAATGGAAGTACACACTTCAAAAAACAAACAAAAAAAGAAAATGCCTAGTATTATAGAACAAACTGAGGCTGCCAGAAACACATACTTTTTTGTCAGAACACTTTTTATTGGACTCTCAATGTAATAATTAGCAGTCTCACACAAACTTAACCAAACAATCCATATCAATTCCCACTTCTGCTAAAGGTTCTGTCTCAGTCACATCCATCTAATTTTTAAAACATTTTCCTTTGAAAAGTCAATATGTTGAGTCTCTCAGTTGTTTTTAGTTGATTTCTGGGGCAACAAATTTCCATAGCATGAGAAACTTCTCAAGTGCATAGTTAGATATTTCATGTTTACTTTTTTAATTATTTATTTATTTAATTATTTATTAGACGGGGTCTCCCTCTGTCACCCAGGCTGGAGTACGGGTGGTGCGATCTCCGCTCACTGAAAGCTCCGCCTCCCAGGTTCACGCTATTCTCCTGCCTCAGCCTCCCGAGTAGCTGGGACTACAGGCGCCCACTACCACGCGTGGCTAATTTTTTGTATTTTTACAAAAAATTTCACCGTGTTAGCCAGCACGGTCTCGATCTCCTGACCTCGTGATTCACCCGCCTCGGCCTCCCAAAGTGCTGGGATTACAAGCATGGGCCACCACACCGGCCTCATGTTTACTTTTATACAGACAACAACATTAATCTAAATATACTTTAAATTTTTTAAATGCACTTTAAGTTTTTAAAGTGTATTTAGACTAATGGAAAAATGAATTAAATTATTTGAAATTTATTCAGTTTTTGTGCTTAAGAAATATTTGCCATCTAGAGATTGCAACTTCATTTTAATGGAAATAAAGGAGAAAGAAAAAGTGCAAAGTAGGACAAAGAAATTCTGTCCTTGGAGTGGGGGGAAGATTCAGGGGATTTTCCAAATATAGGAAGACACAGCTTGCACTGATACCTACACGTTCTTAACTGTTTCCTATACCCAGCTCATAGATGAATTTAGGTGTCCAACGTTGAAATAATTTTAAAAATACTGAGTGAGTAGCTCATGAAAATAAAAATTTATCATAGTGATGGTTGATGACTGTAACAAAGATTTATTGATCCCAACTGGTAAAATAAAATAACACTGAATTAACTGGCACAGGAAAATTAAAATTTCAAAAGAAATTCTTAAATTGCAATATTTTCTTTTAGCAAGGAAAAATAGTGACTCAACTGAGTCACTCTGAAGCAGTGATTTTTAAACATTTTCAGGCTCTTCTTTGACTGGAATATTACACAATATTCAACATATGAAAGAGATCAATGTGAAACTGCAAGGCCGAAGCAGGATCCCAGAAACTAGAGTTCATGCCCCTCTAGCTGTGGACCAAAGACACCATACTCTAAATATACACAAATGCACAGGTCAGTTATTTTCAGGATCCTTCATCAACATGGAACCAAAAATCCCAAATAAAATACTAGCAAATAAACAAAAAAAAGTGATATTTTAATATATTACTGTAGAATGTTTTCTAAGATAGATTGTTAAAAAAGAAACAAGCAAAGTGTAGGAAAAAGTGTATTCTCTATTCTAGCACTATTCAGAAAAGGAAAGTGATATGAATACAAGTTTCTGTAAATTTTCTTTCTAAAATGTATTAGAAAACTAAAATTAAAATATTTTAAATGTTGACTTATGGCAGAAAGAGAGACTAAGATAGAGAAGACAGAAATGGACATTAAACTTTTTTGAATATATCTTATTTTGCATGCTTAATTTTGAAATCATGTAAATATTTTTATATAACTTGAATAAACAAATACATAAAATAATTTCTAAAAATAAAAATAAAGAGCAACTATGTATATAGTTTGTGGTGTAAACACACTCAGAGGAACTATTTCTAGTTACTTTAAAATATATTATTTGACTGTACATTACTAGTTGGACATGTCCTAAGGACAAGAAGAACTGTAAAACCATGTTCAAGGCTCTTTTTTATTTGTATATAGGTTTTTCCATTATCTTATTATATGTAGTAACAGTGGTGTTGTGTGAGTTTTGTAGGATATAACAAGTTGTTATGTTGGCATTTGTGAGAATAAGGTTTTCCAGTATGACCTCATGATGCATTTTATCTGTTTTAAAAAATCATTTTCTAGTGGTGAAAATGTAAAGTGAAGAAAGCATTTTACTTTATAGTGAAAAGAGCTAGAAATAATGGCACAAAAAACATGTCATCCAAGCTGTGATTTTTAAATATCATTTCCCATTGAAAGGGACAGGTTCTCCTTTGGAAAATGAATGCAAGACTGGAAAGGAATTGTGCAAAATGAACTTGAGACACATTATTATAGGAAAAAAACAAGGATGCAATTAGGACTTCTGGAACAACTATGAGGAAATCGACAACTTCTCCCCCCAGTGAAACAATGATCAATTTTTGATTATTGTAAAATACAGCCATTTGAAGTCTTTGGAAATGGACCTAAGGGCATACAGCAAATTGAGAAGCATTTATTCAATAAAATCTATGAAACCTTGGAAAGAACAGTGTGGCCAAGAGGATGGCAGATCTTTTTACTCCCAGGACAGTCATAAGGCTATGGCTTCACCCCAAGAGGGGCAAGCTGCTGGCATCTCCTCTCCTCTCTGTTCTGGGAGGTGCAGTCAAGAACTGGGCCTCATTTCCACTCACTTGATGGAGGGTCTATCTAAGGCTTTTTAGGTCAAGAATACCAAGGCCCTGATTACTGCCTGTCCACAGTTTCTGCTTGTATGTTATAGGTTCCCCCCAGAGAGGGGCAAGCTGAGAATACCACAGACTACTATACTTAATCCCAGCTCCCACGTATAAGGTAAAGGTATAAATCTGGAAGAAGACCACCATCTCCACCTCCAGTTCTGGTACAGTAGAGCACTAGAGGTTCTTCCCAGAGGGAAGGGCAAGACTGGAACACTGGAAGCTCTACAGATCTTCTCAGAGAAGGGCTGATAATATCTGGAGAAACTCAGGTCTCAAGACATTGTGGAAAATAATAGAGATCTTAGCAGTGAGCAATTAAGAAAAGTCTAAAAATTCATCAATACAGTTGTGACAGAATAGCTGACCAGCCAGAAGTTTAACAGAGAGAAACAGAACGGGAAAAACAAAGAAATAAAAAGACTGCTAAGACTACATTGAGCCCTGGGGTTCTGAAAGCTGTGTATATGTGCTAGGCTGCACTCACCCAGGAGCAGCCAGACTGAGCACTTGAAAACTACTAGCCCCTGGCAAAACATGGGGTGAACTTGAAACTATACACATATTCATCAACAAAGGGCCAAAGTCCTACAAACTTAAAGGGCACTAACTCTGACCAGTCTTTGAACGAACACTAAACTATGCTGGGCAAACAGTGGCTTCCAGAATGCAAGCTTAAAAAATAAAAACAAAGAAGAAAAGACTGAGCAGTGACATCAGAGGCAACCCTGTGGAGGAAGTAGAATTTAGAGATTTAGTTCAGGCAAACCATTATTCAAATAAACCAACAAAATCCAGCAACATCAACATGCTGATAGAAGGAGGCACTAATTAATTAAGATCCAGAGTTGCCACAATGTATCATCTAAAATGTCCAGTTTTTGACAACAAAAACAACAACAAATGAGACATGCTAAAGAAACAAGATAGTGCTATCAGTATACAGAAAAAAAAAGTGAGTAATAAAAGGCACCTTTCAGAGAATCCAGATATTGGATGTGGCAAACAAAAATTTTAAAGCAGCTATTATAAATAAGATCAAAGAATTAAATGAAGCTATGTTTAGATGATTAATGATGGTTTGATGGCAATGATTTACCAAATAGAGAATACCAGTAGAGAATAGAAACTACTTCAAAAACAAATAGGAATCCTGGAATTGAGAAATACAATATCTGATATGAAAAGTTCACTAGAGGTGCTCAACAGTACATTTCAACTGGAAAAAAAGGGAATCAGCAAACTTGAAGACAGATAATTAGAGATTTACAATCTGAATAACAGAATGAGAGAATGATGAAAAATGAAAAATTCTTCAGAGAGCTATGAAAATCATTAAGCATACCAACAGACACATAATGGGAGTATCAGAAGGAGAGGGATGAGCAAAATAAGATAGAAAATATGTTTGAGGAAGTAATGATTGAAAAGGTCTAATGTATGATAAAAAACATTAATCTACACAACCAAGACTTGAGATAGTTATTGGTCAGAGTTGCCCTTTAAGTTTGTAAGAGCTTGGCCCTTTGTTGATGAATCTGTGTATAGTTTGGGGAATGCTTTCAAGTCTACTTCACATCTAGCCAGAGAATAGCAGCTTTCTAGTGCTTAATCTTGTTGCTCCTAATATGGACAGAAGACAGGGAAATATTGAATAAAAGAGGGTGGTTCCCCAGCAAAGGCCCCAGCCTCAAGCCTGAAGACCTGCAGCTCTAAATAAAGATAGGCATTTCTGGTTTTGCACTCAAAATGTTGCTTTTTGTCCCGCCATGCCCCAACCATCCTGCCCCCATATAAACCTTAGACCTCAGCAAGCACACAAACAAGTGGCTGAACATCGGGACCAGCAGACCAGCTACAGTGAAACAACTCAGCAGAGAAAGACAGAAGAGGAGGGATGTCTGGCATCAAGGGGAGTTCAACCAGGAGTGGTCAGAGAAGTGTCTGGCTGCTGGGCAACCTGATTCTAGGGGAAGACCACCTTCCCACTCCATCCCCCATTTCTGGCTCCCCATACATCTCACTGAGAGCCACCTCCACCATTTAATAAAATCTTGCACTCATCCTTCAAGCCCATGTGTGATCTGATTCTGCTGGTATACTGGGCAAGGACACGGGATATAGAAGGCTGTCACACTGACCCCCTGCCGTTGAGATAAAGTAGAGGGACCACTGAGTTGATTAACACAAGCCATCTGCAGACAGCAAAGCTGAAAGAGCACACTGTAACACATGCCCACTTGGGCTTCAGGAGTAGCAGACCCGCACCACTAAATGCTGCCATGGGGCCAGAGCCCAAAAGCGCTCACACCAGCCTCTGCACCTGCCTGTCTGCATGGTCCCCTTAGGGGTTTGAGTTGTGGGGTTACCAAGTAGGCAACACCCCTGTCTCAATGTCCTGTGAGGGGAACCAGGGAACTGTCCCATTTCACTCCTGGGTGAGTGCAGTCTGGTATATGTACATAGCCTTCAGATTCCCAGGACTGAATATAGTCTTACTAGGCTTTTATTTTTTATTTTAAAATATTTTTCTTTAGTTCTTTCTGTTAAACTCCTGGCTAGTCATCTGTTTTGTTTATTGTAATTAGTTTCACTGGGTTAATAGTCTTTTTTAATTTCTCACCACCAAATCTAAACTTCAAGTAGGATAAACACAAAGAGATCCAAACATAGATATATTACAGTCAAAATGTTTCAGGACAAAGAGAAAATCTTGAAAACAACAGGAGAGAAAAAACTTGTCTTTAGTCATGTACAGTGGAACCGGAATAGGCTTAAAAAATGACTTCTCATGAGAAATGAGGAGGAAAAAAGGCTGTGGGACAATGTGCTCAAAGTACCAGGAAAAAAAATCTGTCAATCAAAAATGCTGTATTCAGCAAAACTAAACTATCTTTCAAAAATGAAGGCAAGGGAAAACTGATGCCTAGCATGACAGCATGAGTAGGTCTGCTGATTTACTCCCCAGGGAAACTAATAAAAAATATTTTAAAACAACCTTTTGGAAATAACCCTAAAGGCAAATAGTAAATGAATAAACATCTGTTGAAGAAAATCTATAAAAATTCAGTAGCAGGCTAAGCGTGGTGGCTTATGCCTGTAATCCCAGCACTTTGGGAGGCTGAGGCACGCAGATCATGAGGTTAGGAGATTGAAACCATCCTGCCTAACATGGTGAAACCCCGTCTCTACAAAAAATACAAAAAAAATTAGCTGGGCATGCTGGCACATGCCTGTAGTCCCAGCTACTTGGGAGGCTAAGGCAGGAAAGTCACTTGAAGCCAGGAGGCGGAGGTTGCAGTGAGCCAAGATCATGCCACTGAGCCACTGCACTCCAACCTGGGCAACAGAGTGAGACTCTGTCTCAAAAAAAAAATTTCAGTAACAAAGTTGATACTATGTGGTAGATGAACCGATACCTTGCCCTCTTTCCGCCTCTCTCAACTTAACAAGGCACAGAGTCTTCTCCAAAATGCTACAGCCAAGAACACAGCACTTCCTATTTCCCAAAATGATTAGGACTTCAGCATTTCTCATCCTATTCTCAGTTACTTGTTGTTGAAGCTAATTCCCAGGCAAGTAATGGCAAAGGTGGAGGTTCCCCTTATCTGCGCAGGCCCCACTTAAAAGAAGCTCTACCATAGGCACAGTATGCTGAGAACTCAGAAGCCCAAATTGCCCTTTATCTGGCTCACAAGGCTGTAGGTTTGTGCTAGGAGAGAGAAGCCGGAAGTACCTCCTCAGTCTGCTATCCCCTTCACCCAGTGCTCAGCTCCTAGAGTGGGGGTATCACTAGGAGAGAAGACTTCCATTTCCACTACTGCCAGCTCCAGAGCACTGGCTCAGAATTTTCCTGGGAAGATAAATAATCTATAAAATATATAGCTCTTTCTCTCTTCCCAAGGGAACTGACTATTTACAACAGAGCATGGAGAAATTTAAACCTAAAAATCACCCTTAAGAACAGTGGATATTGTGGTGAAAGACAATTTGGGGAACTTTCTTGTATTTAATAAAGATACTGTTAACCAACGAGTTTGCCAGAGAGAAACAAGGAATAAGACATGTAGAAAAACCCTTCTGGGTTAGAATAAATATTACACAGGATTTAGAAACTTTTCTTTCAAAGGAGCCATAGTTGATTGGATTGGTATGTAGAGCAATGTATGCCCCCAGGAATTATTGCAAACAATGGAGTAATCAGTTAGCATTAGTGGAGTTTAATATCTGAGGTGGTCAGGAAAAGAGACTACCAATACCAGTGTCATCCCAAGTGACTATAGACATACTCAAAACTGCACCTTCCTAAGAAACAACCTCAGAGGTTTAGCACTGTTGGGGGTAAACAGACATCACTAAAATAATCCAGCCACTCACTAAAACATAAAGAAGCAACTAACAATACAAGCTAAGGGTTGGGGAAGGGCTACTACCCAGAGTTGCTGCAACACATATGATCTAAACTGTCCAATTTCCAAAATAAAGTGATGAGGCATGCAACGAAACAGGAAAATACGAGCCATATACCAGAACAAAGCAGAAAACATAAATTTGTCTGTGAGAATGACAAAACATCAGATTTAAGAGAAAAGGACTTCAAAATAGCCATTATAATTATGTTCAAAGAACTAAGAGAAAGCATGATAAAAGGCGTAAAGTTTAATGATAACATTGCATCAAAGACAATACAAGTTGAATCCCTAATCTGAAAATCTGAAATCTAAAATGCTTTAAAATCCAAGTGTTTTGAACATTGACATGATGCTCAAAGGAATGCTTCACTGGGGCATTTCCAATTTTGAATTTTTTTATTAAGAATGCTGAACCAGTCAACAGATAATGCAAATATTCCAAAATCCACCCAGCCCAAATCTGAAACCTGAAATACTTCTGCTCTTAAGCATTTCAGATAAGGGATGTTCAATCTGTATTAATAAATAGAAATAAATTATAAAAGAGAATGAAATGGAAATTCTGGAGTTGAAAAATATAATAACTGAAATTTTAAAATTCACTAGAATTTTAAAATTTTATTTATTTTATTTTATTTTAAAATAAATAAAAACTGGTCATTTGTTGCTACCAGATTAATCTTACAAGAAATACTGAAGAAAGTCCTTCAGACAAAAAGCAGGTGACCCTAGACACTAATTTGAATTCACATGCACAAACAAAGATCATTGGTAAAGATAATTTTGTAATTTTATAAAACAGCATAAAAGCACATTTTCTCATTTCTTGTATAAGTTATTTAAAATCAATTGTATAAAATATGCTTATGTGCAATGTAATTTTGGGCTTATCACATATAAATTTGCAACATATGGAAAATATATTTGCCAATACTAGCAAAACGGGGGTGACAGGGAACAAAACTGTATTAGGATAGATGGTAAATCAATAACTATAACAATGCATTATTGGTTTGTAACATCAATAGAGGTAATGGTATATATAAAAATAATGCCAAAAAAGGGGAAAATGAAATAAAGCTATAATGGAATAATGTTTGCATATATAAATGCCATTAAGAAAGTGCAAATCCAAAGCTGATTCTGATAAATTAAGATACATGTGGTAAACCCTAGAAGAACTATTTTTAAGAGGACCTCAAAACTTTAGTGAAAAAATTGTTAGATTTTTCTAATGTTATGCTACATTAGAAAACATCCACTTAATGCAAAAATAAGCAGTGAAGGAGGAATAAAGGAATAAAAATTATATGAGACATAGAAAACAAAAACTAAAATGGCACATAAAAATCCAACTATGTCAATAATAGAACTAAATGTGAATGGAGTAAACAATTCAATCAAAAGTTAGATATCGTCACACAGTATTTTAAAAAATGATCCGTCTATATGCTGTCTATAAGAGACAAAATTTATATTCAGAGATAAAAATCCATTGAAAATAAAAGGATGAAAGAAGACATTAAAAGATATGGGAAAATATTAAAGAACAGTGTCTGTAGCCAATGGGCTTAAATACTACATAAAAGCAGCATACCCTTCTGCCTGGGCAAAAGAGACTTCTGCCATAGGCCCATACTTTAAAGCCCTCAAATATCATACCAAAAAAAACCCCAAAGTTAATAAATACAGGGCACCTTAATCAGAACATGACTGTAAGCAGCCACCTTAGGACTAATGTAGTTGAGGCCCCAGGTAAATGCTTCTCTACATTTTTTGCCTTATGTCCTCAAAGCAAAGGTTGACTGCATGGAAAGGCAATGAAGACCTGCATGCTATGCCTCTGTCGACGTCAGAGACAGACGTGGCTTCAGAACACAGAGAGTTTTAATCAGTGGAAGCATTTAGGCAAAATAAGTAAGTACAAAACAAAAATTCATTTTCTCTCAGAAAACATAATGACAGCAAGTTCTTGGGTAACAAAACATCATTTTCCAGTGGTGCCAATCATTCATTTTCTTACTTTTCTGTGTGTTTTTCTGTATGCTACCAGAAGTATTCATGGATTTTCACATTATTAGCAATATTTGCATTTTTGTTGAGGAATATTTACAGTATTAACAATAAATATTACTTTTAAATATATATGTGTAAAATGCACATACTTACCCATATATATGTATACATATATATGCACATAGAAATGCAGGTACAATTCTTTACATTTGGGATTTAGATGAACATTGAATACATCAATTCCAAGAATTGCAAATAACCTACTTTTGGTTATTTGATGCCTATATGATCAACTTTTTACTTAATATGGCATTGTGAATATTATCTCTTATCACATAATATCTAATTAATTCTCCAATTTTGGACCTTTATATTTTCAGTTTTTGCTTCCATAATTAGGGATGAGATAAACAGCATTACTATCAAAGCTCTGCAAGTATTTATGGGATAATATTCTAGAAATTATTTGCTGAGTTAAAGGAAACACAAAATTTTAGCATGGGTTGTGTTACAGTAATCAGTAATTATTTTAGTTTGATAAGCTTAATAAACGTTTAAGTAAATGTGTAATAATTACAGCATCTCATGAATAGCATTCTATTGTGTTTTTAAAATTTTCAGATAAATAACCAAATTTAATACATCAAAGAAGCAATCATGAATGTCAGATGATCAAATTTTATCTCGGAAAATGCCTACAATTTTAGTTTCTCTAAAAGTGGGCATTCTTAGTCAACTGTGAATCTTTTTAAAAAGATGTCCCACACACTTGGACAAAATATATAGAGACATGTTACATGAACATGCATTTGTGTTTACTTATTTATTTATTTGTGAATGATCATTATAATACACATGCTTTGGAAAGATATTTGAGTGAGTAGTTACACCATAAAAATATGCCATGGTTTGGAGGATTTCTCCCGTTGAAAGCCTCTGTAGTTCAAAGAGAGAATTTATGCTTTGGGTAAATATTTATTTACAAAAAGAAACCAACAAAAACAAAATTTTCTTCTTACTATTTCTTTTTAAAGTCAAGCTTATTTTAAGGGAAAACACAATAAATATTTGGTAATAGGGAGCAGACCCAAAGTTACAGAATAAAAACTATTTAATACCAGATAACAAAACAGAGTCATCAAAGGAAAACTCATCTTAAACTATTTATAGCATAACCGTCGCCCATCGTATAAAGGCTTTTATGTGATATTTGGTTATTCATGTGATTCCTACCAACATATGTGTTTATGTTATTTTGAAGGCAACTATTCAACCAATTATATTGTTCAATTCATCTATTAAGCTTTAATGTTCTTTCACACAAAAATGTTTTTGACAAATTGGCCAATATTTGATCTATAGTTTATATTTTGCTACTTTTTATGCAGGGAAAATTAATACTTATCTTCATGTAACACTTTACTGAACAAAACTAATAAGCACTCAACAGGAGTTCAAACTGAAGTATATATGAGATTCAAATACATTAAATAGAATTCTTGCAAAAACTTGCCAATTCACAGGTCATGTGGTTTAAATTTTTACATATTAATTTGACACTCATCACGCTAACTTAAGTATCATAAATATGCAGAAATAGTGCACAGTATACGAAATTGGGAAGTTGCTATCTCTCTTGTGTCCATGACACGCTCTATTAATTACACTTTGTCTTCCAGAATCTCCCTGATCTCATGCCACTGACTGAGAAATCCCCTGGTGAAATGAAACTCTAGAAGGTCATTAAAGAAGACTTCCATTTGTCAGTCCATACTGTAGCTTTTAGCCTCTTCTTGGACTGTTTCAGAAAATATGCTGGTGGTGACTCTAGTTCAAGTTAGGCCTCACCTGAGGCCACAAATTGTGGAGAGTCAATAATCAGTAAAGCCCACTAAGTTATCATTTCACTCAGGGAACCCTACAACCAGAACCCAAGAACTGAGCTGACACAGGCACACTTGGGACAATGGTGATGTGGGTGTGAGGCTGTGGGAGTGTGATAGGGCAGGAGTGTTCATTTTTATAAGAAAAGCTTGTGTGAATATTCTGTTCTTAGATGACTCAGGATTTTATCTGAATCTTAATAAATTTCTCTGCTATAGGACCTTGGTTTCCCAAAACATCTCTAGAAGACAAACGGTTGTTCCTAATTCTTGTCCTGAAATTTTGGACTCCCTTCTAACCTGGCTCCTCTGTGGCCATAGCTGCTTATACTTGTTCTTAGCCTTTTTTGGAGCTTTTTTCATTTAACCCTAAATTAGTTTCAGACTTCACTAGAATCAGAAAAGTGAAATGACTGTAGATGCCCCTCGCTCCTGCTAATGATAGCTGAATAGAAATGTCACCACTTCAATGAAATGTCTCTGGCAAAGCATCTAGCAAGACTGTGTATATTGTTTTAATTAGGCCATACGATACAAAGTCTTTTTAAAAACAGAGAACTAATAGGAAAAGTAATTTTTCAGGAAACATAATTATCTTTTGATTAACTACATATTGTTGCATTTGAAGAAAAATAGTCTAATAACTACATCTTTAGACATTTTTAATCTATATTTTCATAAGGCACAGTTTTTTTCTTCTAACACCAAGGAAATCATACTGCAAAGAAGACAGATTTAAAAAAAAAATAGAGACATTCATTTTTAACTTGTTACAAACCAAAAGCATTTAAAGCCTTATAAACTTGTTTATTAGAAATAAAAATGTTTTTACATCCCTCCTGACATGCTTTGATTTTTCTCCAAAGATGTATCCCTCCCATAGCTAAGAGAAGAAAGCATGTTCAAAGTTTAAATTGCTATTTATTTGTGATAACTAGTATGTGCTCTCCAACCTCTCAGCAAAGATGACTGACAAACCAGAAGCCCAAGGCTGACTTTGTCACTTGGGGTTGACTCAACCAGGCTCTTTTGCCTTGCTTTGGGTTTTCTGTGAAATATGGAAATCATTACACTAATGATTGTGAAGACATGATGAGACCACAATGTCTCCTTGGAAGATCTGTGGGACAGGGATGGTTAGAAGAACCCTGAATTGTCCTTCCCTTCATGTGACCATAGACGGATGAGCTGCTCTTCAGCGAAGTGCCCCTATGGTTTCCCAGTGAAATGATGAGGTAGAACACAAGATCTGGCATCACCCCAAATTTATTCAGCTGCTGCCACAGTGTGACAATCATGAGATGCTGGGAATGAAGCGGTGAATAGAACACATTCCCTTTCTTCATGGGTTCACATTTTTGTCGTTGACCTTCACAGTCCTTGCCAGTTCGGTCATGTCATGGCATTTGTGTGGTAGCAGCCTCTGAGATGGTGTCCAGCGATCCCTGCCTCTTAGGATTCACAGCCTTGTTCCATCCACTTCCCCATTGTTTTGGGCTTGGTCTATGTGACTAACGCATATGGCAGAAGTCATGGGATGTCATTTCTGACACAAATAATGTTGTAAAGGATTGTGCTCCTCTTTCTGTCTCTCTCAGATCTTGATCTGAGAGAAGCAAGCTACTCTTTTGTGAGCAGCCCTGTGGAAATACCTAGGAGACAAGATGCTGAAGCCTCTGGCTAACAGCCAAGAAAGCAAAGAGGCCTGCGGACAAACGTGTTTGAACTTAGGAGTGGACTCTGAAGCCCCCACGTCAAGCCTTGAGGGGATTGCAGAAATGGTTGGCAGCTCAAATGCAATCTCGAGAGACTTGGGTGCAAAACCACCCAGCTAACACATTTCTGGGTTTCTTCCCCTCAGAAGCTGTATGAGATGATAAATGTTATGTTGAGCTGCTAAGTTTTGGGGGTGATTATGAAGCAATAGACCATTAATATAGTGTTCTCACTTTGGAATTCCATTGGCCAGTCAAAAGAGCCTATATCCAAAGAGCTGGGTTCTCCTTTCGGATGTGATGTTGAACAGGTAATTTAAATTTTTTGAAAAATTTTCATAATCCACAGGACGAGAAATTGTGTCTGTAATTGAACCCCTTATAAGAAACTGATTATTTAAAAATAAGATTATTGTAATCAATGCAAAAATAATTAATTGCTCTTTAAAAAAGTCTTGAGAAAATGGACTGGGGCAAAAGAGACTGAAAATGTAGCAAAACTAGTTGTGAGCACAGAAGAGGGCCGTGGTGCTGTGTGTGGTGTGCTAAGCCAGTTTCTACCCATTCCTAGAAGATGATGGTTAAATTCCAGGAGTTTCATGAGTTGGTAAATACAGTTCTTATTAAAAATTACATTGGCTAGGGGTGGTGGTGCATGCCACTTTGGGAGGCCAAGGCGGGCAGATCATATGAGGTCAGGAGTTAAAGACAAGCCTGGCCAACGTGGCGAAACCCTTTTTCTACTAAAAATACAAAAATTAGCTGGGCATGGTGGCATGTGCCTGTAGTTCCAGCTACTTGGGAGGCTGAGGCAGGAGAATCACTTGAACCTGGGAGGCAGAGGTTGAAGTGAGCTGAGATCACACCACTGCGCTCCAGCCTGGGCAACAGAGTGAGACTCCATCTCAAAAAAAAAAAAAAAAAAAAAACAAAAAAAAAAATTATGTAAACTTACGATTAAGTAACATATTCAAAACCAGGGAAATAAATATTCAAACTTCATCATTCCTAAATATTTTATTAAGTTTTGTTATTATGTATGCTTTTGTGCTTATTTATGTCTATTGTATTGTATGGTGGAAAAACAATATAAAGGCATGCCATTGTTTATTTCTTCCCAATGCTGCCTTCAATGACATCACCTTGGCAGCTCTAAATCAGTAACAGTGGGAGTATTCATGCCATGAAAATTGGCAAACACTGCAGATCAGAGCTTCCCCCACCCTCTGCAGAGCCAGTTAAATGTTTTCCAGAATGTTTCTGGAAATAAATAAATAGAAACCCCAGGTGAGAGTAAACAGAATGAGCAGTCTATTTGCCCCAACAAGAGCCAACAAGCATCAAATACGGAATTGGTATGAGAATTAAGAAGAGAAAATAGCCAGAAAAGGCTTTTTAAGACAGGAGGATCTCCAGCTCACTGAAAGAGAGAGAAATGTCAAATGCTGCCCTAGTAGGAGTCTACTGTTTCCCACGAAAGTGAAGAGGAAACAAGGAAGAAGACTTCTGAGAAGAAAACAACTGGTTATAGAGCCCGAGAGCAGGTCCTTGGCAGTGAAAGTCCAATAGCACATCAGGAAATACCTGAAGGAGATTATGCACTGGAAACTTTGATATCTCAATGCCTGGGCATAACTTAGAGAAACTGATTGGGAATGAACATACATGAACTAAGCTCTTTAGGATTGAGACAATACATATGTATTTTTTCCTGCATTTACTCAGTCTAGTCATGTGCTGGCAAATGTTTAACAACTGGCTCTCTGGGGGTGGGGAGGCCACTGGGGGAAAGCCCTGACCTGTAGTGTTTGCTGATTTCCATGGTGGAAACATAAACAGACTGAACAGAAAAACTATTTCCCTATTTTGGCACAACTTCATTCATGTATGTCCACCTCTCTGGTCCATTTCTCTATGTATGTTAGCTTACAGAAGTGACATCTCTCCCCCTATGAGGACTGAGTGTTTATGATCCTGGTACTGTTTGTAAGCTGACAAAGTACAGCAACCTCAGTTTCTATAAGAGGCAATAAAAAATGTTTTCACTTGAGGACAACATGTTGTTTAAGACTATGCCAATCTCATTATTATTCAGGTGGATAGTCATGAAAACACTCTGCGTTATCTGGAATTTTTTTTTTTTTTTTTTTTTTTAAGATCATGACTTCTCCTGTACAATCAGTATAGAAAAGGAATATTTTCTTCTTCCTCAAGAAGAATCTTCATGGATTCAAAGATACAGAGTCAGCTAGGTCATGTTTCAAATCCTAGTTCACAACTTGGTGCCTCAGTTTTTTCATATGTAAAGGGGAATAATAATTGCACCTACCACACATGGATATTTTAAGGATCAACTAAGGCAATGTCTATATAATAATTAGGAAAATAATTGACTTCTAATAGATACTCAACAAATGTTATCTTTGATTCTTCTTCTCATTTTCTCTGTGTGCTTCATCTCCACCTCCCTCCCAGCTTTTATGCCCCTTCTACTTCATCTTCAAACTCAAGTTCACATCTCCCTCCCTCTGACAACCCCCTCTCAACTATGCTACCCATTGTAAAGACTGACTCTTTATTGAAGGTGAGATAACTTACACATCTTCATTCTCTCTGTGATCCTTGTTTTCTAACTTTATAAAAATATACATATTCTCCCACAATTTGACCTCAAGCTTCCAAAGCAAGGAACAATCCCTGGTGCTTTCTGAGTACATACAACATGCAACATGCACTTAACAATTGCTCATGAAAAAGTTGAACTTAGTCATGAAATGGCCACTAAAGTTGATATAAAATTATAGGGAAATAGACATTAAAATATTACAAAAGTAATGAAATAAGATGCTGAACAGAGTGATACTTGGGAGGAAAATAATGCATGTATATCAGAACTTCAGCAAATGGATAATATATCTCTTTTCCATGACAAGCTATAGAAAAGACAAAAATATTGTATTAATTACTCTGAAAAGTAGTAATAACAATTGAGAATGGGAATTTAGAATTATACATGTAGTAGTTTCAAAGAGTATTGGGTGCTCCTGAGGGTCTGTGATTTATTACTGTATCAATTTTTATGGCACAACAATATCTGTAGGCCAACAGGCAGAGCATATAGAAACCAAAAAGTTCAGCGTCACAACCTTCTGGTAGCAGAAAGAGGCCAAAGTAGATACAATAAAAACTGTATGTCCGTCCTGGAGCAAGATGGCCGAATAGGAACAGCTCCAGTCTCCAGCTCCCAGCGCGAGCGACACAGAAGATGGGTGATTTCTGCAGTTTCAACTGAGGTACCAGGTTCATCTCACTGGGGAGTGCCGGACAATCGGTGCTGGTCAGC
>NW_012102124.1:0-243 GCF_000951045.1 Mandrillus leucophaeus
TTTGGCCCTACAGTCTTCAAAGGGATCCGAAATATCTGTTCTCAAATTCCACAGAAATAAGGCTAGGAAAGCTATCCACGAAATACAGATGTAACTCTGTGAGTGGAAGTCACACATCACAGAGCAGTTTCTCTGAAAGCTTCCTTCAGATTTTTACCTAAGGATATTTTCTTTTTCACCATAGCCCTCTATGGGCTTCCTAATATCTTTTTGGAATTCCACAAGAACCGCTTTAGCTAGCGG
>NW_012102124.1:6312-6735 GCF_000951045.1 Mandrillus leucophaeus
CTGTGAGTGGAAGTCACACATCACAAAGCAGTTTCTCAGAAAGCTTCTTTCCAGTTTTTCTCTGAGGATATTTTCTTTCTCACCATAGCCCTCTAGGGGTTCCAATTATCACTTTGCGAATTCCACAAGAACAGGCTTGGCGAGCGGATTCTTGAGGGGATAGCAGTAACCCTGTGAGATGAATTAACAGAACACTAAGCAGTTTCTCAGAAAACTTCTTTCCAGTTTTTCTCTGAGGATATTTTCTTTCTCAACATAGACCTCTTGGGGTTACAATTATCACTTTGCGAATTCCACAAGAACAGGCTTAGCGAGCGGATTCTTGAGGGGATAGCAGTAACCCTGTGAGATGAATTAACAGAACACTAAGCAGTTTCTCAGAAAACTTCTTTCAAGATTTCACCTGAGGATATTTCCTTTTTC
>NW_012102124.1:7068-7566 GCF_000951045.1 Mandrillus leucophaeus
TATCTGTTCTCAGATTCCACAGAAATAAGGCTAGCAAAGAGATCCACGAAATACAGATGTATCTCTGTGAATGGAAGTCACACATCACAAACCAGTTTCTCAGAAAGCTTCTTTCCAGTTTTTCTCTGAAAATATTTTCTTTTTCACCATAGTCCTCTATGGGCTTCCAAATATCACTTTGACAATTCCACAAGAGCAGGCTTAGCGGGCGGCCTCTTGAAGGGTAAGCTGTAACCCTGTGAAATGAATTAACAGAGCACTAAGAAGTTCCTCAGAGAGCTTCTTTCCAGATTTCATCTGAGGATATTTTCTTTTTCACCATAGCCCTCTATGGGCTTCCAAATATCACTTTGCAAATTAAACAAGAAGTGTCTTAGCAAAAGGCTTGTGGAGGGGAAAGCTGTAACTCTGTGAGATGATTTCTTTCACAGAACACAAAGAAGTTTCTCAGAAAGCTTCTTTCTCTTTGTTATCGGAGGATATTTCCTTTGGCCCTAT
>NW_012102124.1:9886-10418 GCF_000951045.1 Mandrillus leucophaeus
TCAGAAAGCTTCTTTCCAGATTTAATTTGAGGATGTTTCCTTTTTCACCATAGCCCTCTACGGGCTTCCAAATATCACTTTGCAAATTGCACGAGAACTGTCTTAGCGAAAGGCTCCTTGAGGTTAAAGCTGTAACTCTTTGAGATGATTTCAGAGAACACAAAGAAGTTTCTCAGAAAGCTTCTTTCTCTTTGTTAACGCAGGATATTTCCTATAGCCCTGTGGTCTTCAAAAGTATCGGAAATATCTGTTCTCAGATTCCACAGAAATAAGGCTAGCAAAGAGATCCATGAAATACAGATGTTACTCTGTGAGTGGAAGTCACACATCACAAAGCAGTTTCTCAGAAAGCTTCTTTCCAGTTTTTCTCTGAGGATATTTTATTTCTCACAATAGCCCTCTATGGGCTTCCAAATATCACTTTGCGAATTACACAAGAACAGTTTTAGCGAGCGGCCTCTTGAGGGGAAAGCTGCAATTCTGTGAGATGAATTAACAGAGCACTAAACAGTTTCTCAGAAAGCTTCTTTCC
>NW_012102124.1:10468-10715 GCF_000951045.1 Mandrillus leucophaeus
TCTTCAAAGGGATCCGAAATATCTGTACTGAGATTCCACAGAAAAAAGGCTAGCAAAGAGATCCACGAAATACAGATGTAACTCTGTGAGTGGAAGTCACACATCACAAAGCAATTTCTCAGAAGTCTTCCTACCAGTTTTTCTCTGAGGATATTTTCTTTTTCACCACAGACCTCTATGGGCTTCCAAATATCACTTTGCGAATTGCACAAGAACGGCCTTAGCGAGCGGCTTCTTCAGGGGAAAG
>NW_012102124.1:14154-15582 GCF_000951045.1 Mandrillus leucophaeus
TCTGAGGATATTTTCTTTTTCACCATAGACCTCTATTGGCTTCCAAATATCACTATGCGAATTGCACAACAACAGGCTTAGCGAGCGACCTTTTGAGGGGAAAGCTGTAACTCTTTGAGGTGAATTAACCGAACAGTAACCAGTTTCTCAGAAAGCTTCTTTCCAGATTTCATCTGAGGATATTTCCTTTTTCCCCATAGCCCTCTATGGGCTTCCAAATATCACTTTGTAAATTCCACAAGAACTGTGGTATCGAAAGGCTTCTTGAGGGGAAAGCTGTAACACTGTGAGATGATTTCACAGAACACAAAGTAGTTTCTCAGAAAGCTTCTTTCTCTTTATTATCGGAGGATATTTCCTTTGACCGTATCGTCCTCATAGTGATCGGAGATATCTGTTCTCAGATTCCACAAAAATAAGGCTAGCAAAGAGATCCACGAAATACAGATGTAACTCTGTGAGTGGAAGTCACACATAACAAAGCACTTACTCAGAAAGCTTCTTTCCAGTTTTTCTCTGAGGATATTTTCTTCTTCACCATAGCGCTGTATGGGCTTCCAAATATCACTTTGCGAATCGCACAAGAACAGGCTTAGCCAGCGGCTTCTTGAGGGCAAAGCTGTAACTCTGTGAGATGAATTAACAGAACACTAAGCAGTTTCTCAGATAACTTCTTTCCAGATTTCATCTGAGGATATTTCCTTTTTCACTATTGCCTTCTATGCGCTTCCAAATATCACTTTGCAAATTCCACAAGAACAGGCTTAGCGAGCGGCTTCTTGAGGGGAAAGATATAACTCTGAGAGATGAATCAACAGAAAACTAAGAAGTTTCTCAGAAAGCTTCTTTCCAGTTTTCATCTGAGGATATTTCCTTTATCACCATAGCCCTCTATGGGCTTCCAAATATCACTTTGCGAATTTCACAACAACAGGCGTAGCTAGTGGTTTCTTCAGGGGAAAGCTGTAACTCTGTGAGATGAATTAACAGGACACTAAGCAGTTTCTCAGAAAGCTTCTTTCGAGTTTTGGTCTGCGGATATTTCCTTTTTCACCATTGCCCTCTATGGGCTTCCACATATCACTTTGAAAATTCCACAAGAACTGTCTTAGCGAAAGGCTTCTTGAGGGGAAAGCTGTAACTCTGTGAGTTGATTTCACAGAACACAAAGATGTTTCTCAGAAAGCTTCTTTCTCTTTGTTATCGGAGGATATTTCCTTTGGCCCTATAGTCTTCAAAGGGATCCGAAAAATCTGTTCTCAGATTCCACAGAAATAAGGCTAGCAAAGAGATCCACGAAATACAGATGTAACTCTGTGAGTGGACGTCAGACATAACAGAGCACTTTCTCAGATAGCTTCTTTCCAGTTTTTCTCTGAGGATGCTTTCTTTTTCACCGTAGCACACTATGGGCTTCCAAATATCACT
>NW_012102124.1:20292-22092 GCF_000951045.1 Mandrillus leucophaeus
TTCCACAGAAATAAGGCTAGCAAAGAGATCCACGAAATACAGATATAACTCTGTGAGTGGAACTCACACATCAGAAAGCAGTTTCTCAGAAAGCTTCTTTCCAGTTTTTCTCTGAGGATATTTTCTTTTTCACCACAGCCCTCTTTGGTCTTCCAAATATCGCTTTGCGAAATCCACAAGAACAGGCTTGGCGAGCGGCTTCTTGAGGGGAAAAATGTAATTCTGTGAGATGAATTAACAGAAAACTAAGCAGTTTCTCACAAAGCTTCTTTCCAGTTTTCATCTGAGGATATTTCCTTTTTCACCATAGCACTCTATTGGCTTCCAAATATCACTTTGCAAATTCCACAAGGACTGTCTTAGCGAAAGGCTTCTTGAGGGGAAAGCTGTAACTCTGTGAGATGATTTCACAGAACACAAAGAAATTACTCAGAAAGCTTCTTTCTCTTTATTATCGGAGGATATTTCCTTTGGTACTATAGTCTTCAAAGGGATCCGAAATATCTCTTCTCAGATTCCACAGAAATAAGGCCAGCAAAGAGATTCACGATATACAGATGTAACTCTGTGAGTGAAAGTCACACATCACAAAGCAGTTTCTCAGAAAGCATCTTTCCAGTTTTTCTCGGAGGATATTTTCTTTTTCACCATAGCCCTCTATGGGCTTCCAAATATCACTTTACGAATTCCACAACAACAGGCTTAGCGAGCGGCTTCTTGAGGGGCAAGCAGTAACCCTGTGAGATGAGTTAGCAGAACACTAAGCAGTTTCTCAGAAAGCTTCTTTCCAGATTTCATCTGAGGATATTTCCTTTTTCACCACAACCCTCAATGGGCTTCCAAATATCACTTTGAAAATTCCACAAGAACTGTCTTAGCGAAAGGCTTCTTGAGGCGAAAGCTTTAACTCTGCTAGATGTTTTCACAGAACACGAAGAATTGTCTCAGAAAGCTTCTTTCTCTTTGTTATCGGAGGATACTTCCTTTGGTCCAATAGTCTTCAAGGGATCCGAAATATCTTTTCTCAGATACCACAGAAATAAGGCTAGCAAACAGATCCACGAAGAACAGATATAACTCTGTGAATGGAAATCACACATCAGAAAGCAGTATCTCAGAAAGCTTCTTTCCAGTTTTTCACTGAGGATATTTTCTTTTTCACCGTAGCCCTCTATGGGCTTCCAAATATCACTTTGGGAATTACACAAGAACAGGCTTAGCGAGCGACTTCTTGAGGGGAAAGCTGTAACTCTCTGAGATGAAATAACAGAACACTAAGCAGTTTCTCACAAAGCTTCTTTCCGGATTTCATCTGAGGATATTTCCTTTTTCACCAGAGCCCTGTTTGGGCTTCCAAATATCACTTTGAAAATTCCACAAGAACTGTTTTAATGAAAGGATTCTTGAGGGGAAAGCTGTAACTCTGTGAGATGATTTCACAGATCACAAAGAAGTTTCTCAGAAAGTTCTTTCTCTTTGTTATCTTGGGATATTTCCTTTCGCCCTGTAGTTTTCAAAGGGATTCAAAATATCTGTTCTCAGATTCCACAGAAATAAGGCTAGCAAAGAGATCCACGAAAAACAGATGTAATTCTGTGAGTGGAACCCACACATCAGAAAGCAGTTTCTCAGAAAACTTCTTTACAGTTTTTCTCGGAGCATATTTTCTTTTTCACCATTACCCTGTTTGGTCTTCCAAATATCACTTTGAGAATTCCACAAGAGAAGGCTTAGCGAGTGGCTTCTTGAGGGGAAAAATGTAACACTGTGAGATGAACTAACAGAACACTAAGCAGTTTC
>NW_012102124.1:27466-27784 GCF_000951045.1 Mandrillus leucophaeus
TGTGAGTGGAAGTCACACATCACAAAGCAGTTTCTCAGAAAGCTTCTTTCCAGTTTTTCTCTGAGGATATTTTCTTTCTTACCATAGCCCTCTATGGGCTTCCAAATATCACTTTCCGAATTCCACAAAAACAGGCTTAGCGAGCGGCTTCTTGAGGGGAAAGCTGTAACTCTCTGAGATGAAGTAACAGAACACTAAGCAGTTTCTCACAAAGCTTCTTTACGGATTTCATCTGAGGATATTTCCTTTTTCACAATAGCCATCTATGGGCTTCCAAATATCACTTTGAAAATTCCACAAGAACTGTCTTAGCGAAAG
>NW_012102124.1:29211-29513 GCF_000951045.1 Mandrillus leucophaeus
GAAATATCTGTTCTCAGATTCCACAGAAATAAGGCTAGCAAAGGGATCCAAGAAATACAGATGTAACTCTGTGAGTGGAAGTCACACATTACAAAGCAGTTTCTCAGAGAGCTTCTTTCCAGTGTTTCTCTGAGGATATTTTCTTTTTCACCATAGCCCTCTAAGGGATTCAAAATATCATTTTGGAAATTACACAAAAACAGGCTTAGCGAGCGGTTTCTTTCGGAGAAAGCTGTAACTCTGTGAGATGAACTCCCAGAACATTAAGCAGTTTCTCAGAAAGCTTCTTCCCAGATTTCATC
>NW_012102125.1:0-13808 GCF_000951045.1 Mandrillus leucophaeus
TCCAGCCTGGGGGACAGAGTGAGACTGCATCTCAAAAAAAAAAAAAAAAAAAAAGAAAAAGAAATATTCAGTAGACCTTCATACACACACACACACACACACACACACACACACACACACACACATATATATATATGAAACTGTTGGACTTACTCCAGACATTCTTCATAGGCACAAGTTTTTCTTTGTCATTAAGTAAAATACCTAGGAAAGGAGGGCCACAGACTCATAAGTTTATGAATCGATGTTTGATTACTTTCTCTCTCTCATCCCTCTCATTCAATCCAACAAATTGGTTAATTCTGCTCCCGAAAGTGGATGCTAAGTCTACACACTTCTCTCCATCTCCACTTTCACACTTTTATAATATACATCTTCATGTCTTTTTGCTGGTTACTGTGAGTGGTATATTGTCTTAGAATAGCCAAAAACTGGTGACAACCCAAATATCCATCAAGTGATGAATGGACAGACAAAAGATGGTATATCCATACTGTGGAATATTAGCAATAAAAATAAGTGAAGTAGCGATACATGTTACAATATGCACAACCCTTGAAAACATTATGCTAACTAGAAGAAGCCAGACACAAAAGGCTGTATAATGTATGATTCCACTGACACAAAATATCAAAAATAGCAAGTCCTTAGAGACAGAATTAGTGGTTATGAGAGGCTAAAGAATGGGAAGAGAGGGAAGAAAATGAGGAATGACTACCAATCAGCATGAGGTTTCTTAAAGGGGTGATTAAAATGTCCTACAGTAGGGGTTCTAGGTAGTGGTGATGGTTGTACAAATTTATGGATATACTAAAAACCACAAAACATTTCTCTGTTAAATATTAAATTTTATAGTATATGAATTATATCTCAATAAAGAAATCTAACAGAACTGTTCTTAATTTGAGGAGGAGGATGGTAACCTTTACTAGGTTGATCATTTAATAAAAGAGGTGCAATTTTGATTATATGACAATGACAAAATCTGAAGCAAGAAATGAGATGGCTTGGTGACAAATTGAATCTAGACAAGGGAAGAAAACCAGCCAGGGACAATTCTCTGATTGAAAAAATTTAATGTGAAAAAAGAACCCGATTGTGGGCAAAAGATTAATTCAGTTTTGAAAATGGTGAGATTTGCACAAATATAAATTTTTTTTTAAGTGGAGTTGTCTTTAGGCATCTGAATTTTGGGGACACATGTTCGAGCTGCTGGAAACACAAAAATGAGTATCATCAACTCAGAGGAAGCAGAAAGCAAAAAGTATCATGGAGATAATGCAGAAAGAAAAATAGAAAATTAAGGACTGGAGTTTTGTGGGAATATCCTTCACTTAGGAGATGGTCTTAAAAAGTGGCATCTCAGAAAAGAGAAAATGAAGACAGCAGAAAAATGCCTTTGCACAGAGTCTAAGAGAAGAGAGTTGCAAGAACTAGAAGCCAGCACAGAGGAGCTATGGAGAGACTGGGAAAAAGAAAACTAAGTAAAGGCAACAGTTAGACCATTTTGATAAATACACACACACTGAGGGATAAGAGTGTGTCCAATTGATATCCAGAGGTGAGGAATGTGCTAAGTTTTTAGAGATCAGAATTTTGAAATGAGTGAGAATAATTTTACCTAAGAGAGGAAATATCTGTGGTCATGGAGAAAGTAAGGGTAAGGAAGGCTCAAATTAACTGCATAAGACACCAGGCTTGGAAAAGCATTAGAATGGACATGGCAGACAACAGAGAGGCAGACAAGTGACACGACTCAACCCATTTTTCAAAATTGAGATGGAGGAAAATTGTTTTAGCCCCTGTATTTCAGAATGATGAGAGATTAGAGTCTGGAGAGAATAACAAGGGTGGGACAGGAAGGTGCAAGTAGCACATACAAGTTGCGAGACAGACATGGGTGGAATATTCAGCATACACACCAGAAGAACAAAGTCAAGACCTCAAGTTCAGAAGCAGTGGCGGCGCAATTTTCTTTCTTCACAAACTCTGCATATTGTTGGCTACTCCTTAGCAGAACACTGATCTTACAAAAGACATTTGTGAATTGTGGATTTCTGCCTTCCCAATGTTAATGGTTTGTGAATTATTTTGACATTTCATTTTTTTCTTACTTCTTCTTTTTCCTACCACCCTACATGAAAAGGCAGCCTGTCAAAAAGTGAAAATGATTTCATATTTACAAGGCAAAGGAACCTTTAAATGACCTTAGAGGTTTACATGAGGTAGTCACAGCCTCAGGATGATCGGTAAGGTTGCTGTTGACAGATACCACTTGATGGACTGGAAATCAATTTGATCAGATGTTTTTATGGATTATAGTGGCCTTGGCTAATTACAAAAGATTGTCTTCCTAGATCCCACAGTTTTCAGAGCTGACTTTGAGCAGATGTACACAGGATTAAGCTGCAGGCTTGACAGTTTTCCCTAATTATCTGTCACAAGGGCAATTCTTGGTTTGTCTTGACACTTGTGTCAAAAACAGGCTGAACTTTTATTTCTTAGGAAACATGCTTTTTTTTTTTTCACAGTAATCTGTGTTTAGAGGATGAGGCTGATCACATTTATCATCATTTGCATGGATTTGGAAGAGGGAAAGAAACTGCAAATATGAAAACATGGATATGAATTCTTTGAAAATCTACATAAAGCAGATAATGTGATCACTGAGTTGAAAGGAAATAAAATAAATGCTGTGTAGATTCATTCATTTAGATTCTACTGGAAAACATGGGATTTTAACACAATTTTTTCTAAAACGGAAGTTGTAAGATGTCTTATTAAAAGAAGAGAGAATGGAAAAATGATTGTGTTATGTGCCATAATCAACAACATTCCATGTCAGACCTGATAAATTATGAAAATTTAGATGTACATCAGAAAACTAAAGCGTGTCCTTTTCTTGAGATTCAGAAAAATGTCTTCAGACAGATTTTGGCCATTGCATGGTTGAAATAAACGCTTTGTCCAAAACATAGGAGACTATTTTTTTTCACTTCAAAAGATAAAGCATTTGGAATGTAAATTATTACTAAGTTGATGTTGCAGGGAAGCTAAACAAAGATTCAGATGTGACTGACTATGAAAAACTAGGGCCCCTAAAGCAAAAGTTAATTTGTATAGTGGTACGACAGACAAGCTGAATGGAGATAGTTTTGTGTGGAAACAGCAAGACAGAGAGGAGAAGAGATAGTGTAAATGGTCAGTGAGTAGTCCCTTTGTCATTTTGACTGTAGGAATGAGAACTAAGTCTTTGGAGAGTATACTTTTAGACTAGAGGTGAAAAATTGAACTCACAAATATTTATGTGACAAAGATTCAAATATTTTTTTCTGGAGCCTACAAGTAGCAAGATACATTATTGTGTAGGGAAAAAAAATCTTTTGTCTTCCTTGGTCTGTACAGAACACAACATGTGCCTGGAAACATGAGAGATCTGGGATGTCTACGTGAATTCCTGAAAGCAGCAACTGTGTAAGGTGGAAACAGAAGGAAACAATGATAATGCTTGACCAAGAAATGTCACTCATAATGGTGGACTCTTTTTACATATATAGGTTTCTAGGTAAACTTGGCTGGCATAGTGGAGAGACTTGGTAGAAAGATAAAAGCTTACACTATCAGCCACTCAACAAATATTTATAGTGCATGCTATGTGCCCTCTTGTTTTAGTTATTACAGATTCATCAATGAAAAGTAAAACATATGAAAAACCCATAAGCCTGTGAAATTTTGAGATACTGTGACTCTTTTTTACTAACAATCTTGTAAAGCCTAGAGAACATTAGGTTTTATTAACAATGTGAAACATAAATTGTATTATTACCTCTCTTACAAAAAAGTTAATTAATCTGTACTTTTATTTGAAAAGAATAAGTATTAGAAAAAAATAAGAAATATCAGTTCTGAAGAATTTATTCATTGAAGATAGAAAACTTACCCACATGACCTTTCAGGTTCTTATATACTCTTGAGCTTTTATAATATTTGTTCAGATTACTATTTCTAGAATTAGCATTATAACTGAAGCTGGTTATAGTAAGAAAGAAACAAAAATGTTTAAATGAGTATGTGTTATAAGATAGATAAGATTATGTGCTATAAGATGCTTAGAAGGGATAGTGATTTCATTGAGTCTTTTTGGATTGTTCCTTCAGATGCTAGACCATAAAAACACATGACGTGTAGAAGAAACTACAACCAGTGGCCCATAAAATGGCCATAATCCCATCAAACACCAAGAACAATTATAGTGCAAACTCATATCACTAGGCCTATCAAGTTATAATTTGTATATATCTATTTTAGAAACTGCATCATTTAACCTCACTCACAAAGGTGTTAGGAAGATTAACTAACTAGATAATTTCACAAAGTGCTTAGACAATAAAAGGTAAAGAGATAAATGTCAAGGATTATTGCTTTAGACCCTCTGCCAATGCTAAAAGACCAAAGTTAATGTATTGTTTCGTTTTCCACTGTCTAGGTAGCTCAAGTTCATTAGTTCCAAGAGTGGGGGCAGTGGGAGGTTAGAAAGATTTCTCCAGGAGAAAGAGAACATAGATTCAGATCCCAAGGGGAGTCAAAGTCATTGAATTTATTACAGCATTTCTCCGCTTACAAAGTTTTGGGAGATAATTTTCCATGAGTGTCTCATGCTTCTTTACTTCTTGTGAGCAGAGACACTGACTGACTTTATTTTGGATTTTCCTTTGAAATGTGCTTATGTACTGAATTGCCACCAAAGAGGAAGATTTTTGCTTCCTTCTAGAGCCAAGAGCAGGTTTGCTAGTAGTCTTGGAAGATGAAAATAGTGTCTCCTCCTGAAACAAATGGAAGGCATGTTTATTGCCTATTAAAAACATTGGAATTTTTACGTGTAGGATTCTTCTCTTGTAACATAACTCACTTGGCCCTCTTTGTATTATCTGGTTCTATGTCATGTTGTGGAAATTAAGGCTTATGGAACTGATGCAATCTGGCTACTGTTACTCCCTTAAGTAATAAAGTCCTCTGTGTCTGACCCAGAAGTCTCGTATCTTCTCCTAGCATCCCTGAAACTGTGCCAGGCTAAATGTTATCTTGACAGTAGGGTAAAAGCTCAAACTCTTGAGAACTCTTTACACATACACACACAGGTACACACACACACACACACGCACACACAGAGTGAGGAAGGTGGTAACAGTTTATATGGAAAAATCTTCTACAGAAATAATGTCTTTTACCTTACCTTTAAGAACACATATTCATTAAAGCACTATACAGATGTTAAATTTCTAGAATTCCACACTCAATAAAAATTTCATGGGGTGTGTGTGTGTGTGTGAGAGAAAGAGAGAGAGAGAGACAGGGAGAGAGAGAGAAACAGACAGACATTAGACATTTCTGGGGGACAGGGAGGAAGAAAGAGATAAAGCGAGAGAGACAGAGAAAGAAAGAGATTCTGAAACACATACAGAATTAAAAAAAATTTGTTCTAGTATTTTTAAGTGCAGGTGTACCACATGCCCACAGACAAATTACCATGTGTACCTGAAGAAGGCCAAATTCTGTAATTGACTATAACTACCAACATGGCCCTTGCTGGCAAGGTGCATGAGTACAGAAAAGACAACATTTGATGGAAGGTAAAAAGTGTGTTTGTGTGTGTGTATTTTTTTTTTTTTTCATTTAAAATTAGATACCCTGTATTGGAAAGTCCCTGAAAGGATTTGAGATTTATTCTCAAAATTGTCCTTAGACCCCTGCAGAGAAGTAATCATAAGTCAAGGAATGTAATTTTAGAAGTTGAGCAAAACAACATGTAGCCATGAAGCATTATTCCATTTGATGTGGAGGATTAGCTCATCAAGGTCTAGCTCAGTCACGCTTTCCTCACACCATTCCATTCATTTTCCTCCCCAACTCTGCACATTGCTCACTGAATGATTGCCACTCTGACCCATTCCTCTTTCACCCTAAGGCTGATAGACTATGCTTCCCAAAGCTAATTCTCTGAGTCCTGATTTATGACTCTGACAGCACTTCACCGAGTGAGAGTTTGTGGCAATTTATGTCATTACACAAATTATACAAATTGCCATTAGCTGATGTAATGTACTATAAAGAACTGGAAGCATGAAGAAAAAAATTATTTGAATTTTCTTTTTACATGTTTGCAATACTTTATCACTTACTTTTTCATCTAATTAATAGAAATATGCGCCGTTAGCAGAAATTGCATTTTGTTTACCATATCCCTTTTATCTCCCTTTATTTTTAAACATTTACTTTCTGTTAAAGTACCTCCTTTTTATTAAGGATAAATAAACTGATAAGAAATATCTGAAATATCAAGTCTGCTACTAAAGAGTTAGAGAAGAAAGGATTAAAGGTTGAATGCCATATGAAAAAGGAAAATTTCATTTAGAGTGAATGACTATTGAGTGAAAAAGGATCAAAGTATTAAAGAAATAAGGTTGTGTGGGATCTTATCTGATGATGTGAGTAAAACTGAAGTTCAAAGTCATATTTTTTTCTCATTTCCACGTCCCCTTCTTCTTCCTTGTACTAGTTGTAACTGTTGACTTCCAGAACAGACATGTGAATTTAGATTCTGGTCTACCGGTTCCATGTTTACTGATGACAACAATCATTTCGAGAGATGTCTCAATTCAAATGTCTCAGAATTGTCCAGGGTTTCCTTATGTAAATGTAGCTGTTCTTTTTTTTTTGTTAGGAAGCTTAATGTTGAAATGAAGGTGAAACAAGAGATAAGCCAATCAAACAATTCTCACTGAGTATATATTTCACTTTACAGCTCTAGAAATCTAGGGCATTTAAGAGAAGGAGTTAGAAAAGGAAGAAAGACAGAAGGGACTTTTGGAGAAAATACAGAATACAATAAAGAACAGAGACAGAAATATCTTAATACATGATTGTTCTGCCTATAATCTCTTTCTCATCCAATTCAACTTGTCATCTAACACTCATTCAACTTCAGGACATGCTTACCTAGTCACGCTCCTCCCACTTCCCTTCAAAGTTTAATTTCCTCTGTCTAAAATCCACACATTTTCAAAATCTGGCCTTATCATATTTATGAAAACTTCTCTTCTACCGTTTTCCTAAAATTAACCTCTATCCCAGATGACTTGTTAACTAAGTCTATAGTCAAGGTGAGCTGTCAACTGACACAAAAATTGCCTTTCTATCTGCTTCCTAATGCTTCACGCTCATCACTCAAAACACATATATCCTTCGGAAAAACAACAACTCAAATTACATTAATATGAATGTATCAATACCTCATGGGAGATCCTTCACTAAAGGCAAGCTTAGTTTTAGAGAAAATAAAGAACATCAGTGAACCTAAGAGACAGGAAAGAAGGAGAAAAAGAGCAGAGTTTTTGGGGAAGAATGACCGACTTTCCAATGCTTATGTGGATTAAAACACAGCACCCGGATTTTCATATTGAATCTTCACCTCCTGTTACAAATGTAAACCTACAGGACCTAATTGTACTGGTATCATATAGGGATAAAACATATACATTTAGATTGGACCCCCATGTGTGACTATATTCAGAGATCCAGATTTGGTTCCTGATCAGTCAGTTGTCAGTATTGGTGAGAGTACAGAATTCTTACTTAGGTTCAAATAGTATCCTCAGCAATGAACAACACTGACAAGATACAAAGGCTGAATATACAAAGGCTTTGAAAATTGAATAGGTCAGAGGGAAGCCTGAGCAGCGTAGATTAAGTTTCCACACAAGTTTAGATTTTATGAGTATTATGTGTAACTAGCAAAAATCCCTAATATCACTAGAGTAGTTTTCTGAACTGGGTTGGCTATGTACTTACGATTCTAAGGAATAACATAGTGATGAATTGAATCTTGGGCATCTTTGAATGTGCTTTAGGTAATAGAATTTGGATACTTTCATGACACTCATCCTTGCTCTTCCCAGGAGTAAATCCCATCCCTATTCACCACTCCCCCAGACTTAAGAAGTGTGGGAATGAATTCTAAGGCAATAGGAGTTTCCTAGACTTGGCAATGGACACACACCTGACCATAGGCAGAGAATAAAGTAGGACAAAAGTTTGTCAAGACAGAAATAATAGAATTTTGTTTTTGCTTCTGCTTTTTTGTTTTTTCTCCAGGGTAGGGTTTTTAATCTTAACATTGTTGATGTATGGGGTCTTACTATTTCTTGTGGGGCCCCTTTCTATGTATTGCAGGGCAGTTATAAATACCCCTGGCTTCTAGTCACTAACTGTCGGTAGAAATCTCCCTACAAGTTGTGAAACAATAATATCTCCAGACATTTTCAAATGACCCCCTGACACGCAGAAAATATCCCCTATTGAGAGCCACTGTCTGAAGGTAACCCAACTGATACTACACAATTACTAACAGACCCATGAGATTTTGAAGAATTAACTATGTGTCCTTGCTCAAGTCATATTATCATTTCTAGGCCACCCAGTGCCCCAAAATATTTTCCAGCTCTAAGACCTGACAAATTTAAAGGCTCTCTTTCATGGAGGCACTCTTCATGTTTTCTGGGTGCAATCAGAAGACTTAGTGGGGATTTTGTTATGTGCTGACTTGTGGAGATGTAATAATTCTAATGTAAAACTACCTCTTTTCTCGTGTAACTTGGGAGTTATTCCAGAAGGAAGTAAATAGTAAGTGACCATTATATTTATGACTATATGGGCAGATTATGGACTATAACAATAATGCAACTTCAATGTAGAAACATGCAATTCCTTTAGATATTAAGAATTATGCAAAGATGAGGGCATAAACTCAGAGGAGTCACCAGATGTGGCTGTGGGCAAGGTAAGGAGAGTATTGCCAAATTCCACCCCACCCTCTGGCATATTGCAGGCCATTGATAAAGTAAGAGGGTATGTTATTTTGTTTTGTGTCTTTATAAAATACATTTCAGTTGCTATTATACTATGTTTTAAGGGTCTTCTATTCTTTAAAACATCAGTTGACTCTCTCTCTCTTTGGATTAAAGAGGTATAAGCAAGAGTATTTATTTAATTGAGAGCATAGGGTGCTCCTCAGGCCTCTGCCATATCTCCAAGGCCCAAACTAGTCACTGTGAAGGACACAAAATAAGAAGGAAAATAGAACATAAGCTCCGTCATTAAGAAGTTTAAAATCCAGTTAAAGTGACAGGATTAACCCCAGGGGTTCAATAACAAGTGATTATAAGATACTATATATTTAAGTACTAAATTGTACTTAAGCACCATGTGAGAGCTTCAGAAGGAAGACGGTGTTACCCCAGATGAGAGTCAGAGCTTATTCAACTAAGCATTCTGTGTTTGAAAATAGCCCTAAAACATGTGCTTGGATAATACCTGAATATTGGATTTGGCATCGTATTTGATTATAAATAGAAGCGGATATGTGTATACGTATATATGTGTGTGTGTGTGTGTGTGTGTGTGTGTGTGTATGAGAAGCTGCCTGATATAACTATTAAAGACAGGAAATATTGTGACTTTCTTAGATTTCATTGTCAACAATTAATTCATTTTAACTTTTCTAGTCCATTTGGAATGTGTTAATATTTTTTGCCAGTTTCATTTCACATATTATGAGGTATATATGTTTATTACGTATGATTTTGAGTTAAGAATGCCTCATATTTTACCTATATATGTTTTATTGGACTACAAATGGGAGTCTCTATTTTATCAGGGTGTGGGGATCAGGGGTAGAAGCCAGGAAGAGAAATAACTCACCAATGTAGGAATCACTGGGGAAAAATATGACTTCCATGAAATGTTTCTTCTCAGATTTCTTTGTGTTTCAAAGAAACACAAATGATGGTTACTGAAAAATGCCTATTCTTATCTTGCTTCTTCCTTAGTAGCACATAAGATTAGCTTTTGCTATCCCTAAAAATATAGAAGTTGGTTCCTGATTCATCTTGATAACTAGGACACCCATTTCATAGATCTTCTAATGTTTCTACTTTTCATCCTTTTTTCCAAAGGGGTTTTGATTAACAGCAGCCACACAATGCCAAACTTTGATGTTAAACACTGTGCCCCTTCTGGTTTAAAGCAATCATCAATTTGGAAGTTGCTTTTGAAGCTCCTTATAGTTGTCTTTGAACCTTTGTGTCTATGGACTATCCCAGTTAAAGGGGTGATGGCTGCTAATATATCTTATTAGGTAGCTTTGAAGATGAATTATTTTCTCTCATACAACACCAAATCCATATTACCTTGTATCGTTTAAATTGTTTTATTGTTCATGTTACAATCAAATGGACTAAGTCTGAAAGGTAGTTTTCCTTGGGCCAACGGGACATATTTGAGTTAAACAGACATGAAACATACTCTTCCACTGAGTATCATGTGGTGACATTACTTCTATAGATCCTACTTCTGCGCTTGCTTTGTTTAATTGCTCTGACACTAATGACACCTTGGACAAATAGCATCATTTTCTGAGTCTTGACCTCCTCACTTTAAAATAGGAGGTTAAACTGAATAGTCACTACAACTCCCTCCTACTCTAAGAATTTGTAAGTATAATTCAATCCTTATTTTCATCAATCTTGCATAAAAATCTTACCATTTTAGATGAAGTGTTTGAAATGCTAATTAGGTATTTGGAACATCTATTATTTGAAACAATTGCAATTATTATTTCTATGAATATCTTACTTGTTCAGTTAAATTTTAAGTATTTTAGGGATAGGTTTAATATCACACACCTTTTATATTTTTTCCAGTGCTATGATTTACGAATACATCCATATTATTCAACTTAATAGAATATATATAATGTATATATTATATTATAGATGTATAACATAGCATCTCCAGGGTGCAGGGAATAAAAAAAAGGAATCAACATTTATTTATCCTCGACTATGGTGGACATACTTGGAAATAGAAAATATATTAACCTTTTCCAGAAAAGAAAGCTTAAGAAAGCAGAAGGAGTGCTAGATCCAGAATTTACCACCTTCCAGGCCCCCAAATGTCTGAATCCAACAGACACACATATTTTCTATTAAAGGTATTCAAAAATAACCTTTATTGACATTATTGTGCCTGAATTTCTTTGTTTTGCCAGTGTTACTGCATTGCCATGATTAACTATAAAACTAATATGCCGCTGTTCTTTTCCTTTTCACCATACTCATACACATATATACACACAAGTGGACATCCCGCACATTCATGCACTCACTAGAAACCCTAAGGTAGAATTCATACCACAGAAAAAGCAAAAGAAAATGGGAAATGAAGTTCATTTCAATTGCTCTGCCTCTTAGTTTCTCTTCATTTGATTTATTTTTTACCACTTTTTTCCTGATTCAGGAACCACCTGAATTATTACTGAACAAGAAAATATAACATGTAAAAAGGAGACTAAACTATACAATGTTTATTGATGATAAATGAGCAACCCTTTAAATTCCAGGTTGTAGAAGACACTTTAGAACTCTTTAGCTGAGGAGCAATGGGGAAGGAGTAAAGTTAATTTACACTTCTTTCAAATTGAAAAATGAACTAAGACCAAGACTTGAGTGTAACCATTGGAAATAGAATTCTGAACTAGGAGTTTACAGCTTGTTAAGATGCAAGTAGATACTCTGATATTGACAAGTAAAATAACAAGGGCAAACATCATGGAATGGGGGAAAATTAAGAATTTTAAGAAGAATTTGCAGCCCCCACACCCACTCTCTACTAGCTTTGTCCTTCTGCTGGTAAAATCCCTTAGGTCTTGACACCATAAACTATTTTTACTATGGTCCTCAAACTGTAGTCATGTTTTATTGATGTGCTTCATTTCTTCCCTACTTCCACCAGCAACTACATATGGCCAGGGTTTTTCATATCCCATTGTGAAAATAACACTTTGATTCCATTTTTTAGATTCCCTAGCCTACAGTTTACTTAGAGCAATCAGAGTTATATGATATTTCAACACAATTTTTGCTTTGCAAATAAACAAGGGGTTAGGCAGGAATACGGTAGGATTGTGATGTTTCAAAAGATTGGGAAAAAGCTTGTGTTTTGCTCCAAGTTTGCAAGATGAGATCTGTCTTACGAACAGTATTAAAATTTTGACTCAAACTCTATTCTTGCCCCTTTATCTATTTTTGATGATGTTGAAATTTAAGCACTGACCATGTATTCAAGAAATTTCTCCTAAAAAATATATTGGTCTTAGTTTCTGAATCTAGTCTCATTTCATGCACTAATAAGCCATGTAATTTTGAGTAATTTGTCTTCAAGGTTTCAGTTATTTTAGCCATAAAATAAGTGCATTAAAATGTATGCTCCTCTCCTTTAATTTCTAAAATCTAAGGATATTCATTCATTCACTCATGTATTCATTCTTAGTTATTAGTAATTGCTGAGGTTTACGTGTTTGCATGTTTTGATTTATTTTGCTTTTGCTTTACACATAAAATAAACATTTCATTTGGCCTTTCAAGGCAACTTCAAAGAAGGAGGTGCTCACCTTTAAGAAGTCCAATCCTTGTTAAGTCTAATTGCTTACTCTGTGTGTATGCCTGAGAATTTGAATATGATTAAAGAAGATCACATAACTCTACTGATTGATATACTTTAAATTTATGAACATATGAAGATAATCTTACTACAACTTTTCAGTTAATTGTTTTTTTGCTATGGAAAACTATCTTATACATTCTGCTTTCTTCTCATTCAGATTTTACTCTTTATCACTCACAGCTCATGACATCTTGTTTTTCATTAAGAAAATAGACAAAGAAAAAATGGCCTCATCTATCCATCAAGTGGCCAATCACCTTATGTGCATCTCCGCCCAAATTGTTTTCCTTTCTCCTTTGTTATAATGAAGCAAATGTTCCTGCCTCTATCTAAAGCCAACCCTTCCAGATGGGCCATGAAGCTTTATCGCTGTCCTACTACTCAAGGCCAAACATCGACTAAATATTATTTCCTCGCTCATCTTTCCCAAATTATGTTACTATGTTAATAGAAGACCTTTTCATTAATTATAAAGCCACAGTTTAATATGATAGGTGTTGTAAAATCCTCCTTTGATATAATTTTCTTCCTCTCTACTCCATATCTCTGTTTCCTTTAAAAGGAAAAATATTAAAGTGTTTTCAGTACTTATGGTTTCCATTTTATCACCTCCCATTTCTTCCTCAACTTGCTGTCATTTGACTAACTCTCCACCAATCTACAAATAGCCCTTTGCAAGATCACAAATGACTCCCTCCTTGAGACATGTTCACATGATAATCTGTCCATGTCAAAATAAACTTGTGTTTGCATTTGACATACATGAGCACGCTGTCCTTCTTAAAACCATTTTTTCAAAGCTTATTAGATGCTATATGACTTTTTTCTCCTATGTCAGAAGTTATATTTTATCTGTCCAAATTTCTACCTTCTTTTTTTGCTCAATACCTAAATCTTAGAACATACTGGCTTAGGTTTTGTCTTTCTTCTCATCCATAGTTTATCCCTTAGTGAAGTAATCTAACCTCATAAATGTAAATATTGTTTCCATAGTGTTGGATCCTCAAGAATGTATTTCCAGCTCAATTGTTTCTTTGAGCTTCAAACTTATAAACTATATGATACCTCATTTTGGATATATAGGAACATATCAACATCAATGTATCTCATTCCCAGTTCTTAAATTTTACTCCTAAACTAATTTTTTAACCTGTCAGTGTTCCTTAACTCAGGATGTGACCCTGCCATCCAGCCTGCTGCTAAGAATCATTATTGGAGTCTTTCTCTCACCAATCCATCAACGTCTTATC
>NW_012102125.1:14268-114221 GCF_000951045.1 Mandrillus leucophaeus
TTGGATTAGGCATTACCTTTGGTAAAGACCCTTTTAGCTGATCTCAGATAGCCAACACCATCCTAGTTGCTCTGCATGCTCCTTATTTCTTATCACTATTTGAATTTATCTTCTGTCTTCTCTAACAAGAGTATAAGTTCCTTGTTGGCATGAAATTTGTCTTTTCTACTACTCCACCTCTAAGTTAAGAAAAGAGCCTAATGTATATGAACTGAGAAAATGAATGGAAAATGTATACAATTACAAAACCAGGGGATGCTCTCAAAGAAGGGGACATCGAGTCTTGGGAAAGAGAAAATGTGGCAGAATGTTACTCTTAAATAGACCTGACTAGGCAGGGAGACGTGAAAGTCTAGCATTCTCTGTGGAAAAGTAAGAGTTACTATGTGGTCTAAAGAGGGAATGCAGAAAATAGAGTGGAATAGATTGGTCTGGGAAAATGTGAACCCAGTTTGTAAAGTTACTGTGTGATATACTGAGGTATTTTCACTTTTCCTCAAATACTGAAAAGCAAGCACAACTTTTACCTAGAGTGGCAATATGACAAAACATAATCATAATAAGAATAACTAGAAGAGTAGTCAAAGCAAATACTACACTTTGAAGATCCTGGAGACCAGTTACAAGACTTTGCCTGTGGTCCAGAATGGAGTGAAAGAGATCTGGGGGAGGCAGGGATTAAGAGGATGGGGGATCTGCCTTTAACTCAGGGTCTTTGTTTGAGGTGCAAAATATTCCTATTTGAGTTTAATGTTTTATTATGCCCAGATAATAATGAGTCTTGATTTATAATTCTGTGAATGGGATAGATATTAGGTAAGTTCACAGTGTTGAAGATATTTACAAATCTCAAGCTGAAACTATGAGTTTGGGCCACTACTGACTTGACTAAACTTTAGTTTGAAATATCCCTCTAAGAACTGAAAGTAATTCAGCACAATATATCAATATTTAAAAATTAGAAAAAAATAGAAAAAGTGCAAATATAGGTGCATACAATGTATTCTACATACACATTTGTTTATATGTGTGTATATAGGATACCTAAGAATGCATATCACCTATATGTATCTATTTGTTGATATAAATGTATTAATCCATGCATATATAATATTTATTCATAGATATAGCAGATTTATATGACAGAAAAACATATATAGGCAGACCAAATGAAAGACATACTGAACAAAACATTTTTTTATCCAAAATTTTTAAAAATATGATCTTGAATGAGATGAAAAATGTGCTTTTTTCAAATAGGTGGGTAAGAAGACACAGTTTAACTGTTAAATGGACTAGTCTGATAGAAGAATTAGGGTATGACATTTGGAAAATGTAGGGGACAGAAGTCTGGTGCTGTTGAGTGTTGTAAATGACAAACACTAAAAGCTTTCCTTAGATTATAGTAGTTGACCATTATTATCTGCAGTTTTGCTTTTCATGGCTTTAGTTATCCATGAGAAACTGCAGTCCAAAAATATTAAATGGACAATTCCAGAAATAAACAATTTGTAAGCTTTTAATTGTACGCTACTCTGAGTAGCATGATGAAATCTGTACAGTCCTGCCTGTCCCACACGGGACATGAATCATCCCTTTGTCCAGTGTATCCATGCAGTCTGTGCTACATGCCTATTAGTTCCTTAGTAGCCTTCTCTGTGATCAGATACATTGTTGTGGTATCACAGTGCTTGTGTTCAAGTAACCCCTATTTTATTTAATAATGACCCCAAAGCACAAGACTAGGAATGGTAGCAATTCAGATAAACCAAAGAGAGGCTGTAAAGTGCTTCCTTGAAATGAAAAGATGAAAATCTCTACTTAATAAAGAAAGAAAAGAAAGCAGTATACTGAGGTTGCTAAGATCTACAATTACAACAAATCTTATACTTGTGAAATTGTGAAAAAGGAAAAAGAAATTAGTGCCAGTTACACCTCAAACTACAAAAATTTCAGCCACAGCGCATGATAAATGCTTAGTGAAGATGGAAGAGGGATTAAATTTGTGGGTGGAAGATACAAATAAAAATGTGTCCCAACTGAAGGCAGTCAGGTTCAGTACTATCCGTGGTTCCAGGCATCCAATGGGGGTTTTGGAAAGTATACTCTGTGGTTAAGACGGGACAACTGTATTGAAAAATGTGAAATTCTGCCTTACAAGCATTGAACACGAAGATCCAGCTACCAGTCCCAAGTTAGCACTCCTACTGCATGAAGGATGCCAAAGACCAATCAATCACTAGAAGGAAGACCCCAGAGACCTCAGCCTACTGCATATGCTGCAGGTTCACAGTCGCCAAGGAAGACAATCCACAACGCACTGGTCTGAAAAATGCTTTACTCACACGCAAAAAGATTTCAACAAGATCAGAATCTGTAGTTGCACCAGTTTCCCACGGCTAACAGGTCCCTGCTGATAAGCAGCACAAAGTGATGGACTTCTTGCATGCTTCCTGTGCTGTAGGAAAAGGACCCCATCTCTTCTTAAGGGGACAGATATACCAGTGAGGCTGGCCAGATGCCATGTGACTTACGTGCTTAAGAACAACATGGAAGTTCAAGACCTTCCCAGAGCAGGAGAAAGTTTTCTCCAAATAAGGAAAAGGAATCTGGAACTACATGATAGCTCGGCACCAAGCTTCCATATAGAGGAACGTTCCAGGCAATCCCCAAGAGGGTCAGCAGGTCTTGTCATGGTTGCGTCCTGAACAATGAGTAACTGGGCATAAAAAAATTCTGATTTTTAGCTTCTGTAAATGTTGAAATTGCTGTCAAATATGAACATAATTGTGTATATTTGCTCACATAGCTAACTACTTACTTAAGACGTGCAAAAACTGAAGTACTAAGGAGATGCAGGATTTACTGAGGAGATTGCCTAACTACACATCAGATAGAATGATATGGTATTAACATGCTACAGATTAATAAAATGCATTAAAAGTAATAATAAATCTTCCTTCTAAACATGCTGTGAAGTGATGCCCATTCTATAGGCACAAGAAGGGCCAGATTGGAAATAACCTAAAGATTGGTGCATACAATGAAGCACACTTGCTGTATACATTCAGAATGTGACTTATTTTTTCTGGTGGTTTTAAATTGTTGTTCAATCTCAAATGGGAATAGACAGCTTTAACGGGTTTCTAAAATAAGGACACATAAAATGTCTGCTTTTCAGCAGTGGAAAAATAATAATCGTCCCCCTCCTCACCAAGAAAAGCCTTTAGCAAAAGAGCAACTTAGCATATAGACAGTCTCCCAGTGACCTGCCACTTAGCTGAGAATAGGTTGGAAAAAAATATCAATGCCAATGAAACCAGCTTCAGATCTAAACTTCTACTCTATTAATTCTTTTCTTTGGCAAACATAGAAATGAAAGGCAGAGGGAGGAAAAGCTGAGAAGACAGTGAGGTAGGAGAAACAAAAAGCAGTGTCTGTCTTTATCCAGGGCTTTGCCACAGCCTCCCTCATTTCCTGGCCGTTCTTATCCAAGAAGCCAGGTGGAGTGGAGTGCAAGCAAATACAAGATTATCTCAGACAATGAGTAGTAGTGCATCAGAGTTAATCTATGTGCAATGGATCAATAGCATGATCCTTAAGATAGAGAAGTGGCCAAATCAAATGGACTTTCTGTTTGCTTTGTTATTTAGGCTTTGAAGCTCTATTTTAAAAATTTCACTTTGTCTTGCTTCTTAAAGGTGTTCATGCAGGTAAAAGACCGTGCATTCTAGTCTGAGCTAAGTTCCCCTGGGCCTAATAAAGGGAAGTCAGTGCTAATTTGTAGCCTGGCTGTTTTAGACACAAAGGCACAGTTTGAGATACACTGAGTTGTACAGCACTTGTTAACTATCAAATAGGAACCGATTTTTTTTTTTTTTGTATTCTTTGGAAATGTGTTTGGACTTTGAAAATATTTCTATTTTAACTTCAAGACTAATCTACCTCTCTTTTGGGTCCCACCCTGAAAAGAATTGTATTTATATCATGATATCATGCACTCACGCTCCAAATGACTGAATTCATCTAGAGTAAGCAAATTCAGTGTGGACTTTGTCCCATTCAGCACAGACAGAATCCAACTGGAAAAAAAAAAAAAAAAAAAGTGTGTGACTCACTTTATGTGTTTCTCTACATTTCTCACCTTAAAATTCATATCCTTTTCTAGTTTCTTTGTGGCTATATCAAGGTTAATCAAACAACTTTGATCTATAATCATTTGTTTGCATTTCTAGGATTCAAACAACAAAGCAGTTAGAATCCTGGTTTAGAAGAAATTATGAAACTTTACACTTCTTTACACAGACTCCTCTAAATCTTCTTTGAGAGAGAATAATTAGTTCATGTTAGGAGGTAAAGGGAAACAGAATAGCAATTATATGTACAAAAGAAGTTGCTATCTTTGAAATAGAAATGGAAGATCTCCAGAAATAACTTCTTGGCCTGAGATTCCACCAGAAGGCAGTCTTTTATTTATGAAGTCACTGGGCTGGGAGGCACCAGACTCCATTCAGACCTCTGATCTGCTATATGCACTGTGTAATCATTAGCATAATGGTTGAATGTCATCAGGGAAGAGCTCTGGTCATGTCTTTCAGTAATCTGTTTGAATCCTGAAAAATACCTTAGTTATTGTAACAGGAGAACATTCTAAACATAATATTTGGTATCTTTTTTTTTTTTTTTTTCTGGTCACTATTAAGTACAGCACTGGTTCTCAAAGTACGATTTAAGTAGCATCAGCATCAGTTGGAAACCTGTGAAAAATTCAAGTTCTTGGGCCCCAATTTAGACCTAGCAAATCAAGAACTCAGGGAGTGCAGCCCAGAAATCTGTGTGTTCACAAAATGTCTATGTGATTATGAGTCTCACTCAAGTATGAGATCCATTGGGCAACAGCATGGAGTCATTGATAAACACAGGAGCTGACTTATGCTCATTTACTTGTTTTCTTTAAAAAATATTAAAATAGGAAAGTAGCCAAATTAAAGGGCCTTTCTGTTTGCTTTGTTATTTAGGCATTGAAGCTCTATTTTTAAAATTATCCATTGTCTTGCTTTTAAAAGGTGTTCATGCCAGTAAAAGCCCATGCATTCTAATCAGGGCTAAATACATAGGTCAAACAGAGACTTTGTTAATCTATTTGTCATATTAAATAAGACATACATTCTCAGTATAAGTAATATCTTTCCCAAGAGGCAAAAATTATTTCATGGGGGAAAGGGAGCCAGAAAAAATTCTTAGACATTACAATAGTTAGTGGCCTTCAAAGGGCTGCAAAACAAAAACAGGCATATAGTATACCTGTGATATTAAAATTTCATGAGGAAGGCCAATAGAAAAAAACTCTAGAGAATCTCCGTAGGGAGTCAATTCCGGGAAAAAAAAGAAATACACACACATACACACAAACAAATTGAAAGTTCTTAATCTAAGGTAACCCTTGATCCTCTAATTTAAGAGATATTTTATTCCTAGTCTTTCTTCTTTCAGATTCTATAGACAAGGTACTAGCTAATAAATTTTGGCCAATTAGAGTCCATTTTAATTTAATGATAGGTGATTAATTCCACAGTGAAGGTATCCCTGCATTACATATATAACAAGTAAAATTAACAAATGAGAATATCTTTTATGGATAAATCTCTTTAGATTTTATGTTCTTTGAAAAAATAATTTTGTTTTTAATTATTGTCTTCATTTTTCAGATTAGAAAATCAAAGATCTGAAAGATTGAATTAATTAATCCATTTATTTATTCTAAAATAATTTATTGAATGTCTGGTACGTGATAAAAGCCATTCCAGGCATAAATGATTAGCAGTGAGCAAAATGGACAAAAATCCTTGCCCTACCCTTCTAGAGCTCACATCCTAATAGGGAGATATAACATAAATGAGGCAAATGATTAAAACATATAGATTTATAAAATCAGAGTGTCCAATCTTTTGGCTTTCCTAGGTCACAATGAAAGAATTGTCTTGGGCCACACATACAATACACTAACATGAAGAATAGCTGATGAACTTTAAAAAAAAAAATCACAAAAAAACTTATAATTTTTAAGAAAGTTTATGAATTTGTGTTGGGCCACATTCAAAGCAATTCTGGGCCAGTGGCCCATGGACTATGGGTTGAACAAGCTTGTTTTAAATGGTTAAAGAAATAACAAAAAGAAGGCTCAGTGTTGGTGGTCAGGCATGGGGACTGGGCAAGGAAGACTCACTGGGAAAAAGTTCAAGTTGGTACAAAGTAGTGAGGTGGGGCTCCATGGAAAAGGTGTGAGTTTTAGATACAGGACAGCAAAGGTGAGCTAGTAGCCATAATTTGGGAGAAAAAATTCCATGCAGCACATCTGAGGGACAAGGAATAGCAAAGTCTAATGACAATGCAGATTTTATAGAAAGTAAAAGAAGTGATAAGGTTAGAGAAGTATGTTGGGAAGAAACTGTAGAAGTCTTCAAAACCCAAATAAATAGTCATTAATCTTTCTAAAATAGATAAATATTGAAGGTGTTTACCACATAATTCAAGTGGTGTATTGATCAAATAGACAATAATTACTGGGTAACATATATTAGAGAGAAGAGTAGGCAGAAAGGGCAGTCAAATACCCATCACAGTTGTTTAGACTATAAGCTCCCTAGAGGGTGGGATCTGTGTCTATAGAGCAGTTAATTTCCCATAACAGCTAGAACTATGATCATAAGTTTTAGATTCCCAAGAAATATTTGTCTCAAAATTAATCTAGACACAATAACAGAAGGGCTGGAACTAGTATTCTGCCAATGTGGAAAATACTGCTGCAAAAGACCTTACGAATCAAGTACTGAATGAATTCAGTAACTATTATACATGTAGAAAACTAACAAAAGAAATTCCAGTGGCCGAGTCTGATAGAGAATTGTGAAAAGACTTATTATATTAACTGAAATTATGAATTTTGAAAGAAGATTGGAGCAAGAAAACAAATTTCAGAATATCTTAATTTTAAGATTGTTTTAGGACGTCTGAGGTGGAAACTCTATGGATGTTGTTGGAAAGGAGGTCCTGGGAGAAGACAGGGTTTTGGAATTAGCATTATAAGTGCAGTGGTCGTAATGATGAATTTGGATGGTACCTGGCCAATTGAAAATTATCCTTCTATCACTTTCAGAAACTCACTTCTTTCTGATCTCGGTGGCATTTATAAAATAATACCTTCCTAAGCTAAAATTTAAGATTAAGACTTTATGATTTTTCGTAAGAATGGAAGACTCAGGACCAAAATGTTGTTAACACAGTCATAGGTAAAAGTCAGAAACGGGAAGAGGAGATGAAAAAGGAAGCATCAGAAATGAAAGTATCTCAGAATACATCTCTGCCATTAGAGCCAAGAAGAGAGTTTACAGAATTGTAAGGTGATTGGGAGTATAAATGCCCAAGACAAAGCAGTATCGGGAGACAGGTATCTGGTGACTAGGAAGTCATCAGTGATCTTTGTAATAGCAACATCATTAGAGTGATAGGGCAAAAGCCAGACCTCAGAGCGCAATGGAGCATACAGCAAAACGTGAGGACCTCATTAATCATTCTGCTTGCCTTGACATGCTTGTACTTTTCTGGAACTCTCAAAAGTCATCATGGATATATATACATACATATATGTGTGTGCATATATATATACACACTGAGAAAGATATAGAATCTCACTTAAAGTTCAGGACATCTATCCTTCTGCCTTAGTCACTAGATACTAAGACTGGGTTTCTTAAATTCTAGATAGTATGCTTTTCCTCGTTTTGTGTCACCACTTTCCTTTGATTTTTACATATTCAATACTTAATACCCCTACAGTGATGAACAAAGTATATTTGACTGACACAAGATGGGAAGTATTTTGAAAGTCATTATTCTAAATACAAAAAGAGTTCGAATAAAATTCTTTACTATTAAGGCATTTATCACATAAGCAATTATCAAATATTTTGTAAGGGAAAAGTTAATTTAAAGCACTTTTGATGTTCAGTGTTACTTAGGACATTGTGAACACATTATAACCCTCTGATACACCTATCAACCTCTATTGTCCTTTCTGAGGTCAGAATGAGCTTCAGACAAAATTATGCTGCCCTGAAGGTTTACTTTTGATAGCCCCAGCTCCCATCTTTCACTGTATTCCTTCCTACCTTTGCTATTCTTCTTCTTTTTTTTTTTTTTTTTTTTTGAGACGGAGTCTTTCACTCTGGTCTCCCAGGCTGGAATGCCATGGCACGATCTTGGCTCACCACAACCACCGCCTCCTGGGTTCAAGCGATTCTTCTGCCTTAGCCTCCTGAGTAGCTAGGATTACAGGCGCCTGTCACCATGCCCGGTTAATCTTTGTATTTTTAGTAGAGATGGGGTTTCACCATGTTGGCCAGGCTGGTCTCGAACTCCTGACCTCAGGTGATTCGCCCGCCCCGGCCTCCCAAAGTGCTGGGATTACAGACTTGAGCTGCTCCGCCCCGCCCCTTTGCTGTTCTTTTTTTTTTTTTTTCTTTCCCACTGTTAGGCCGCTATGTGCTCCCAGCTCACTCATAAGTAATTCCAGGGGGATTTTTTCACTGATAAGAACTCAAAGTATTAGCTCATAGGAGGTATTTGCATTTCAAAAATGAACTCAGGAAGACTAAACACTGAGGTCCAAAGTAGAAATGTATAGAAATTTAATCCCAAGCATTGGTGACATTGGTGTGGAAGAGATACGGGATCACTGCAAACATCTGGCTCTCCTCAAATTGTATCTTATGTGTACCTAAGTCTTTCTGGACAGTCTGTTGCAAACTAGAAATTATTAATATTTGAGGAACAATATTTTGTTTTTGCCTCACCTGAGAAATGGTTAAGACTACCCTTCAGTAACGAATTCTAAATAGTTCAACTAAATTTACATAAACAGTAATTTCAACCTCTGAGGATGTCTATTAAAAAATATATATTTTCTTTTTAATAAAGAAAAACCATAAAATCCCTTGTTCAGTCACAGGTTTAAATTTATTTCAGTACAGTAGGCATTGGAATATATTCAACAGAGTCAGCGTTATCTCTTGCTTTACCTTTCAGGGAGTTTCTGACTTCTTAGATATCAAGGGAATTAATTTCCATTATGAATTTCCTGCTTCATCATTAAGAGCCAATCATGTACAAGGTTGATGCTGCATCAACAGAAAATTTCATATCTTTAATGTAGAATCATCTTACTGCTCTCCTATCTTTAGAAAAAAAAAATTCTCCCTAGACTTATTTTAGAGGCAGTGTGGCATTGTGGGGTATTTGTTTGAAAATAACTGTTACTAATTTGCTGTCACCTTAGACACATAACTAAGCTTCCCTGAGCTTCAGTTCCCTCATTTATAAATATAAAGTTTTTTTTTCATTGTGAAAATAAATGGAGAGTTTGGCTAAATGCTCTCCAAAATATTCCTCTCTCTATCTGGATACGTCACTTCTCTGAACAATAGAGTTCTAACAATTCTCCCTCTAGAAAAAAAAAAGAAAAGAAAGAAAAGAAAAGAAAAAAAGAAGAAGAAGAAAGAAGAAAAAGAAATCCTGCACTCTGATGATCATGTCTAATTCTCTTATTTTCTTGTTAAGTTTGTTGTTGTTCAAGTAGAAGCTGTTCCCCGGAAGCAGTTTATTTAATGTAACACGGCTCTAAGCCTAGATCGGGAAGAATAAAATCATTTCTGAGTCTCCCAGGTAAGGCTAGAGCTGAGCTATGAAGTATCAAACATATTGGTCCTAATTTAGTCCTCTTTTTAAAGTGGGGCCTCCTTCTCATACAGACCTTGATGTATACAAGAAAACAGAACAAAGCCTGGATAGGTAAATTGTGACTGGGTAAATTTGTTATGCCATGCTTCTTTTTTCCAGTGACCTTTATCCTGTAATAACCACCCCTCTCCCATGTGCCTAACACCCTCGAGGTAGCACACTCCGGGCCCCTCCAACCCCTACTCCGGCTCCAGGTGCCCACCCACAAATAGTGCTTCATCAAGGCCCGCCATCATGTGAATGATTCCCTCAAGGGAGTTGCCTCACTGTGCTAGGTTCCATTCATGCAAGGACCCCGAGCGGTTATACTAGCTAAGTGGGGAAATATTCCCAACGTGATATAAATGGTGAATATTTAAATAAGCCTATTTTATTCACTCTCCCTTAAATGCTGAAGTGTCAGCTGTATATCACTGTGGCTCAAATGATTCAGTAGTTAAAACACCTACAACGTGGTCATTGTACTTTTTTTTTTTTTGAGCCAAATGCTTATGTGTATGGGTTAATTGTAGAAGCATATGTGGAATACAGCTCTCAAGTTCTTTTCTAGGTTTTCCTTTTACAAATCTACGCTGCTTGTACCTTGAGTCAAACTAAACTAGTCACAGCTCCCAGTAACAGCTGTTATCTCCATTTACAAAGTAAGTTCTCCAATCTACTTAGATTTAAAATGCAGCTTGAATTTAACTTTTCTGAATCTCTTCTTTTATAGAATTTTGTGTGTAGCGACCTCATAAGATTGTGAGAATTTAATAAAATAATGCATGTAAAGCACCTATCATGGTGACTCAGTAAATTGTAATTATTATTGCATGACTTACTACATCTTTTTTCATCCTTTTAGCACTGAAAGAAAAGTTTTACATAACTATTAGTCAAATTAGTAAAGAATTGAATTAGCCTAGTTAATATGTTTCAACTGATTAACTTAAAAGTATAGAAAATAACACTAGAGATGGGGAATGGAGAAAGAAATAATAATATTCAAAATAAAAATTAGCAAATCCAAGCAAATTCAGCAGATCCCTAGCAGATTCCATGTAAAAGGCATCCAAAGAGGTGATAATTTATCCTCTTTCTAAATCAGTTTTCCTTTCCAAAGGAATCTTTAATATCCAAAACAGTGTTGTAGACATGGCTGCCTTATTTTTGCAAAGGTTTTTGCCTTCACATTTTTACAGAACTCCATCAACTTTTCAGCTTTTCTCTTAAAATCCTTTCCTTTTCTCATTTAGTCTGTTAGTAATCGTTACTTTCCTGGCTCTCCATTTTGTCAGGTTATTATGCATTCCTCAGCATTGTGAAAAATGAAAAGTGGAAAAATCACATATTTTTCAGCTGACTTAACACTGCGTAAAGTGCTGAAATTATTAATTGAACATCTTGATTATAAATTAGGTGGAAATAATGTTGAAGAAGCAGCCCCTAGTCATATAGGATTATTATTAGGGCTACACACTGAATGATTTGAATTTCATTTTGGTAGTAGTAAATACAGTTAATACCGGTGAATATGAGCTCATAGATTTTGGCTGAATATCAACCAAATCAAGCAAGCAATTGCCTTTGCAATTTTGAGGTTTACATCCTAAAACCATGTGACTGCTGCATCTTTGCCCCTATAACTGCTTGAGAACTACATCAAGTTTAGCCAAGCTAATAGTTATCTCCCTTCTGGAAACATTTAATCCAAAATCACAACATTTTTAAAACCTCAGTAAAATTCACTCCACTAATTTCAAAGAGGTGATAATCCAAAATGAAGCTTGGTGAATGTTCACCTTTAAATAGTACCATGAAAAATGTGTTCATCTTGGGCAAATTAAAGCATCATCCACATTTTAGCAAATGATTAACTTGCTAAAGATAATAAACCAACTTGAACCTCAGAGTAAAATTTACTAGCATATCAACATTTAATGCTTAATTACAAGCTACTTTTATCTATTCTTTGAAGCAGGCCTGGAAAAGATCTCTATCTAGCAATATTTTGCATATTATTTGGGATAGGTTTGGTTAAGGTAAGAACTCTCAAAATTCCAATAGCTTAAAACAATAAACTTTTAGTTCATGCTTACGTAACATTTCTATGTGAGTGCCAGATTGCTAAGGGAACTCACTTCCACTGCCATGTACAGACCCTGTGACGGTTAGTTTTATGCCTCAGTTTGGCTGGACTGTGGTGCCCAGTTATACAACCAAGCATTAATCAAGGTGCTGCTGTGAAGATATTTTGTACATATGATTAACATTTGCAATCAATTGACTAAATAAAGAAGTTTATCCACCACTATGTGGGCAGGCTTCACCCAATCAGTTAAAGACAATCAGGGCAGAATTGAGACTTCTCTGAGGAAGAAGAAATTCTGCCTCAAGACCACAGCATCTGCTCTGGCCTCAGGTTTTAGCCTGCTGGCCTTCCCTAAAAATTTCAGACACACTAGCTTCTACGATCGCATTGGTTAATTCCTTGAAATAAATTTCTTTTTTTTAATTTTTGTGTTTATGTATACATATTACATATGTGTGTATATGTTTGTGTGTGCATATATTCTCAAATCTTACTTGTTTCTCTGAAAACTCTATTAAAAGAACCCCCACCACCACTCCAAGCTCTTTCCATCTGCTAATTCTGTCATTGTCATCTTCCGCTTTTAACTGGCAGAGGAGAAAGAGCACAGAAAAAGCACACAGAGAGGAACTCATTGAAAGGTTTTGTAGATCTGGAAGTAGCACATAGCATTGTCTGTTTACATTCTTTGTGAGAGACCTGGCTAAGCCTAATTGCTAGAAAAGCTGGGAAATGGCACCTAGATGGGTCCCAAAATAGAAAACAGATTTTGATGAACAAAATCTAGTTTGTCTTTATCAAAGTAGTCTCTACTAAAATTTCAAATAATATTATCTGTAACACAATTTGTAAAGTTACATTTTTTGTTATTTTAATTTGAGATTTTCTATTTTGTCATTTAATAAGAAATTTAAGGTGAGTCTCAATTTGGATGAATGAAAGTAGAAAGAAGGTCATTGTAGGCTGAAGGAATAGAGAAAACTTGAAGAAAGTGAGAAGGGTAGGAGGAAAAGAAAAAAGGCACCTGCAAGATGGATAGAGAGGGTACACCTCTCTGGAATTTGTGATCTGATCTTATTTGTCCTTTCCCTCTCTGTTAGTGTATCGTTACCTTGGTGGCCACCATTATAAATGGGAGTTGCCTATTTCTCATGCATGTTTAAGCAACAACAACAAAAGTTAGAAAAATTGGCCTGGATCTTTGAGTAAGTGAGGAATGAAGAAAAATAAGGCTAGATAAGTATAGAGTCAGTCACCTCAAGATATTAAATTTTACTGTTCAGACAATGAAGAGTTAATGTTAAGCTTTTAAAAGAGGATTAATTGATCAATATGACACATTACATTTACCATTCTGCTTTATTTAAAACTAACAGGACATGGGAGAGGCATGAATGACATAGATCAATTAGAAAGAAGATTGGAGTAATGGTATAAGAAAGAGCTAAATGCCTGCATTGTGACAGGGGTGGTGGCAATTAAAAGAAAAGGGAAAAAAGGAATAACATTATGGCAGTAGCATGAAGGGCCCTTAATGGCTTATTGGATACAGTGGTAAGGAAAATAAAATACTTTAAAATATTGCCCAAGTTTCAAATTCTGGTGATGGAAGGCTGGTGTAACTTAATTAAAATTAGGGGTACTTAACCGGTTCTCTGGAACATGCTAAGCTTCCCTGGAGAGACAGCCAAGGCACTTGGCCCCTCTTGTGGCACATACAGTGGGCTGCGAGGGCCCAGAAGAGAGGGTGAACCTTACAGGAATGTCCAGTTTCCTTTGCCATGTTCAGACCTCTTGTATTACTAAACCATACTTCATCACTCCAGAAAGACATTTAATGTTCATTAAGGAGATATAAATAGGTTGCTCCCTTATCAACCCAGCAACTGGGTCAATTTCACACTGAGTCATTAAATGTCTTAAGAACTGGTAATCTATCATGCTTTAATGACAACTTTAAAATGGTATTTCAAAACCAAAAGATTTATATCCCATTAAGAGATGATTGTAATGTACTAATATAAGACTTGACTCACCCGTTGAGAGCTGTGTTTTAGGGAGAAAGGCTGGGGGGTAACTGCTTTGTAATATTCAAAACAGCTGACCATTTTGGATATTAATTTTAGAGACAGCATTCACATAATTTGTGTCTTGGCAGGCACATAGATAGCCAATATATGATAACTTCATCAAATTTTGAATGGAACATTTTAACTCAGAAACATAAACCGAAGGGGCTGGACCAAAAAGCAAAGTCAAAAACAAACATACCAAAAACTAAAGCAATATTCTAGCCACTTAAAAGTCGAATAAACACATATATAAATGATAACAAAATAGTTCTGAATGCAATTGATGGGAACATATGTATGAGAGGATCAGCTCCCATGTAATTCCTCTTTCTCACTTAGGGATTACCGTGGATAAACATAGACATTTTCATCGTTGTCCCTATTTACCTTGTCCATTTTCAGCCTTGCTGATGGTCTTGGGAGTCATTTTGAGAGTTGGAAGCCTCAGTATGTATTGTGCTGGTAAGAGTTCTCCAGATTCACAATATTTTTATACATTATTTTTCTATTATATAAAACTTTCTCTGTCTTAACTATTCTTGCCACTGTTGTTATTACTCTGTAGCTATTAATTATTTTTTATCAAACTCTTTACAGTTGCACATTGGTATTGTGTATCATATTATTGAGAAGATTCATTCTGAGTTTTTAGAAAAATTATGATTCTTCTTTTATCTTTTTACTCATATTGATTCACTGAGTTAATTATCACTTGATCTAATTTTTCCATGCTAACCAAATCACTGGGTTATTCCCACTTGTGCTATCTTTTCATTGGTCATTGATGTCATTTGCTTTTGTGTGTCCTACCTCTAAAAGCAGGACAAAACTTTATTCTTTTATTTTTTGACTTCTATGCCTCAATTAATTACTAAAATGTTTTGGTATCTTTAATATCATGTTTCCTAAGAATCTAACTGTTGAGTCATAAAATCAGGTACTTCATGATATCTCCAAAGGTCTCCATGATGACTGTAGTGCTGCCTCACAGGTACTAGGTCTGTCTCCAGTGTATTCCAAAGCAGGGCTCTCCTCTTCCAACTCTCTAACTCAATGTCTCTTCCTCACAAAGAAGAACACTGGCTATGATTTAGGAAGGTTTCGGGACTTCTCCCTTAAAGGTATGACTCAGAAACCAATCTTTATTTATCAGTGCCTTGCTTGTCTCATCCATAAAATAGAAGTAATAGATTGGAGAACCTCCAACATATTATCCAACTCAAACTTCTTATGTTATGTAAATAACTTCTGGAAAGGCAAGCAAATAAAGACAAAACTCTTTCTCTCTTGGTCTTTTCTTATTTTTCCTCTTAATAACATTTTTCTCTTTCTTGGACCTCGAGTAATGAATACAATAATTGTATTTATTTATAATTTTGTTGGTTGATATTTAAATGGTTCATATTTCCGCAAAATGGAAGCTTTAGCAACTTAAATATTTTTAACTATGTTTTTTCCCTTCAGTTTTCCATGTGCAAATTGTAGTAGGGAGTAACAAATAGTTTCATGTGGTGCTTTAGGTTGTGAGGACGTAGTTACAATTCAACATTTGTAAATTACAGGTAAAAAAAGACAAGATTTTCAATTCAGAAACTAGCAATAAGACTTTGGATGACAGACTTAATTTAAACTGTAATTTGCTCATTGTTAAAATAGTCTGCTGCTAACATATATTCTAGTTGCAACATTCAGTAAACCTACAAATTATTTGATGGATTAACAATGTCACCTAAAAATTTAATGTCACTTTCATTAAAATATTTTTCTATATGATATATTAACTCATTCTCAAACTATAAATAAAGAGAATCATTATTTTTAATACAAAGGCATTGGTCCAGGAAAGTGAAATGAATGGTTCAAGCACACAACTACCTTGTGATTGCAGCCTACATAATTCTCTTTTTCTCTCTCTGATTTTTGTCTGATTACTTTTATATACCAAAGTATAAAGTTCCATAAATTTACTTAATATAGTAAACCAATGATTTTTATGTAATTCGTAGTTCTAAATTAGTAATCAACTAATTTTATGTACCAGACCTAACTAGGATCTCTAGTGTTTAACTGAAGATGCAAATGAACAACAACAATATAAAAACTGATACTGAGGGTTAAGAGGTATTTCCATTCTCTGATGGTCACTTTCTGTCCAAGAGTGACTGGAAGAAAAGCAGAATTGTTAAACTGCTAGTAAGAAAATTACACACAAAAAAGTTTAGTTATGCATGAAGAATTAAGTAAAACCCTTTTTGTCACTGAGGAACAATGTTTTAGGAAAATTTTAGAATAGTAGCTAATGTGCATAGCTATAATTGGCTGTGTAAAAACTGATGAAATTTATAGAAGTTACCTCTTTATTTTTTCTTGTAAAACCTTATATTTCTTTACCCTCGGATTTTACAGTAAGTAATTCCAAACATACAAACAAGGCCTTAAGAAAGCAATAAGAACAGAAGACAACGCAATAGAAAAACGGGCATTAGACTTGAACAAGCTACTCACAAAAGGGGATATTTCAATTGCCAATAAAAATAAGGGCTTAATTTTATTGGAAATTAGATAAAAGAAAAAATAAAACTATACTGTGATACCCCTAAAAACGTGTCAGATTGCCTAGAGTATAAAATTGAACTATCAAATATAGGCAAAGGTGTCAATCAACTGGCACTTTCATGCACTGCTAGTGAAAGTGTAAACTGGTACAGCTGCTTTGAAAAACTCAGGCAATATCTAGTAAAACTGACTTATGCATACAGGCCATACATTTTACTCCAGAACAGATATTTAAAAAAATCTATGAGTATGTTCTCCAAATGACAAATAAAAGATTGGTTATAAGTCTTATTTATAACAGTGAAAAACTAGAAACAACTCAATTACACATCAATAGTAGAATGGATAAATAAATTGTGGTATAATTATACAACAAAATACTATATATACATTGTATACTATATATAATATAGTACTGTATATTATATATACTATATATAGTATATATGTACTATATCATATTATATAGTATATATAGAGAGCTATGCTAGAGAACTGTATATATATATAGCTATACTAGCTAGCTATGTATGTATATAGCTATATTAGAGAACTCTATATAACCTCATAAATATTTTAAATGGACAAAATGTTGAACAAAAGAAGCCATACACACAAAAAAAATTCTATGATTCCATTCATATAAAGGTTAGAAACAAACAAAACTAATGTGTTAACAGTCAGAATAATGATTACCCTTGAAACAAAAATCGTGACTGGAACAGGCATAAGGAATCACTTTGATTAATGATTACATTCTGGTTTTTGGTTTGGATACTGGTTACATAGCATATTCAGATTGAGAAAATTCCTCAAGTTGGATATAATTTGTATACTTTGTCCATGTGTGTACTTCAAAAATATGTACATTAATAGTTTTTTCCAGAAACCCAAAATTATCCATGATTGGAAATTTGCATCTGCAACATCAACACAGCTATTTTTCTTTGGGTGTGATTCAAATGTGAGCTGAGTTATGATTAGGTCAGTGAGCATTGTCCATAAAGATACTTCCAATGCCAACCCCAGAGTTATTAATACCTTTTACAGTTGCGTATTTGTTTTTTCAAATCATTTCTTGAAAACACTCAATTCACTGCCTTCTTATCTGTTTTGCTTATCTATTCTCCTTCATTTATATCTCTTTGATTGTTATAAAGGAGAGTTTTTGGCCCGGTGCAGTGGCTCAAGCAGGTAATCCCAGCACTTTGAGAGGCCGAGGCGGGTGGATCACCTGAGGTTGGGAGTTCAAGGACAGCCTGGCAAACACGGTGAAAACCCGTCTCTACTAAAAAAACAAAAATTAGCCTGGCATGATGGGGCGCCAGTAATCCCAGCTACTCAAGAGACTGAAGCAGGAGAATCGCTTGAACTAGGGAGGAGAATCGCTTGAACTAGGGAGGCAGAGATTGCAATGAGCCAAGATCACACCATTGCACTCCAGCCTGGGAGACAGAGCAAGACTGTCTCGGAAAAAAAAAAAAAAGAAGAAGACAGCGTTTTTAGTAATATAAATATAAGATATTATGTACAAGGAACAGTTAAGATTTTTCCACAAGAACATTTAATGTTAATATAATTTTAAATTATCTAGGTCATGGACAAAATCAATTTTGGAGAAGAAAGTTCAGTAGTAGAAAGAAAGACAGCCAAGTATTATGTGCTTCATGATGGAGGTACATGACACCACCTACAAGTCCCATTTTCAAAACGATCAAACCTGAATCTGATTAACTCTCCTGATCAAAAATTGGTCAGTTTGGCTGGGCGCAGTGGCTCACGCCTGTAATCCTCGGCCTTTGGGAGGCCGAGGTGGGAGGATCACGAGGTCAGAGATAGAGACCATCTTGGCCAACATGGTGAAACCCTGTCTCTACTAAAAATACAAAAAAATTAGCAGGGTGTGTTGGTGGGCACCTGTAATCTCAGCTACTCAGGAGGTTGAGGCAGGAGAATCGCTTGAACCCGGGAGTCGGAGGTTGCCGTGAGCCAAGACGGAGCCACTGCACTCCAGCCTGGAGACAGAGCAAGACTCGTCTCAAAAATCAAACAAACAAAAAAGTTGGTCAATTTTATAAAATGAAGAAGGCAAAGAAAATATGAAGCCAGGTTATGAGAAATGTGATCAGGAAAAGTCAGACTTTAAGCAACTCTACATGCCAAGGATTTAAATTTTTAAGAAACAAGTAATTTTCCATAAAGGGAAAAAGTGAGGGAACAATGTATAGATTAACAGATAATGCAGAAATTTCAATGATCACAGTGAATAGATCATTCCTGAATGTTGATTAAATAATTCAAATTTTAAACATTTTTAAGATAATTGACATGTAGAATGATAGGAAGGATTTTTTCTTCCAGGTAGCACAGTGGGATGATGCTTTTATGTTTTTTGTTTCCTTACCTTTTAGATATTTATATTGAAATATTTACAGGTAAAAAATAAATGATGTCTTGGATTTGCTTTAAAATAATACAGGATGAGGGGAAGGAAGGAGAGTAATATAGATAAAACAGGATTGGGGAAGAGTTAAGAAAAGTTGACCATAGATGAAGTGTTCATGGTGGTTAATTATAATATTCTTTACTTTTGATAGGTTTGAAATTCTCCATGATAAATTTATGGAATGGTAAATAAATTAAAGCATAGATCTGGCTCCTTGAGTGCTCTTGAACTTATGCAGAGTTATCGAAAATATAATTACAGTGGCAAAAATGTGACGACAGATATTAGACTACAAAACAAATGCATGGATGCAGATTTTTAATTCAGAAGCATCTCATTTAAAAAGTGATTATTCATAAAAGCCAAGAGGTGAGACAAGGGCAGATGAGCATTCACTTGTTTGCAAAAGCCAAAAACAAAACAACACATTTCCTCACTTTATGCCTTTGTGAATTAGCCACAACATCAAGTTGTTGGAGAGGCACTTTAATTTGATACCTTTTGTGCTTTGGGGATACTTTTTACTGGGTTAGAAATGCTGCTGTTAGAAAAATCAGTGTCACCAATGAAGTTATGTTGACCCACTGGGCAAAGGTAGATGAAAGGGTCAGGCTGAGAAATGAAGACAAGAGAAGAAATGTGCAAAGAGGGGAGCAAAATGTCAGAGAAACTTTCTTTTTTTTAATGAGCTGAATTTTATTTCCTGTACCCAGAAAGGCATGCTAAGTTTTGTCTCAGGAGATGCGTAGAGAAGCGCCTCTTGCTGCCCTCTGCTAGTATTCTGATCATCAGTGTCAACAGAGTAGCCTTGCACGCCTTTGGTAGCAACAGAGAAATTGAGAGCAGTTCCAGATCTGCCCAATTACAGTTTATGGAGCCTGGCCCGGAGAAAGCAAATGATCAGCGCTTTCTCCTTTCACGGTCTGCAAAGGTTCACTCTGTCCCAGATAGCTTATCTCCTCAAAAAAAAAAAAAAAAAAAAAAAAAAAAAAAAAAAAAAAATTTACAGGATTGTTTTATTGAGAATCAGAGAGAAGACTTGGGCTGTGATTCCCAATTTGCCACTTTTTCTCAGTAAGTTGCAGTCTTTTAATTTGTAAATAAGAGACTTGAAACAATTGATCTTGGGGTGTTTTTTAAACTCCATTGACTTTTAAATGTGCATTCTCCAATTACATCTGAGAAGTGTGGGCAAGCTTCTTCATAACTCTTCTTTTTGGGAGTAAATAAGAGCAGAGGGAAGAATTACAGAAAAAAATCGTAGGATAAGTCTCATATATATGTTGTACAAGATTTGTTTTGATTCTGTTGTTTTTGTTTTCTTGCTTGTTTGCTTTATTGTGTTTTGTTTTCTATGACTGCCTTATCTATTAGATGTTACAGAGAGAACAGAAGGTAATTTTCTTGGTAGGAGAGTAGACTATTACAAATCATCCTATATTGTGACTACATAAATAACCCTCCCCTAGTTCATTTCATCACTAGGTATCCCTCAATGTTTCATTCTTTTAAAATCCATCCTCCTATGTGCAGAATTGCACCTCACATGCAAGTCTAATCTTGACAATCCCCTGCTCAAGCACATCTCTGGCTCCCATTTCCTAGAGGAAACTCTATACTCACCTTGACTCTTTCTACCTTTCTTTTACAGAAATTTCCACAACTCCTAATGCAATTGGTGTAATATACTTCACTAACTGGGAATACAAAGACCAACATAACACAATTATTTTTCTCACACATTCTTCTTAATAGCAAGTTCCTTATCTGTCCCCTGACACCTCTTGGTCCTGAATTCTCCAAGACCCCCAAGGATTACTCAGTTTAAAAGAGTAATTCCAAATGCTGGGCATATAAGGAGAGACACCTGAGATCCCCAAGTAATAACTTTTTTTTTTTTTGCCCAAGGGTATCTCTGTTAAATGTAGCTTCTACACAAGGGACTATGGTTATGCCTCTTTAATCCAGATGACTTTTAGCCCATACTTGTGCTAAAAGATTACACTCATGTCCTCCAAAACCCCGTTTTTATGAACATAAGACTGACCACCCGGAAGCTTCAAGTTTCAGTTATGTATTTTTCATATTAGTTCTGCCTCTTGAGTTCTGAGTCCTTACTCAGTGGCCAGGTCAACAGCTGGTAGTCTGTTTCCTCACAGTGACTTACTTACCTTAAAAGATCTTTCTTTGCTAGTGAACATTAGCCAGATTCATTCAGTCAACTCTGATAAGTTTCTTGAATTTTAACTCCTAAAGAGGATATGATGAATTCTAGTTATATTTTTCCCACAAGTGTCTTGGTATCTTAGAAAAATTTTTCACCTCTTCCCTTGAGCTTTGTATACCAAAATCAGTGGTCATTTTAGCAACACACATGTGCACACACACATGTGTGTATGTGTGTTGATTTTTTTTCCCTCCTAGAAAAAAACATCTGCTTCAAGGTGAGTAGATGTAAAGAATGTTTAATAATTACATTTTGTCTTGTAGTTATTCTAATATCTAGATAGCTATTTGTGTAATTATTGATGACTGTCTTTCCAATAGATTAATAGTTGTGTGCATGGAGGAATAGTAGTATTATTGTTAACCGGCATAATATACAGGCAGATGATATATGCTCAAAATGTATTTGTTGAATGAAGAAATGAAGAGCACATAGATCCCCAAAGAGTTTTATAAAATATAAACTGTACATCAAAAATATGAGGAGGAATTAGTAGGTGGAAGCTAAGGTGTGCACAAAATATTGAAAGTCCTAGACTGAAACATAGAGTTGGAAGAGGATGGGAAGGCATATTAAAAACCTGGAGAGGTATCTTGAGACACTTTTAAGCATTATAACGGAGTTGGACTTTATTCTAAGGTCAGTGAAAATATTTTCCAGAACAAAAATTAGAACAATGACTTTTAGAACGATCACTCTGGCTTCAAAATTGGAGATGAATTGAAAATGACCAAAAGTTGAGTTCACTTCAGTAACCTAGTCAAGCAATCACAGAACCCTGAATTTGAGTAGCAATCAACAGTATTTGAACAACTAAGTATATACTTAGATAGTGGATCTGGCGAGAATTTATAATTGATTACAGGCTGGGGTGAGGGAAAAAGACAAGTCAAGGTTAATGTTCAATGTTCAGATGTGCATTAACAACTGAAAGGATATGGTGGGAAGCAGTTCACTGTGCACCAGTTCCCAATTTACCTGAGTCTGGTGAAACAAGACAACCACACACGAGTTACATGCAGCAGATTGATTACTTGCAGATAGATAGCAGGGGACAACAGAAGTGTAGCATTCATTGTGAGCGGATCCTCTAAGGCTCAGGAAAGCTGCCCATGGTGGATGATATCTCATTTGCACATAACTCACTTAACTACCTGAGGGACCCCAAAAAGCAGCTTCTCTCCAGGTTTTATGCCCCAGGATAATGTGACCACTGGGCTCAAGGGTAGAAGAACACATTGTTTCTAGAGGAGCCCTGGAACAGAGTGCAGCCTTTTCTAGAGAGACTCTTTCAATCTCAGGATGTTGCATTCCCAGCACATTCTAGTTATTCTTGAGAACTATAAGTGAGAAATGGGGGAGAACTGGGTCAGTCCAAGGCCCCTCCCCTGAGAAACATACATCAGGTGGTCCCAATAATGGTGGCAAGAGAGGAAATATAAAAGGAGGGAGTTGGAGGGAGAGGAGGAAGACTGAATTCAATTTCAACATTAATTTTGGATTCCGTGTGTGGAGCTCAGGAAAGAGATCTAAGGTAGAGATGCAGATTTGGGGACATTCAATATATGTCTCAGGAATGACAAAAGGTTTAATCTTGTATTTCTACTCTAAAATATTGTAACCTTCTTGGAGTGCTGAGTCGAAAAAGGACCTTGAAACATATTCTTTCATAGTGGGTAAAAAAGGTGTTAGTTGATTAGTAGAGTTTGGTCTTCACGTATAAGTGGGAATGGAAGCATATTTGTAGCATTAATCTAGCCTGATCTGGATTTTACTTGATGTCATAGGATACATGACATCAAATGAAACGTGTGTAGAATAAGACTGAAAAGCAGTTAGGTAAGCATTCTGAAGTTCCCCAATATCTTAGAAACATAAAGACAAATGCTACTTTCTAATTATTTAGGGAATGGGCAAAGAAGTAGTTTTTTGTTATCATTTTATCATTGCTGCAAACTGAATGAGGTTAGGGCAGGCAGAGACCAAAATCTTAAGAAAATGTTTTGGTGCTTCTTATCTTTAATGCTTTTCTTTTGTGTCAACAACATTCCAACATTCTCTCATCTGAGACCATCATATTTTTAACCTAAGGCAAGTACTGTCCAATAAAAATATAACTCTAGCTACAAATATAAGCCATATGTACACATTTATATTTTCTAGTAGCCATGTTATTAAAAAGATTTTAAAAGGTAAAATTAAGTTTGATATTATCTTATCCACATATATCTCAACATGTAATCAATATTAAACTATTAATAAGCTATATTTTTGTATTATATCTTCAAAAAGTCTTTTGTGTAATTTACTCACAGCACGTTTCAATATAGACTAGTCATATTTCAAGTGCTCAATAGCCCCATGTGACTAGGGCAGGGACTACTGTATTTGACAATACATATCTAACCCTAGATGGAATTAAAGAATTTCTAATTTAGGCTGCATCAATCCTGTATAACCTTTGGCACCAATTGCCATAATGTACTGATAACTTGGTTCTCTGACCACGTGCCCATCCATGTGTCAGCCTCAATGCCTGGTCCAACTCTTTCCATTAATACGTTGGTGAGGTGCTGCCTTGGTATCCCCTTGCCTGGTCCTCCCTCACAGATCCTTGTCCTTATTTCTGACACTGTCTTGCCAGCATTCTGAGCCACATTACTTACTGCCACATTTTTATTATGGATCATTTGCTTGCCTACCTTCCTGAAACTTTCTATTCATAAATTAATTCAGCATATATTGATTGCCTCCTGTATTCCAGGCCCTCTGGCACTTTCTTTGTTCTCTGGATACACCATTCCCATAGAGTAAGTAAGGGAAAGAGACAACTATTAATAATCCAATAATCACAGCACTACTGTAAATGTTATTTGAATGAAACGACTTGAGTGAAATAATATGAGAGAACAGAAAAAAGAAAACGTTACTTGTTTGAGGGGACCAATTAATGTTTTCTGGAGCAGAAGTTACTTGGGATGAGTTTGATGGATAAATTGGGCTCGTTTGAAGCTTAACTTCTGTTCCCATTGATATGTCAATTAGAAGGAAATTTGGCTGTGTATAACAAAATACTCAAATTAACAGTAGCTTGAACATAGAAATATTAATGTTTGTCAGAATAAAAAGAACTCACTTCTTAATATAGTGTGGTTGCGGAGGATCCGACCCTCATGCTGGTGGTCCAGGCAACAGAAAAGGAAAAGATTAAAGTGAAAATGAGTTCACATCTGGGCTGAGATAATGTGGATTAAAGGAGAGGGGTCAGTTCATGGGGAGAGGAGGGCATAGAAGTTTCCAGAAAAGAGAGATCAAAGAAGATAATCAGCCAAGAAGGGAGCAAGTTAATGTCATGACAGTAAGGTTGTGATTGTAGAAAGAGTAATACGTATAAAGAAATACATTCCCTTGGGACAAAACAACAATAAAATCAAAACTTAACAGGTACACAATAATAAACTATATAAAATTGAAGTATGAGTTTTTCATTGATTAGAAGGACAATAATTATATCAGGGATGTTACTTTCAATAGCTCTGTTTTTCCAAATTTATTTTCCCCAACTGGAAGATGTCCAGAAGCCCTCATTCACTTAGAAGGAATTTGGCTGTATTTTTTTTCTGAACTAAAGAAACTGTTTGAAAACTTGGACTGTGTATTTATGGGTTGCTTTGCCAACCTATAGTGGTAATATCTTTGGAGACACTCAGCGGGGTTGACTTTGTCAAGTGTAACAAAGAATATTTCAAATACTGGGGGCTTGGCAAAATCCTCAGTGAGGTTTGCCAGGTGCTGTTCCATCAATTTTTAACGCCCATTTTTTTTAAAAGACATTTAATCCATACTTATTTCTTACTGCTTTACTTCTTAACTCATCAAAATGTTATATTTCAAGAGCTTTTTGATGTGTATGGTACCTTTGGGCTTTTTTCCCCCTTCTTCAAAACAGGAAGTTATGTTAGCCAAAGGAATTTAAAAAAAAAAAAAGGGAGAAAACCCTTGAATGTTGAAAAGGGCATTGGTTCTGATTGCAAAAGCCTTGAGGTTTGAATTGGTGCTGAACATGAGTGAAATTATCATCAAAGAAAATAGAAAACTGATTTGTGTGTGGATTTTTAGTATAATGATAGACACAGCATCAGAAAATATCACAAATTATTACAGTTTGAATATGGTTTGTCCCCACAGAAACTCGTGTTGAGGCCTGGTCTCCAATGTGGTGGCACTTGGAGGAAGAGTCTTTAAAAAGTGATTCAGTCATTAAGCTGGGTTAATGTCTTTTATTTATTATTTATTTATTATTATTATTATTTTGCAGCACTGGTTAGTTCTTACAGGAATGAGTTAATTCCCATAAGAGTAAGTTGTTATATCGAGGTTGGTTCTAGTGTTTCGTTCTTTTTGCACATGTGGCTCTCTTTCCATTTTGAGGTAGCATGACAACCTCACCAAAAGCTGCCAGATGCAGCTGCCCAATTTTTAACTTTCTGGACAATGGAGCTGTGAGCTAAATAAACCTCTTTGCTTTATAAATTATCTAGTCTCAGGTATTCTGTTACAACAACACAAAATGAACTAAAACATGGATTACCTAATCCCATCTTCCAGTGAGAGATTGAATCCCTTCTGTAATTGATCCACGTTATTGTCATAACTCAGCTTGAATACCTCTGAAAACAAGAAACTCAGTGCCTGCTAAGATGAATTTTTTTCTCTAGAAAAACAAAGTGGTTAGAGCCTTAAACTCTTTTCCACTATAACTCCTATCATTTGGCTTTTACTTGCTTGATCAAACAGAATCCACGTTTGTTTTCTCTGCTACATGACAACATTTTAAATGTTTGAGGACAGCTATGCCATCTCCCTGCTTCTCATATTCTCTAAGTGTAAAATGCCACATTCCTTAAACTACTTATATGGGAAATTTTATACCCATCCAATAACCAATGAAACCCTTTCTGTGCACTAATATTAGTTCATGTTGCTTTCAAACATTGTCATTTAAAATTAAATAATCTATATGTTGTGCCACCAGCTAAAATAATTGAAGAAATGCAACCTCATTCCTGTATATTTTCCTTCTATTCATGCAGCTTATATTCCTCCACAAATCTCTATTATCACTCCACTCATTTGACACACACACACTAAATACACACACACACACACACACACACATCAGAAAAGGGACAGGAACAATATGCACAGCATGTGGCCTTAGAGACTGTTTCTAAGATTTTATTTAGACCTAAAATGGGTATTCAGTAATTAAAACTGACAGTAAATCCAGACAATATATATTACATTATATCTACAAACGTAATGTGTGAATGAATACATGCACAAATTTATACATATATAACGAAATAATCTAAGTATGCAATCTGAGATTATGAGTAGAAAATACATTTATACCTACATATATGTATATAAACATACACATACATATATTTACCCCCATAGACTCACATTCACAGCAGTAAATGTCTTGAATTTGCTAAACAATTACATCAGATTTACTGCTGAGTATAACAGCATTTGAAACAAATCTGCGTAAGTGTTTTAGAAATGCATGAGGGAAGGGCAGTGAGATTAAGGAGATCTATGGTACTCATCAGGCCAGATTTCTCAGATTTTACATATGCCATGTGGACTTCTCAGATACCATCTTGTTTCCTTGATCAAATGTATGTTAATGGGATACAAAAAATAAAATGATTAAAAAAGAAAAATCCTTTGTTTCCACTATTATCTACTGTTAAAATCATCCTAAACTGTACACAGGAAGTGCTCTTGAATTTCTTCAGCTGAAATTCTTGTCTTTCTCCTACACAGCCCCATAGTACGGTGTATTTGTATTTCAGTTATCATATAAATCAAATGTGGTGCAGTGTCAGGAATCTTATCTTACACTAAAAACAAAAAAGTTTCTAATCCCAGTGCCAGTGTTAATACTAGGTAACTTGTACAACCTTATGTGTTCTTGTCTCGGTTTCCTAAAAAAAGAATAGGATCTATCTGTCAGGAGTGTGTGTGTGGAGGGGGGAGGTGTGTGTGTGTTAGAGAGACAGAGAGTGAAAAAGGCAGAGGGCAGACAAACAGAAGAGAAATTGATAAGAAATAAACACCAACACTTACCTTTTAAATATTTGATGATAGTTATGTTGTTTACTATAATATATGATGCCTAGTCAATCTTTAATATATATTTACCTTTTATCTTTCCATAGCCAATGCATGCTTTGTGTGGTCTAGGCAGCTTCATTGTTTATCTGTCAAACGATACTTAGTCACCAATCCAAACATTTCCTCTTGGCAGTTTACTAAAATTTCTAAAGCACAGATTTGACCAGAGCTTCATTCTAATGAAAAAAGGATTATATATGTATTCTCCATTCCCTGAATTTGCTTTTCATATACCCACAGCTCCCCTCAAATCCCCACAGATTCCTCAGCCTTCGGAGAAATTAAAATCAGATACCACTAATAATTCTATAATATAATAGACTTCAGGACCACCACTTAAACCTAACAGCCAATAGTGTATGTAATTATAAATTTCTAGAGCCAGTTACATTAATGTTTAGGATCAAGCTATTTCTCTAATTTTTTTTTGAAAATTCTGACAGATATGACAAGAAAAATACTAGAGGGTAATAATTGAAGAGGAAAAAAATAAATTTTAGATGATACAATTATTTTTCAATAAAGCTAGAATATAAGTTGAAAACAGAACAACTGAAATAGCATAATTAGGTAGACAAATACAGAAAATATATAAAAATTAAGCTTATATAAATTACAATAACCAATTCTAAAATATCATAAAATTATATTTGCAAGTGCATAAAAAAAACCATAGCTAAGAAAAAGGTTAACAAGTAGTCAATTGGAAGTTATCTAAAAATTACTAACTTTTCTGATGGATATAAATGTATCCTAAATAACTTTTAAACACAATGTTGTAAAAATACCAATTCTCTCTAATTAGTTTAAAAGTACAATGCAATTTCAATAATAATTCAAGCAGGATTATTTTGAAAATTAACAAGGTGGTTATAAAATACGTGTGTAAGAATAAATAGATAAGGATGTCTTGGAAAGAATAATGTAATGAAAAAGAAACTTCACTACTTATTAAGTGATACTACACAACTACAGCGTTTTGCACATTTATGTGTAATGTGGAAAAAGCAAAGACGTGGCATACAGGTGGTCGGACAAGAAGAATATGGATTATGACACTTACCGTGAAAGAAAATGACAGTCTATGGTGGGGAAGCCAACCTAACAACACACAAGAGAAAGTGCAGCAAAGAGAATATTCAAGATTTGAGATGGGGGTGGGAGTAGGGTAGATACATTCTGAAGACAGAGCATGGTACTTAAACGAAAGTGACTAAACTTTGGACTTGTCTATGACTGGGATATTTAGCTTCTGCTGACAAAAGTATTTCTAGAGCAGAATGAACACCCTGAAATAGATTAGAATGTGTTGCCTACTAAAGAACAAGATTAGATACATTAGAAAAAATTAAGGAAACATTTTCCAACTCTTATTTATGACTGTCCAAGTTATATCTCTTACACATATACAGCAAGTCCTCTATAATAAGCACATATCTCCTTCATAAAAATTAATAAATATTATATGGAAGATGATTCCAGTGGATCCAACCAGAATAGCAAATCTAATCAGTAATTTTTAACTTTCACAAACAGAAAGATGGGAAAATACCTGTTATGTTCATAAAATAATATAAAAGGGAGATAAATCAGCACTTGTCAAGCTTTTGCAAAACTGTTCATCTCGTTGTCACATTTGGGTAAATGAATTAGAGGAGTAGATAAAAGGAAGAATGCTCCCCCACACAGCCTCTCCGATAGTTTATTTATTTATTAGGGTATCAGAGAGAGCTAATCTCAAAGGATTCACTTAGTAGTACAAATTATTGCGGAGCAGAAAGCTTACATAATCCATTATTAGTTAGAATTTTTATCAAACCACCTAATTAAAAGTTATTTCTTTCTTAAACTGCTTAATGAAGAGCTGCATCATGACTCCTGAAGTGAGTCATGGGTTTTCAAGGATTTAAGGATGAAGGAAGTAAATACATAGCATGATATCTCATTAACCATCACACTGTTCCATGGGAGTCAAAGTAGCACAAGCATTGTTATGTATTGCAGTAAAATGCGGGAAGGATGGACTAGTAACTATATAACTGAACTCTTAAAGGAAGCTGCTGTTTTTACTGACCTTTTCCTCCCTCGGACACAGATTTGTAAGTTTACTTTTTGTTATTAGCATTCTCTCCTCCCATTCTTTTCCCTAAGGGCATTCACTTAAATATATGATGTACACCTTTTTTTTAATTTTTTTTTTTTGGTAAATTTTCTTGCAAAAAGTTCATTGTTGATATATGAACTTAAGTTTTAGATTTGTGTCTATTAGACTTTTCTATAGATGTCAATCTGTTACTTATGTCACCAGCATTCATGCTGCTTTGTGAATTTCTAGTTCCTTGCATCAAACTGCAGAGTATCCACCATGTTTGACTTGGTCACTCTGCAGGTCATGGATGCATTCCAAACTTCCACTACTACACACAACAATAATGTGGTAAGCATATGCTTACATGCTCCCTTTTGAAACATGTGAAAATTCTTTTGGAATATATATCTAAATGGTAAACTGCTAGCTCGTAGACTGGTCAATCAATGAACATCTGTCAGAATGCTATCTAGAACAATTAGGCCTGTGTACACTTCCACCCTTATATCACCTCATTTCTGGCCACACTTGACATTGTCTAATCTAGCATCTGTACATATATGCAAAGGGATATTTCAATTGCATTTCTCTAGCTATTAATGAATTTGAGCATTTCTTCCTATGCTGCTGGCATTTGGGTCTTCTTTTTTCCAGAGAGCCTACATCCTCTGCCCATTTCTTGATTGTAGTTATTGTCTTTTTCTTACTTATTTTCAGGAAATCTTTTATATTCAAGATATTAGATCTTTGTCACTTTTAGAAATCAAAAATATCTTCTCCCAATTTGTTATGCATTTCTAAATTTTGTCAATGGTATTTTCTGTTTGGTAAAAATCCAAATTTTTAATTTTACAGCTTATGATTTGGGAATTTCTAAGTAAATATTTAACCACAAGATTATAAAGATGTTTTCTTATATCTGCTCCCATTAATTTAACAGTTTTAACTTTTAATCATTTGGGTGTCCATTTGTAAATGGCCTTTTTGGATATCTAAATTTATTTATCTCCATATTGCAAAACATAGAAACATCTTTTATTTTCCTCACTGATTTAAGTATCAGTTTTATTATGCATTAAGCTTTCAAACTCACCATATTTAAGTTATCTGTCTCTAAACTCTGTTCTGTGTCCCCATTAGTCTATTTGTCTGTTTTTGTGCTAATACATTAGTTTATATCACTACATCACCATAGTGTGTCATCATTTGTAAATTTTTGATATAGCAGCCTATTGGACAACGTCATCATTTCTGACAGGCAGTCTCCCATCCCAACTCACACTTTTTCAAGGTTGACTTTATACTTCCATATACATTTCAGAATAAATTTATCAAGCCCCTTCTAAAAATTCAATTTAACTTTTGACTAGAATTGCTTTTAATATATGCATAATATGTTAGAACTATCATCTTCAAAAGATGAAATCATCTTGGAGGCCGAGGCCGGCAGATTGCCTCAGCTCAGGAGTTGACGACCAGCCTGGGCAACACTAAGTACAAAAAAATGAGCCAGGTGTGGTGGCATGTGCCTGTAGTCCCAGCTACTTTGGAGGCTGAGGCAGGAGAATTGCTTGAACCCAGGAGGTGGAGGTTGCAGTAAGGCAAGATCACGCCACTGCTCTCCAGTCTGGGTGAGAGCGAGACTCTGTCTCAAGGAAAAAAAAAAAAAAAAATTAAAACCTCTAACCCAAGCATATGGAATCAATTTTTATTATCTGCGTTATACTGCAATGTTAAATTTATTTCTGTCGAAATTATTATATATTTTTGATTAGGATAAGTTGTTCAGTACTTGATAAATCATGTTGCTATTATAAAAAATACATTTTGTATGCTGACTTCTGGTTAGTCCGTCATTATAGCAGAAACATTATATTGTTTAACAACATTCGTAATAGCATTATCTCTATATTATTATATTATTTTTATATTGTTCCTGATCTTAACAGAGTAAATCTAATATTCTTTCAATGTTTTGCTATTCATTTGCGGTATAGAACCCTTGCCAAATCAAGACATTCATATCTATTTGTTTCTGATAATGTTGCTTTATGAGTTATAAATAGATGCTTAATTGAAAAAATAACATACATTTAGAAAAATTCACAGGTCACAGAAGTACAGCTCATGAATTGTATTGCTGCTTTGCTTTATTTTTAAATAAACTTTTTATTTGGAAAACTTTGGGTTTACACAAAAGTTGCAAAGATAGTACAGAAAATTCCCAAATATTATTTAAATTTATGATCTGAATTATTATAGCACATCTTGTCAAAACTAAGAATCCCTATGTATTACGGTTTCTAAATTCCAAGTTTTATTCAAGTATCACCAATTTTCTGCTAATGTCCTTTTTCTGTTCCACCACCCAGTGCAGGTGCTACATTACATTTAGTTGCTGTGTCTTCTTTGTCTCCTCTGGTTGGTGATAGTTTTAATGTTATTCTTTGTTTTTCATGCCTTTGATGATTTTGAGGGGTACTCGCCAGATAATTTATAGAATTTTCCTCCATTTGGATCTGTCTGATTTATTTTCTCATGATTAGACTGAAGTTATGGGTTTCTAGAAAGAATCTGACAGAGGTGAAGTGCCCTTCCCATCACATCACATCAGGGAGTATATAATAACCACATGCCATCACTACTAATGTTAACCCCCATCATTTGCTTGAGATTTTGTTGCCAGGTTTCTCCACTGAAAAGTAAGCCTCTTCTTTCTCTTCTGCTGCTTTTAATACTTTGTTCTATGGAAAGAAGACATCAAACCTTTTCCACACTCACAGGGGATAGGGAGGATGAAGCTCCACCTCCTGGAAAGGAGAATATCGATATAGATCATTTGAAGTTCATTTGTTAGGAAGACGCATCTCTTCATCATTCATTAATTTAATCATTTAATTATATCAGCATGGTTTCATGTAGAATTAATTTATACTTTGGGTTATAATGCAATGCAAAGTCATTTCCTGTGGTTTGTTATTGCTTCAAACTGAAATTTAGCCATTGGGAGTTCTTTCAGGTTGGTTCCTGGGTTATATTGACATGTCAGACCCTAGTATGTATGTATGTATGTATATATGTATTTATTTATTTATTTTCATAAATAAAATAACTTTCCAGCTAACAAGCTATTGCTAGCCCATCTTCTATTTTCTCTGTTTCAGCTTTAGAATCTGCCTTTTCTTCAAGAATTCCTGATTCCATTAATTGTAGAATGGTATTTCAAAGCTAAGATCTGAATCCTGACAATGTTTGTTACTACTGGAGATACTAAACTGTATCAAAAGCTTTTTTTACGCTTATTGAGATAACCACATAACTTTTAAATATTTTATTCTATTATAAAGACAAATTATGTTATGTTTTATTTATTGGATTATCCTTTTATCTTTGTATAAACCAAGTCTGATTATGGAATATAAGTTTAATGTGCTTTAGGGTTCTTTTATTTAGTATAATTTTTGTTTTCTTTATACATAGAATTAGCCTGTGTTTTTATTTTATGTTTTGTTGTACTGAGTATATCTACATATTATAAACAGGAATTATACTGACTTCACAAATGAGCTGGGCAATTTACTCTGATTACATCCTAGAACAATATATATAAGATAGAAATGATTTGTTACTTAAAATTTGACAGCAGTCAGATGTGCCTGAATTTTAGAATGAAGAGAGGGCTTTGACTAAGATTTTTATGTATTTGATAGTGTTTTCACTAATTATTTTATCAAACTGGACATTTTGTATTATTCTAGGAATTTACGCATTTCTTTTAAGTTTTCAAATGTAAAGGCACACACATTTTAATCACGGACCTCTTATTTTTGTCTCTGACATGTGTGTAGCTATTTCACTATTTTTATATTTTCTTTATTTGTATCTTTGGCCTACTTTTTCATTCTTGCAGTCTTTCAAAACTTTCAAGTTCTTTCTATCTTGTTAACATTTTCATAAAAGTAGCATTTTATTTTATAATTTTTTCTACACTTTTTTTTATTTTGTTGATTTATGCCTTTATATTTTTTACTATTTTTATTATTTTCATTTTATGAGTTAATATGATTATTATTTTTCCAGTATTGGAGTTGAATGTCTAACTGTTTTGACTCATGTCTCATTTGCTTTTTTATCTAAATAAAGGTTCTGGCCAGGCACGGTGGCTTACACTTGTAATCCAAGCACTTTGGGAAGCCAAGGCGGGCAGATCATGAGGTCAGCAGTTTGAGCTCAGCCTGGCCAACATGGTGAAACCCTGTCTCTACTAAAAATACAACAAAAACCTGAGCATGGTGGTGGGCACCTATAATCCCAACTACTCTGGAGACTGAGGCAGGAGAATCATTTGAATCCAAGAGGCAGAGGTTGCAGTGAGATGAGATCACGCCATTGCATAGAAGCCTGGGCGACAGGGCGAGACTCCATCTCAAAAATAAAAATAAATAAATAAATAAATATTCGGCTATATTTTACAAATTTTGACAGGTTGTATTACATTAACATGTATTTCTATGTGTTTCTGAATTTTTTGATTATTTTATTTTTGACCATGCAATATTTAATTATATGCTACTTAATTTCTTCAGCATATGAAATTTGTTTAGCTATTTTTAGCTACTAGCTTTTCACTCTATAAGATTGTGTTTAAAATATGAGGGGGTCTTCCAAAAGTTTATAGAAAATTCATATTATTAAAAAAGATGTGCATAGATTTCAAAATTTTTTGCACCAAAGTAAACTCATACTAACTTGTTATGACATTCCTGAATAGGATCCGAGAAGCCTATGCCATTACTTTGAAAAAAGCCCCTAAAAGAGCAACATGAATTCTGCTAAAATTGAAGCAAGACTATAAAATTTATTGTATACCTTGGGTGGAAGAATGATGAAATCACTAATGCCTTACTAAAAGTTTATAAACATAATGCCCCCAAAGAAATCAGCAATTTACAATGGATAACTTGTTTGAAGAAAAGACAAGTCTTCAGTGGCAGACCATCCACATGAATTGAAGAGAAAAAAGTTAATCTTCTTTGTTCCCTAATTAAAGAGGACCAGTGAGTAACAGCAGAAACAGCAACCAACCATTTTTGGGGGACATTTGGGGCATTTTGCTTCTTGACTTTCTGGAGGGCCAAAGAACAATTACATCTGCTATTACAAGAGTGGTTTGAGAATGTTAGCCAAAGCTGTAGCAGAAAAATTCCCAGGAAAGATTTATCAGAGGGTCTTTCACCACCATGACAATGTTTCTGCTCATTCTTTTCACCAGCGGGGCAATTTTATGACAGTTTCAATGGGAAATCATCAGACAGCTACAATATGGTGCTGATTTTTGTCTTCTTCTAACTTCTTTTTGTTTTCTAATCTTAAAGAATTTTTAAAGACACCCACTTTTCTTTAGTTAATAAATAAATATGTATTGTATAAATATGTAATAAATAAATATGTAATAAATAAATAAACATGTAAAAAATATGTATTGACATTGTTACATTTCTAGGACCCTCAGTTCTTTAAGAATGAACTAAATGGCTGATATCGTTGCTCATAAAAGTGTCTAGAACTTGATGAAACTTACGTTGAGAAATACAGTTTATTTATTTTATACTTTTATTTTTTAATTCTATTTTTCATGAACTTTTTTGAAGTTTATTTACACATATTATGTGTGATATTGACACTTTGAACTTATCGAGGCTTCCTTTATAGGCTGATGTCCTGCCATTTTAGTGACTGATGGCATAAACGTTTGAAAGGAATATGGATTCTCTTACTTGTGTGTGTATATATATATATGTCTATATAGTTATCGCTCAAGTTGATTAGTTGTGTTGATACGTAGAGCATTAGTTTTGATGTTCTCATTCTAAAATATTAGGGTCAACATTCTCTATAGATTCCTCAGATCGTCCATACTCCAAGCATACTTACTATGCATGAAACACACCTCTTTCCTAAAGCCATCCTCTCTAGCTCTGACTTTCTGTTATACTGTGTACCAATTACATTTTAGGAATATTTTTAGTTTTACAGGATGTTCCCTTATTACACCCTTGGCATAGTCTATATTTTGGAATTTCTATGTTACCTGCTTTCTTGTATATCTTTTACATTTTTCTTCAAACACATCATTTTTAAGTAAGTATATAAAAAATAAATATACCCACTTCTTACATGTCTGACAAAATATTTTTAAAACCATATATTTTGTTGATATTTTGGTTAAGTATACAATACTTGGTTCACGAAATGGTTCATTTAGAACGTTGACAGCACTACTTGATTGACTTTTAGCACATTATATTACCTATGAGATGTTCGACTTTACAAATTCCTTATAAGTTATTGCTTGTGGTCAGCTGAACAATGGCACCACAAGAGCTTCATGTTCTAGTGCCTGGTACCTATCAATATGTTGCCTTATATGGCAAAAGGAGCTTTTCAGCTACAATTAAATTAAAGATCTTTAACTAGAGAAATAATTCTGGGTTAATCAGGTTGTTTATTTCTTATTATTGAATTTTGAGTGTTTTTAAATATATTTTGGATACAACTCCTCTATCAGACATGTGATTTGCAAGTCACAATCTATTTCGGACTTTCAGTCTATTTTTTGTTTTTGTTTTTTTTTTCATTCTCTTAGCAATGTATTTCAAAAAGCTATAATTCTAAATTTTGATGAAGTTCAGATACCATCTTTTTAATTGCTTTTACCTTCTAAAATATTTTTGCCTATGTCACAAAGTTTTCTTGGGTTTTTTTCTGAGTTTTCTTCTAAAAGCTTTATAGTTGAAACTTTTATATTTAAATCTACATTATGATATATTTTAACTTTTTAAAAAAATTCTTTTTTATTTTTTACATGTAAACATCCAATTGTCTCAGCACAATTTTGTGAAAAGGAATATTCTTTATTTATTAAATTGACTGTTGTTTGTTGAAAATCAATTGATCACATATGTGTGGATCTAAATCTGTTTTATCTACTTGTCAATCTTTTTTCCCTTGTATCTTCTCTCACATATTATATATGTCAGTCTTAATGCTAATACACTCTCTTGGTTGCTGAACTTTTGTAATAGATCTTGTAAGCAGATAGTTAAGTCTAGTCAGCTTTTTTCTTCTTTTTCAGTTTTTTTTTTGGTTAAGACATTTATGTTTTCATATGAATTTTAGAATCAGGTTGGAAATGTCCACCAATAGTCGCTGGAAATATAATGTAGATTGTATTAAATCTGTAAAAACAGTTCAGGATAATTGACAGTTTGATAATATTAAATCTTTCAAAAATGAATGTGATATATCTGTCCTATTTTAGTTTTTCTTAGCAATATTTTATTTTTTCAGTGTATAGTATGTTTTATAAGATACATTACTAAATATATCACATTTCATGCTATTGTGAATATTATTTTAAATTTTATTTCTGAATGTTTCTTGCTAGTATACAGATAATCATTCATCTTTGTATGTTGCTCTTGAATCTTGCAATCTTGTTAAACTCCCTTATTAGCTCTGGTAGGGTTTTCTTTAAGTAGATTCAACAGGAATTTTTATGTAGATGATTATGTAATCTGAAAATAAGGCAACATTAATTATTGTTTTGTAATCTAGATGACTGGTATACGTATATTTCTTGTATCTTTTTCTACTAACAAGAACCTCCATTACAATGCTAAATAGAAATAATAACAGCAGGCATGTTTGTCTTGTTCTTGATCTTAGAGAATAAAGTGATCTTTCACCATAAAAAATGATGATATATGTCTTCTCTCTGATACACTTTATCAAACTGAGGAAGTTTCCTTCTGGTACTAGTTTGATGAGAACATTTACTACAAATGCATGGTAGAATTTATCAAAAGCTTCTTATGTGTCTGTTGATATTATCACCTGTTTTTTCCTTTTAGTCTGTTAATACAGTAAATCACATTGATTTATTTTGGAATCATAAAACAGTCTCAAAATCTTGTTATAAATACCAATTGCTTGTGATGTATTATCCTTCTAATTTATTGTTAGATTAGAATTGCAAATATTTTGTTTAAAATAATTATATGTTTTCATAAGAGATATTATGTTGGAGGCTGAAAGAATGAGGGTCGTGACCAACTCAGTATACCACTGGAGGCTATATGAGTAAGCAGCAAACTGTTTCTCATAAATGCAGAATATTGGCAAACTGACAAACTGCGTATGTCACCCAGAAGGAAGGATGAGGGCAGTCACGACCCAGGCGCAAGTGTTTCTCATGATCAGGCATAATTGAAGCCTGTCAGTAACAATATGAACCTGTGATCAGTTAAGCAACTGGCCAATTGTTACCTCCTGCGTCTTGCTCTTGTTACCCAATAAATACCCGTGGAAGCTAAGGGGCGGCCTTTGCTCACTAGAAGCAGGAAACTCTCTTTTTCTTCCCGTGTTGCCTTTCCTTGAAATAGTTACTTTTGTCTTAAGTCTTCATTTCTACGTTCATCCCTTCCTTCAGTCCTGTGATGACGGTGTCAAATAGTAGTAGGTAGTGGCAGTCAGCCGTAATATTAGTTGTCTTACACTGTTTTTGCCTAGTTTTTGTGTCAGGGTAGTCTGGCTCTATAAAATGAGTTTAGAAATATTCTCTCCTTTTCAATTATTTGGAGGCATTTTGGAAAATGTAAAATGTTTCTTCCTTAAATGTTTGATAGAATTTCCTTAAAAATCACTTATGCCTGGAATTTGCTTGGTGGGAAAATTTTCAACTACAAATTTGTTTATTTAATAGATATAACATATTTTCTTCAGCTAAGTGTAGCTAGTTTGTGCCTATCAAGAAATTTGTACATTTTTTCAAGTTCTTGAATATATTAGCAGAAAGCTGGTCACAAAATTCTATTGTTATAATTTTAATGTCTATACAATCTTTTTTAATCTTTATTCTTCCGTATCTAATAGTGGCAATTTGTATCTACTCCTTTTTCTTAATTAATCTAGCTAAGGTTTATCAGTTTCATTTATCATCTCAAAGAACAATCTATTTTTCTATTGATTTATTGAACTGTTCTTTTTTTCTGGCTTATTGATTTCCATTGTGATATTTATAATTTTGTTTTTATCTGTTTGTTTGAGGCTTTATTTGCTTTTTTCAGTTTTTAAGGTAGCAATTGAAGTTATTCCTTTGAGATATTTTTCTTTCCTAACATAGCTACTTATTGCTTTAAATTTCCCTATAAGTCCCTTTACATTCTTCAAACTTGACATGTTGAGATTTTGCTTCTTATAATTTCAAAATGCATTCTATTATTCCTTTTGATTTTACTTTTGATTCTTAAGTTGTTTATAAATGTGTAGTTTAGTTTTCAATTGCTTAATATATTTCTATTATCTTTCTGTTATTTTTATCTAATTTTATTGTATTGTGACCTGAGGATATACTTTGTATAATTTGAATTTTTTAAAATTGATCATTTTATGAAAAAAAAAACAGACTCTTTTAGTAAATGTTGCATGTGCTCTTGAAAACAAGTCTGCTGTTTGGGTAAAATATTCTATAAACCTCAATTATGTCAAGTCGATTGACAATGTTGTTCAAATTTCCTATATCCTTACTAAATGGCATCTTAAAGTTCTTTCACTGCTCACTGCTGCTGGACTTACTTTATTTTTTTCAGTTGCTTTTTAAACTCATTTCCTTTTACTTTGCATAATTTCTGTTGCTATGTCTTCAAATTTACCATTTTTTCTACCTCATTTAATCTTCTGAGTAATCCCATCCGTTGTATATTTTATAACAATCATTGTATTTTTTTAGGCTCAATTTATGTCTTTTTATACTTTCCATGTCTCTACTTTGTATGCTCAATTTTTTCTCTAGTTTTTTGAATATATGGAATAGAATTATAATTTTTTAATGTTATTGTCCACCAGTTATGTTACCTGTTTAATTTTTGGCTCAGTTTTGACGAATCTATTTTTTCCTATGGATTGTATTTTACTGCTTATTTGCAAACCCAGTAATTTTTTCTGATTAAATGTTAGGCATCATGATATTACCCTGTTGGGTGTGGATATTTTTATACCTTTGTAAATATAAATTTTTATGGGTGATGTAATTATTTGAACAGTGTGATTCTTTTTGGTCATACTTTTTAAAGCTGTGTTGGGCAAGACCAGAGCAGGATTTCCTATGGGCTTATTATTCCCCACTTTTGTGACAAGACGCTCTTACTGCTGGAGGTCTCACAAATTTGTGACATTTGATACTCTTGCAGACTCTATGGCCAGATCTGTGTATGCCTGGATGACTTTCCCATTTTGTCTTTTCTGCGATTCTTTGACCTCCTGTAATTTCCTTACACGTATGCTGTGACCAGGACTCTCTTGAGTAATCAGAAAGAATTCTCTTCAGATGTTATGATTTCTCTCTCTGTTAAGCTTTCTCCTCTCTGCGCTTCAAACTCTAGCCATGTTGGCATCTTTGGATTCTCCGATCTGCTTTCTCAATTCAGGGGGAGAGTTAGTCACTGCCTGTGTTCCTCCTTGCACTGCAGCCTAGACATTCTTTTCCTTAGGCAGTAAACTGAAGTAATTACAGAAGTCAGCTTTTTCCCTCATCCCTTAAAGAGCACAGCCTTTCATCACCTAATATCTAATATCTTGAGAACTGTGATTTCTTTTTTTTTTGGTTTGGTTTTGTTATTTCAGGTGGGAGTGTAAATTTGGTCTCCATTACTCCATCTTGATAGGAAGTGAAGGTTCTGATTTTGATAGAAAAACATTTTAATTACTAATGTGACAAATCCAAGGAATAATTTTATTGGGAGTCATCAGAGCTATTATCTATGTCATATCTCCTACAAACATAATTACAATGTAAATCAAGATGATATCTCATCACTCTTACCTGACTGAGACAAGGATGAAGATGTAATACTTAATTGGCCCTAAATTATCTTTTATCTATACTGTTCAATAATAATAACTTTATGCTGATCATGAAATATCCTTCCTTTTGACTGACTTGGTCACTTGAGAAAGGAGATTTATTCTACTATGGTCAGTTAGAAATCTTCTCATTATATCATAGATAATCAATTGAATTGTCTAAACACGTTTATTTTTTTGTCAGTTTATCATATTTAAGGAACAATAAGTTTGTCTTATTTCTTCTCTTTTTCTTTCACTTCCACCTAATTGTGTATTTCCTCCATGGAATGTAGCATGGGTTTCAGGATAACTGTAAAATTATTCTCTAATTACATTTTATTCTTTGCTCTTCAGGAAATTAAAACCCTTGTGATATATTAATGGTCTTGACTGCAGATATTAGTTGACCCCTTACAGTAGGACCTAGCATAAGGACTTGTGACTCTCAGCACTGGCGTATTTGAGGCAGGAACTAGAGGAAGCATGCTGGACTAAATCTCTGTAGGCAGAGGGCGAGACAGGCTTGTGGAAAAAAAGATGAGATTATTCATATTTGATTTTTATTGCTTATGTTTTCTAGTAATAATGACATCAGACTCATCTGAGATGTGAGATATCTTCCATTTCAGCACTTAATTTGCTGTCCCTTGGGCACAGGGGCATAGCAGGCACTCCTGCATGGAAGAGAGTTAAGAAGGAACATGGATGGGCTGAATACAAATGCCCTACTAGGAGCTCAGCAAAGAGAGGCAAATGGATTTTTGCAGAGTTTTCTTTGTTTTTTCTTTGTACTTACTGCTATTATTTTGGGGCATGATGGTGATAATAAAGATTAAGTTCTAGAACAAGATATTTAAAGAGTATAAAAGTGGATATCTAAATCCTCTTGGGACCCATATAGTCCTGGATACGAAAGGGCAGCAGGAAAAAAAGATAGCAAAGTCTTCAGTGATATAAACGTGCCCCTCTTTGTGTTTTGTTTTTTACTGAAAGTTAAGAAACCCAGGTTCTTTTGACTTTGACTTTCCCTCATTGACTTTGTTCATTCTCTCAGTTCCTAAGCATTTGGTATCTGCTTCATACCACAGAGAAAAGCAGACTTACTTTCACAATTACTTGAGTTGTTTTAAAAATATTCAAAATAGTTTACACTAATTTGTTTAATTTATTATAGCCACAACTATTCACTGCCTTTTCTACCACTTCAAGGGGAGAGTGTTCAGTGTAAATCAATCATCTAAATGTGTCTAACTTATATGAAAAAAACTAACAATTATTTTATTAAATTTTAATAATTTACATTTTTATACTACAGAAATTTTAATACACTTTAGACACAAATGAAATGATATGTAAGTTAGTTTTTAAAGTTTCCTACCAACAATTGCTTACCTTCTAAATTATTAACAGTTCCCTAAATATCTTTATATGCTGCTGAAAGAGAATAATAGAAGATAATAATGAAGGAAGATTTCATAGCTTTCCTTTGAAGATATCCCGGGAATGTCCACTGGAGCTGTCTTTAATCTTTTGAAGACCTTCTAATAGCTTTGCCTGATTACATGCTTCCCACTTATGATTTCTGGAACTTGTCATAGACTAAAATGGTGATACTTTTACTACTTACTGATTAATGTTATATATATGTATATATGGGCGTATAGTTCTTCCAACATACTTTCTCCCAACTTAGTGATTTTGTCTACTACAATTGTGCAGCCTTTATCTTCCCAGCAAGAATATAGCACTAATATACATAAGCACTATCTCATATTGCTCTGTTTTCTAAATATTATAATAATATAGACTGCTGGCAGTGTGTAAATATTGGGCATGTCGCTCTTCCTTATCACATCAATTGAAGAGGTTTATGCAGTGACCCCTCATGTTAAGATGTGGTTAAATATATTTAATCATTAATTTAACAAGTGTAAGATGTTTATGTGCAGCCAAAATTAAGAATAGGGTTGGTAATTTCTTATGAAAGCATTCATGTAGAACACTTGCTAGAGGAATAGGGTCTCTGCAAGTGTATGTCAGGTCTGCTTCAAAGTGGGAAAAATGCACCCCCAAAAAGCACATGACACTGATGTAGTGGTAGAGGAAATAAAATATATGTAATCCACATATAATCTATAAATTTGAAATAACTGCAACACTAAGGAGTGTTAAAGATAACTGTCTATTGTCTGCCTTCAGAATGGCTGCCATAACTGAGTCACTAATTAAGCTCATACTGGCACATCATAAGGAATATATATGATGCTTTTGGCTTTGAGGATACTTCAGTTGATGTGCTAGTCAGACATTAAAGTAATTTTTTATGAAAGAAATAGACCATTGCAGATAAAGTTGAAATTTCTTTTTATTGCCCTATCCCCAGGGGTAATCACTATAATAGCATTGCTGTGTACCTTTCCAGTCTGTTTTTATACGTTTAAAATATGAATATATATATAAGCACTACCTCATATTGCTCTGTGTGTTTTCTAAATAATATAATTTTCAGTATAGTATATGCACCACTTAGCAAATTTATGTTTTAATATTTGGAGATCAATCCTATCCATGTTCATAAGTATGTATTTAGTATTTATTTTAAAATCTGCCATATGGAATTAAGAGCTTCTGAACCATATATTAGAAATGCAAGAATTGTTGCTCTAATTCTTTCTAAGAAAAAACACCAGACTAGCTTCAAAGATCAACCATTTTTCTTATTCCTTTGGAAAAAGAAAATCAGGAAGCAAACAATGATCTCAACATCTAAAAAGAATTTATGTCTTCAGGGACAACAGTGATGTCAGCATGTTCTCAAGCTGGGCAGATGCAATAGACACCAGTCAAGAGTTCAACTGGAAGAGCTGACAGTTTGGAGAAGGCCAAATGTGAGTCTCCATGACAGTGTGAAACCCCTAAGAGTCAAAGAAATTGGAGGGTTCATATCCTCTTGTCACAGATTTCACCAGAGAGAAAGTTTATAAAAATTCTTAAAAAAAAAAATCGTCGTGGTGTAGAACTGAAATAAGGGACTATCAGCCATGAAAGAGGGGCAAGAAATTCTGCCTGGGTTCTTCTCCCCTATCTCTACTATGGACCAACAGCCTTAAACTGTAAGAAAACAGTTTATACATGCTGCTACCTTTAGGATGTTGTTAAGAAAATCATTGTATCTGGGAGATTAAAAGAAAACATGGGGTGGGGGAGGAAACAATTGTACGTGGGGATAATTGTAAGAAAGGGAGGGGGACAGCAGTAAGTGGGACCAAAAACTACAGTTGAAGGAAGGGCAGGAAAACTGAGAAAGCCACACCAACAAAATCAAGGGGAAGGTGTGCTTCCCTTGAACACAAATGGGTTCCGCCCATTTTCAAGCATAAAAATCATTTTATGACAGTCTCCAATGCTTTACGTAACATGTTCAGCTTTCCAAAATACACACACACACGGCATAGAAATGGCGAAAAAGAAAAAGATATTCAGAAAAGATATAGCAATCATTAGAACTAAACTTGGATTAGTATCTCCCAGATACAATGATTGTTTTTAACAACATCCTAAAGGTAGCGGCATGTATATCCATTTCTTACACTAAGATGTTGAAACTACCTGACTAAAAAGTTGTTTATTTTAATTTTAAAAATGTTTGATTTTAAATTAAAGAGACAAGTTATTGCTCTGTTGACTGGCTGGAGTGCAGTGGCATGACCATGGCTTAGTGCAGCCTTGATCTCCTGGGTTCAAGCAATCCTCCCTCCTCAGCTTCAGCCTCTCAAGTAGCTGGGAATTACAGGTGTGCACCACCACACCTGGCTAATTTTAACATTTTCTTGTAGAGACAACATCTCACTACATTGTCCAAGCTGGTCTCCAACTTGTCTTAAGCAGTCTTCCTACCTCAGCCTCCAAAGAGCTAGGATTATAGACAAGAGCCATTGTGACAAAATACGGTTCACTGTAGCCTTGAACTCTTCAGCTCAAGCAATCCTCCTGCCTCAGCCTCCCAAAAAGCTGCAAGTATAGGCATGTGCCCCCATCCTCGGCTGTGTGGTTTTTTTTTTTAATTATTATTATTTTACAGGTGAGGTCACACTATGCTGCCCAAGCTAGTATCTTACTACTGACCTCAAGAGATCATTCTGCCTCAGTCTCCCAAGTTCTTGGGATTATAGCCATGAACTATCATGCCTGGCTGATGGACATTTAAAGTAATTATTACTAATGTGTTAAGGGATTTAGTGGAAATGATGTAAAACATGCAAATCAGAGAGATAATTTCAATAGAAGAGATAAGATGTATGAGGAAAAAAATGGAAGTGCTGGACTGGGAAAACTCTACCATAAAAAAATGTCTTCTATGGGATCATCACTGGATATAATATATCTGAGGAAATAATCAATTAACTTGAAGATAGGTCTATAGAAATTATCCAAATGGAAACATAAAGGAAAAAAGAAAAAATAATAAAAAGTAAAAAGAGCATGTAAGAGTTACAGGACATTACCAAAACTTCAATTCACATTACTAGAGTTCAAGAAGAAAACAGAATAGGTTAGAAAACATATTTGAAGACATAATAACTGATAAATTGTAAAAATCATGCACTGACACCAAATCATAGGTCTTGGTAGATCAGAGAACACCAAACAGATTGAATATTATCCCAGACTCAAAAAACAAAACAAAATAAAAAACACCAAAGCATATCTTACTCAGATAAATAAAAACTGAGGAATATATTGAAGACAATCTCAGAGAGGAAAAAAAAAAAAAAACATCTATTTAGAGGAACAAAACAAAATTTATAGTTAACATTTTTGAAATCAAACATCAAGCAAGACAGAAGACAACAGAGTAATTTTACAGTGATCCATTTATCTTCTTTCAGTTCCAACTTGGCCCTTAATTTCCAGATCTGTAAAACATAAAACGGAGTTATTTAAATATCTTTATTTTGCTAGTTCATATGGTGCTAAGCTTTGTCAGCAGAAGGCATGAGGGAGACATTATAGAAGGCAGTAATTTGAGGGCTTCAATGCACTTTCTTGTCAGTCTCCTGCAGTACCTACACCTTCTTCAGTGTTATCTCCTGCATGTGGAAGGCTTATTCGGGATGGCTATGATGTGAATAGTAGCTATCAGCACCCACCCACTTGGGGCCATCAATCTCCTTAAGTAGTTTAATAGCAAAGTGTCTTAAATGAGGTATTTTGCCCCTCTTGACACCTTAGAGGCTAAATTTCCAGCGAGATCCAGATAGTGGCATTCCATCAAGCTGTACTAGGCTGTCACTACAGCAAATTTTACATTCAATGAGTCAAGGCCAGGAACAACTCTATAAGTTAAGAATCTCAGTCTTGGGGTGAGGGTTTCTTCTTAAGTGTTCTTTCAGTCCTAAAGATAGAGGCTACCCCTTGTATTTTGCTATTTCTCTATTCCTTAAAATTCTCATAAGTCTTTCTAGCCAAGCTCTTGTTACTCTGTTTTACTTAATAATTCTTATATTTTTCTTCTTCGTATTACTTTGTGGTTTCTGTCTGGTTATTGACTCTAAGTAATGCAATTTAACATTAATAAAGGTGGGCTTTCCAAGTAACTCTCCTCCAAGAGGACCCCTTCCATTGTGTGTCAATACTATGTCAACCATTTTACTGATAGATATTCAGGAAAGAGACAAAGGGACAGAGGGATGCAGAGATAGACAGCTCAGAATTGCCTTATATCACTTCTTGCCACATTTTAGTGTTTCAAACAAGATATAAATAAGGCAGAATAATGTGATGTTCCTGTGTTTCTGAAGCAGGAATGGGCTTGGGGAGCATCTAAAAATCTCTACCAAAAATATGTGAAACTTTCTATGTTAAAAGTAAACTGTATAGTACCTCCTTCCATAGCTCACACATATCTTCTCCTTCCTCGATGTTTTCCTCAGTAAATACTACAGTCATTTACTTACTGGGGAAAACCCTTGTGGGTACCCATGATGCCTAGCTTTATTACACTTAAAATCTATCATTGAATTCTGTCACAAATCAAACTACCCTCAGCTTGCTCAAACTGTGTGAATCTCTTTCCTGGACTATGCAAATGAAACTCCTAATTCCCAGCAGGACTTTCTGGTGCCACTATTTCCCCTACAGTAGATTCTTCAGAGGTAACCCAGATGCACTTTCCAAAACCGAATAAGGTAATGTGATGATTCCATTTGGACTTCAGTAGCTTCATACACTAAAATGTAAAGTTCTTCCCATGCCTCACAATTGTCTGCATGATCTGATTTCCAGTAACATTTCTTAATCCATCTTGCCTGTGTCCACACTGCTCCAGTCACACAAAATTTCCTTTAAGTTTTTCTCTGGGTTTCTTTTCGTGTTTTCTACTCCAGGAATTTTCTGTCTAAATAATGTATCCATTGTCGAAAGCACGGTATCATAGTCCCTTACTAAGGGGACTTTGCATTGCTGTCTACTTTTCCCTTTTGTTCTATTAACATTTGAATTACACTTAGGTGTTCCAAAGTTCAGTGCATATATATTTACAATTAGCATGTCATCTTCATGAATTGGCTCCTTTATCATTACATGATAACCTTAATTATCTTTTGTGACAATTTTTGAAATAATGTCCACTGTTACTCTCTTTTCATTACCATCTGCATGGAATATCTTTATTTATACCTTCACTTTCAGATTATGTATTTTCTTAAAGCTAAAGTGAATCTCTTGGAGATGTAGTTAGATCTTGTTTCTTTAATCCATTCACTCTGTCTTTTAAATCTAAGTGGATTTAATTTTCGATTAAAGTAATTATTGATAGGTTAGAACTCATTACTGCCATTTTGTTAATTTTTTTCTGATGGTTTTGTAGTACATTTGTTCCATTATTTCTTGCTTGCTTGCTATCCTAATTTAGGATTTTATATTTTTGCAGTGCTGTGCTTTGACTATGAGACTGATGTGCTGCCTACTCCACTGAGGCACCTTGATATATTTACAGTGCTATGTTTGATTTGTTTATCTTTGTCTTTTGTGTATCTACTATAGGCTTGTCCTTTTTGGTTACATGAGGCTTATATAAAATAACTTATAACAGTCTATTTTAAGGTGATAACAAGTTAACTTCAACCATATACAAAAATCCTACATTTAATTTCTCCTTGTCCACATTTTATGTTGTATATACCCCAATATACATCCTTTACATATATGTGTCCATTACCAAATTTTTGTAACATACTTATTTTTAATACTTTTGTCTTTTAACTTTTATGCCAAAGCTAAAAAGTATTTTACTACCACCATTACAGAATTAAAGTATTCTGAATTACAATATATTCTTACCTTTACAGTGAATTCTACACTTTATCATGTTACATGTTGTAAGTGACCTTGTTTACCAACTAGAAGAACTTCCATTAGTATTTCTTGTAAGGCAAGTCTAGTGGTCTTGAACTTTAACAGCTTTTGCTTACCTGGGAAAGTGAAAGTGCTTATCTTGCCTTCATTTCTGAAAGATATTTTTGAGAGCTATAGTTTTCTTGGTTGGTAGTGTTTTCTTCCTTTTCTTTCAGAACTTTGAATATATTATCCCAGTCTCTCCTCACCTACAAGGCTTCTGCTGAGAAATCTGCTGTTAGTCCTGTGGAGTTTTCCTTGTATGTGTTCACTTGCTTATCTCTTGCTTCTTTCAAAATTATCTTTGTTTTAACTTTTGAGAATTTGCTTATATTGTGTCTCAGAAAAGATCTGTATATATAGACTTTATTTACAGTTATTTGAGCTTCATGGATCCAGTAATTTCCTTCTTCAGATTTGGGAATTTTCTGTCATTTTTTTTTTCTTTCAGTAAGCTTTCTTCCCCTTTTTCTTTGTCTACTACTTCTGGAACTAGCATAATGTGTAAATTGGTTTGCTTGATGGTTTCACATAGACCCACTGACTTTCTTCACTCCTTTGTTGTTATTGCTGTGCCTCAGACTGGAGAATTTCAAATGATTAATCTTTGAGCTCACTGATTTTTTCTTCAGTTTTATTGAGTCTGTTGTTAAAGCTTTCTATGGAATATTCTAGTCCAGTATTTGTGTTTTTAACAGCAAAATTTCTGTTTGACTCTTTTTAAAAATATATATTTTGTCCGCTTTACGTTTTTTGATTGAGGAGTTTACTTGATCTATATCTAAGGTAATTATTGATAGGATTGACCTTAATATTGCAAGTTTACTAATTGTTTTATGTTTGTTTTATGATTCCCGTGTTTCTCTTATTCTCTTATCTGTGGCAATTTTTTGTAGTAGTATGATTTAATTGTTTTCTCTTTAATCTTTTGTGTAACTACTGTACGTCATATATTCATGTGTGTGTGTGTGTATCATTGTACGCATAGGACAATTTTATAGTTACAGCAGCCTATTTTAAGCTGATAACTTCAATTGTTTAAAGAAATTATACACTTTATTTACCTCTAAGCATGCACACATGCAAAAAACACACATTTTATATAATTAAGATGAGATTTTACTTCTTTCTATATTGATTACAATTATTCTTACTACTTTTCTCATTTAATTTATTAATTAATGTATAACATCATTTGCATGCCATCATTACAGTATAACAATATTTTTGTCTTTATATTTACCTTCATAAATGAGATTTATATTTTCATATTCTTTCATGTTTTTGTGTACAATCTTTTTGCTTTATCTTGAAAAGTTCCTTTTAGTTCTTATAAGGCAGATGTAGTGCTAAAATAATCCCAGTTTTTGTTTGTTTTAGCCTTTTTTTCTCTCCTTTCTTCTTAAAGGACAATTTTGTTTTGTAAAATATTTGCTATAATTTGGATATTGTTTGGATGGTCCTGCTGAGTCTCATGTTAAAATTTGATCTCTAATGTTGGAAGCTGGGCCTGGTAGGAGGATGTGTTCTTATGAGAGAGAGTTCTTACTCTTAGATCCCTCAAGAATTGGTCATTGAAAAGAGCCTGGCACTTCCTTCTCTTTCTCTCTTGTGGTGAAATGCTGACCCTTCTTCACCTGCCACCATGAGTGGAAGCAGCATGAAGCCCTCCCCAGAAGCTAATAAGATGAATGCTGATGCCATGCTCTTGTATAGCCTACAGAACCATGAGCCAAATAAGAGCCAACTAAAAGCCAAATTATGCTTTTCTGTATAAATTACCCAGCCTCAAGTCTTCCTTTATAGCAAACAAACAAACTAGGATGGTATTATTTGTTGAGAGTTTTATTTTGTTTTGTTTTCTTTCAGTACTTTGAATATATTATCCAAATATTTTTAGGCCTGTAAAGTATTTGCTGAGAAATTCACTGATAGTCTTAAGAAGATTATCTTGTATGTAACATGTCACTTTTCTCTTGGTGCTATCAATATCTTTTATTTTCTTGGGCTTCTGAAAATTTAATTATAATGTATTCTAACATAGACATTTGTGCGTAGAAGGTATTTGGCAACCTTTAGATCTCAGAAATCTGAGTGTTTATTTCCCTCCCTAGATTTTAAAGTTTTCAAACATAGTTTGTACAACATATTTTCTTTGTCTTCCTTCTCTTCTCCCACTTGAACTCCTACAATGCATATATTGGTTTATTTTTTAGTGTCTCATAAGTAATAGAGTCTTTCTTCATCTTTTTCGTTCTTTTCTGTTTTTATTCCTTTAAATGAATAATTTCAAATCAACTGTCTTTAAGTTCATTGATTATTTTTCCTCCTTAAAAATACAACTACTGTTGAAGTTTCTCTATTTAGTTTCGCAGTTCATTTCTTATATTCTTTATCTCCATGACATTCATTTGGTTCTTTATTTCAGTTTCTATTTCTTTATTGAACATCAAATTTTGTTCATACATTGTTTTCTTGATTTAGTTTAGTTGTCTTTCTCTGTTCTCTTGTTACTCATTGAGTTACTTTGAGTTTATAATTTTGAATTACTTGTAAGACAGTCTATGGATTTCTATTTCTCTAAAATCGATTACCAGAGTTTTATTAGTTTACTTTGGTGATGTCATGTTTGCCTGATCTTTTGTAATCCTGATATCCTTGGGTTGGTGTCTGTGCATTGGAAGTAATGGTCTCTCTTCCAGTCTTGCTGAGAATGTCCTAGTCCATCATTTTACTGACATCAGCATCTTCTATATTGATTGCTGTAGTTTTTGTCATAGCACTAAGGACTACCCAACAGGATCGTATTAATTCTCTTATGATATTAATATGATAATCACTAAAGTACAAACTCCATAAAACAAGGAATTTGCTGTTAGGTTCCACGCTGTAAAACCAGTGTCTCTAAAGGTTTTAGAAAAAATTTTCCCTTAAGTCAGGAAAATAGAATTTGAAAATACTAATAAAAAATGAGATCTGTGTTAGACAGTGATAGAAACAGAACTAGGGATTTTGAACTTTATTACAAGAAAAGCAGGAAGCCATTGGAACTCTGTCTTTAGTAGAAAAGTAATTTCATCAGATTTGTGGCTTAGGAGGATCCTATTGGCTATAATGTAAAAAATAACTTGGAGTGAAGTGACACCAAAGGGAAAAGACATCAATTTTAGCCAGTAGCTTAGGTTAGATATGACTCTGGCTTATACTAAGATGATGACAGTTGTAATAAAAAGAAGTGAAAAGATCAAGAGATGCTTCAGAAATAAAATCAATAGACTAAAACTAAGTTTTTGTTTGTTTGTTTTGATTTTATTTCTAAATGTGGGGATGAGAAAAAAGTTCTGTTTATCTTGAGATAACAAAAAACGTAAATTCCAACTCTTATACTTAAAAAGTCATATTCTAGCTTTGCCCTTAACCACTGAGAAAAAATGTTAATAATTAACCTCTCCTAATTTGATAAAAATGTAACCTCAGTTGACAATGAAAGTGGTTTTTCTTAGGGTCATAAATATGAGGATAGTCTTTCCATTTGTTATCTTAATTTAATGATATCCTCATGTGTCTAATAGATCAAGAAACTGCCCTTTCCAAGGACTCTCTAATATTCCCACATCTGGCTACCTAAAGTGTTCTGAGACCAAAAAAAAAAAAAAAAAAAAGAAACCCTTGAGAACATACAGATAAGTGTCCGCCAGACTCTGGGAGCTATTTGAATATTATTATAACACATAATGTAATTATAACAATTCAATCTTCTGGAAAATGCAATAACCAGTTTCCCTGCTAGGTACAAGGAAAGTGAATGTGAACTGTCCAGGTTGTATAACTTTATCTCTGATATTCTGCCAAACAATCTGCTAGTATATAAACTGCTACTGTATAAAGTTTAGGATGAAGATTTTAATAAAATTATACACTCATTTTTTTTGTTTTTCCCCCTTCACAAGGATCAGAAGACCATAGCAAAGTGAGCCCAGAGATCCCTTACATTTATATGCATACATAAGTTGTTAATCCTGGGAGGGAATGGTATAGATTTTAAGCTGATTCTATTATTTATGAAATTATAATTGGAAATCAAACATAGCTTTAATATCTAGATCCCCTTTTTCTACACTTCCAGTAGCACCCTCTGCTCCTACCCCACCTAGTCCTGCAAATGTGGTTATAAAACTTGAAGGGCCCAGTACAAAATAAAATTATATAGTCCCTTGTTCAAAAATTAACAATTTTAATATGGCAACAGCAAAACTTTAAACCGTATGTAAGGCCCTTCTGAAATGAGTTCCTATGTGAGCCCACAAACCATCCTTGCTAGGTTTGAATAAAAGAAATTTCCTGTTGAAATCCATATCATGAGTTCCTGAAAAATGACTTTGTTATTTGTATCTAGGGTATAGCCCAAGTAAATTTTCTTTTCAATTTTTATAGTTTATAACTCTGATATGGCTTGAATTTTTGTATCTCCACCCAAATCTCATGTTGAACTGTAATCCCCAATTTGGATGACGGGCCTGGTGAGAGGTGAATGGATCATGGGGGTGGATTTCCCCCTTGCTTTTCCCATGACTGGGTGAGTTCTCAGGAGATCTGATTGTTTAAAAGTGTATAGCAACTCCCCATTCTCTCTCTTCCTCCTGCTCCAGCCATGTAAGATGGACTGATTTCCCTTCACTGTCCACCATGATTGTAAGTTTCCTGAGGCCTCCCCAGCCGTGCTTCCTGTAGAGCCTGTGGAACTATGAGCCAATAAAACCCCTTTCTTTATAAATTACTCAGTTTCAGATATTTATTTTCTTTTTTCTTTTTCTTTCAGGCATTTCTTTATAGCAGTGTGAAAATGGGCTAATAACACTCCACTTCTCCAGCCAGTTAGACTGCATTTCTGGAAGTAGCCTGATCTAAAGTGGTTGACCCCAAACCTGGGTATTTCTCCTGAACCCTGCAGTTAGCTTCATAAAGAAGTTTCACTCACTAAAAAATTAATTTTAATAGAGTCTTATAAATTGAGTAGGGTAAAAATGCTCTCGCCTCTTTAACAAGGCTCAGCTATAGCACAAATTTGTCACATTGTGTTATCTACCACCTCTTTCAAATCATTTGGAGAAATTTGACCATTTATGCTGGTTTAGCAATTTTAATGGGAGTTAACAGTCATTACAGCTAAAACACTGATTGATTAAATAAGGTGGGTGTTAAAAATCAGATTAAGCCACTATCATAGTGAATTTGCTTATCAATGATGTCAAAATGGTTAACAATCCTTTGTGATGCCAAAGTTGGTAAGATCATTAGTTACAGCTCAGGGAAAAGGAGGGAGCCTGGTAAAGATGCCTTTGGTGATGACACTATTTCCTCCAAATTCCTTTTCTACCAGTTTGAGTTCCACCTTTTCTTCCCCCCATGGGACTGCTTGAAATGTTACAGAAGACCTAAGAGACTGTTTCTGTCTGTGTCCTGGCAACAGAGGCTGTTTATCCTATTCTCTTTTTCTTTTTCTTTTCTTTTTTTTTTTTGCACTTCTCCATCTATCTTTGTCATCAGTTTTACCCACGGTACCCCCTTTCAGGGTACACATGCACACAAATATGCCTCTGCCCACATGGACATATACACACACACAAATCTTGCACTGAGTTTTTCAGTCTAATCAGAATGATATATTTAAGTGGTTGAAAAGTAAGATCTTGGAATAAAATTTAAGTGTAATTAATAATAGAGAGAGGGGACAAGAGAGGGATAGAGACAGAGAGAGACAGCAAAGTCCACATAGCCACGACATAGTCACATAGAAGAGCAGGTGAATGTAGCTTTTGTTTAGCATTAAGATAGATTAGAGAAAATCAAGCTATGGAATTATCTTTCTGCTTCTTTATGGTTGAAATTCCAAATAGCAGCTTTCGTCATTTTTATATTCTTATATCAAGTTGCATTTAGCCAATGTAAAATTGCTTTTGAAGCCAAGCATCCAGTATGAGTTAAAGTGGAGATGTGTCAGTTACTCAGTGTCTTTGGGTATTGTTGATACAACATCTGATTCTTTAAGTAAAATTGCCGAGCAACTTCTACTATGCAGATTTAACTTACTACATTTTTCTGTCTTCTGTGACTCTCTTTATTTATTTTAAGTTGTATTACTCTCACCCTATCTCTAACCCATTCTATCTTTCAATCCCAAAAGTAAATCTCTGATTCAAACTACTCTACATTCTAAAATAATCACTTGAATCTATGTTTCTTCTCACTTACTCAGAACATTAAATCACAACATCAGTCTGACTGTGGGATAAATCAGTCAATAATTAATGAGAGAGTTACGATGTCTGTTAGTGTGTAGACCTGTTTCTTACAAGAAATCATTTATTTAATTTTAACTTGTATCAAAAGTGCTTAAATGCATTTGCCTGCCTTAGTTAATATGACTTTCCTTTGCCCTTATTTATACAAAATATCCTTCATATACATATGTGTGTGTGTTTCTATCAATCAAATAAGATCACTTGAAAATACTAAACCACAAATTGAATTACATTGTTATTTTTGTAGCCACACAGACGTACACGTATACCCTCAAAAGCAAATGGAGAATTAATTTAATATCATATTTGCTTTAGTTCAATCTGAGCATGAAATGTAACATATCTTTCATATCTCAAGTTTTTTTAAGTTTACCAATTTTGATATTATAGGGATAAGTTTAATTTCTTGATTTCCAGAACCAAAATACAGTGATGTATGGTAGGGCGGTTGACAAAGGTAGTAGAATTTATTATGACCTCTATTTCTCAAAATTGCTAAACAGATAAAAATACATGTTTGATAAGTTACTCAAGTAATGAAGAATTGAAAAAGTCTTATCTCACTTTCTTAAGGATCAAGATTATGTTCTTAGTTGAAAATCTTTGTTCTGTTAGAGGTGTGTCATAGAAGAAGGTTCTATAATTCAATGTTCGCTTGTCTTTTCAGCTGAGGAAGGTTGCTTATATTTTAGTAGCCAGGCCTGCACATTTTGCTTTTGATGTTCCTGGTAAACATTTTTTTCTCAGTCCTAGCAACTCATTTTCACTACATTACTTTATAATTTGATTCAGTCAATCATTGAAATAATTTATGCTTCATTATTGCATCAAAATTCCTTTATGAAAAAAAACAGTAACAAAACCCATGGTCAAACTTGAGACTGTTCCTAATTTTGAGGATGAATATTTGGGGCTCTGCAAGGTGAAAGCACTTAAATTTCCCCTATAACATTTGCTTCACATTTGATTATTATTCTTGTCTTGTAGTAGGTTTTAATTAGGATATTTTCTGGTCTGCACGTTCTTGAAGGCTATGGAGTTAGGAGAGCCAATATGAGAGTGTGGAAAAATCCCTAGAATATATAAAATATATGTTATATATAATATGTTATATATATATATAATATGTATATTTTTTTTAATGTGGTCTGATTCTGGACTATAGCACAGACCAGCTCTGTGGCCCAACAGATAATGTAAGCTTTCTGATATTTAGGCCAGATTGCTGGTACAAAGGGGTAATGGTACTCATCTCACTAGCTGATTCTTAGTAGGATTCAAATGAGGAAATTACCTGAAGGTACTCTTACCAATTCTGAATCTAATATAAATGACCTCTAAAAGGCCATTGTTGAAATATAAAGAGCAGAGAAGTGTCTGGGACAAAGGAACTAGACATCACCAAGTTTCTCCTTAAACACATTAGCATGTATCAATCCAAGTCACTGCTTGGCCCCTTAGAATAGAAGTGATGATGATCCTAAGCTCAACAGATGCATTAATATGGAAGTGGATTTAATCATAGAAACCAATTACAAGCCACCAAAACTGGGTTTGAATCCTGGTTCTTCCATTTGCAGTAAGGCTACATGCACATTCATTAGGCTTTCTTTGCCTTAGTTTTCTCATCTGTAAATGGTAGTAATAATAGCACCTGCCTTAGGGATTTCTGGGAGGATGCAATGTGTTAATATATTGAAAATACTCATACTGAGGTTTGGCAAATACTAAGTGCTCTAGTTTAGTTAGTTATCACTATCAATTAGCAAATGTTAGGAAGCACATGACATTTGATTGAAACCATGGTTGTTGAGAATCAACTCATGGCTAATATAACAGTCAAATATAGTTTGTAAAATCCACACTATGTAACCAGGAAGAGTAATTCTTTATATTTTTATGTATTAACTGGTTTTCTAATACTATAGATAATTTACTTAATAGCTATGGACAAATCTAAATAATAATTAATATCATGCACTAAAGTGGGTGTTTTAAGCCTGGAAGTAAGGATAAAAATTCAAAAGTTGAAATCAAGATGATCTGTCTTCAAATTTTCAAATCTTTCTATCCTCATGAAACATAGACATGATACAGGGCAAAGTGTGATGAGGATAGAGAGGACTCACCCTCTCTAACCCTGTCCACGAACAGTTCCCTCAGGTTGGCAAAAGCCTTAAAGACAACACAGATATTTTTCTATTTATAATGGGGTTATAACCCGATAAACCCAACGTAAGTTGAAAATGGATTTAATACACCTAACCTCCAGAACATCATAGCTTAGCCTAACCTGCCTTTAAAAGTGCTTAGAACCACTTACATCAGCCAACAGTTGAGCAAAATCATCTAACACAAAGCCTATTTTATAGTAGTGTTACATATCTCGTGTAATTTATTGAATACTGTACTGAAAAGGAAAAATAAGAAAATGATTGTATGGCCATTGTAAACCCCCCAAATCATAAACCAAACTGTTGTAAGTCAAGGACCCTCTGTACAAGTCTAGATGATAATAAGAGAAGTCACAGAAAATATTAAATGAGATAATAAATGTAAATTTAATGACACTTTGTCATTATTGTGGTGGGGGTGGTCCTTACCATTTGCGCCTCGAATTTCACGAAGGCAGGAACTGTGTATCATCTCCTCAGTGTTGTTAGACCTGTATGATGATACAGTAATAAAACACAAAATATGACTTCCAAAAAATACCAAAATACAATGTAAATTTTTGTGGACGTCTCTTAAAGGCACATCAAAGGGAGTTAAATTCTTTGAGTTTATAAATGCTCCAAAACCCTTTTCATCTTTCTCCTAACACCTTGTCACAATCTACTTCGTCTAAGTCTCTTATTTATTTTTTATTCCAGTCCAAGGCCTTTTTATCCTCCTGATTCTTTCTCATCTAAACCAACATAGCTTTTCTAAGCATTTCCCATTTGTTCTTTCAGATTTCTTAGAAGTTGTAAGAAGAAACGCTATGAATACACAGACCTATATGAAACAAATTGTCAAATAAATGAAAACTTAAAGGCGTTAGTTTTATTCAGTAATGGCATAGTTTTGCTAGTCTGGCCTGGACATTTGGAAGTGAATTAGAACCCAATGCTTGTCCAAGGGAAGGACAGAGTGTGTGATTAAATTAGTCAGGAACTAAGAAGAATATTTTTATATTAAAACAAAACAAAACAAAATAGAAAACAGCGGTGCGTGGAGACTCATGCCTGTAGTCACAGCACTTCGGGAGGCCAAGGCGGGCAGATCACTAGGTCAAGAGATTGAGACCATCCTGGCCAACATGGTGAAACACCGTCTCTACTAAAAATACAAAAATTAGCCGGGCGTGGTGACGCATGCCTGTAGTCCCAGCTACTCGGGAGGCTGAGGCAGGAGAATTGCTTGAACCCATAAGGCAGGGGTTGCAGTGAGCTGAGATTGTGCCACTGCACTCCAGCCTGGGGACAGAGCGAGACTCCGTCTCAAGAAACAAAACAAAGAAACAAAAACCCAGGAATCAAGAACCAAAGAATGATTAGCAGGATTCCTTATTTCAAATCAGATTCAGATTCAAGTGATTCTTTCATGGCTCCTTTCAGTCTCCTGGGCTTTCTTCTCTTGCTCTTATATCTTTCTCTCGGATATTTTATGGAGTTCTCACCTCTTCCTTTGACAAGCTTTAAAATTCCAAATTGATCTTTAATTTTTCAACTGAGGTTGGTTAGTTTTATTGCCCTTGCGAGCATGTTAGAAGGGAATTATTCTTAAGCTCTTCTTTTCATCTGATGTTTTTTTCTTTTTTAATACAATAGCCACAGATTACTTACTTATTATTGCAGCTTCTGGATGCACCTGAGAACTGTGCTTTTTGCTTAAGTCTTCACACGCACAAAAAATACATTTTAAGTTAAATAACTAAATCGTTACAGAATTTAGTGTGCAAATCAATCTATGTTTTAATTTGCTTCATTATAATGCATTGTAAGTCCCATCACTGTGACAGTATATTACATCAAGAGGGCCTTTCAATAACCTTAACCCAAATTCAAGAGTAAGGAAGGAGAAAGGAAGGGAGGGAGGAGTATGAAGAGAGAGCTTTAAGGTATCACAAAACAACAAATAGGCAGGTAAATGCTTATATAAATATTTAAGAACGCCTACCTCATGCACAAAATGTTACAACCAGCAATGAAGAGGAAGAGTATCTTAGGTTGCTAATTATTAGCCCTTGGTCGTTTGCAAACAGAGAGAAATAGAGTCCTCTAGGTTTATCACATTTGTTTTGTTTTGTTTTTATTGAGTTTAGTTACAGAAGCCTGGATGTTTACTTCACCCTGTATGTTTGTTTTCATTTATTTTTCAGCCAAGACACTGGATATTGATTTCCTTTTGCGTTTTATTTAAAGTGAATTCACAATCGTGGATGAGAAAGGCAGAGCCAAAATCTTTGCCCTGAGCACAAACCAAAGTAAAATCAAAGCATTTCTGAGAGTGTGAGTTGTTCAGTTAAATTTCCTTAAAAAAAAAAAAATTCATCAAGCAGTTGCGCTGCTGAAATGGATCAGACATGGAGGCAGAAATCAGGAGAAACTCTCAGCATACCAGCTCGTGCAGGATCATTTTCACATCAAAGAACTTCAAAATAGGATTTTTTCCAAGTATTTTAACTTTTAGCTAGCTAACTCAAATCCTTTCTGGAAGTAAGCAGGTTATAAATTATAACTACATACATACATAAATCTCATGGTACTATCCAGATATCACCCAGTTCCAGGTTTACCTATCACAACCCCATGTCAATGTGTGAAGTTAGGGTCAGGGTTGTCTTCCTATCGCCGTTCTTTTTCTTCAAAGAATTGGGCAGATAGATGCGAGTATCCATACCAAAGAAGAAATTTCTGGAAGAAAGACCAGCATTTGCAACGGCTTTAAGGTTTGAAAAATAGGCTGGGAGCTCAGGAACAGTGAGAATATAAGAAAGAATAGAATGGAGTATGCTTATGGAAATGTAACCGGAAACGTAAATTCTGAATAGATTAGGAAGCTCTTCTATGCCATTTTAAGGACTTTTTATGTGTGTGTGCACAATGCCATCCTAGAGGCTTGATAATTCACACTTGGTTTATAGCCTGTTTTTGTTGCTAATTATCTTCATAACTTTGTATAATTTTTCAGACATCAGCTTTTTCATCTATAAATGATGAAATCAAGATTAAAATGCTTTCAATGTTTCATATTTGTGACTATATATAATTATATATCTATATCATTATATCATAGACCTACCTACAAATACCTATAAATAATCTATATATTCAGAGGAAAATAAATCAATATTGATAGAACTACAATTTTTAATTCCTAATAGTTACCTACAATATAAATATATCTATCTATTCTAAGCTTTCCACTTGTATCTTTCACCATATTAACATTCTCACTTCATTACTCTATTTATAAAATGTGTCCTAGGTTTTTTTGATCCCTGTCTCCCCTCATGTTGTACCCTTTCTCTGCAACCACTTTGATCCTATAACATCTATTGAAATTACGGCCTTCTCTAGATTTCAGTACAACTCTCCTTCCTCCAATAAATCTTCCACGTGACCTCACAATGAATTTAGAATTGTTTTTTTTTTTCAAATTCCCAGTGTACATTTATGCTGTTTGTACCTATTCTATCTTCACTTAGAGCTCCTCCAGTCAGTATTCCTTACTAAATTGCTATCTACTACAGGAATGGAAAGTTCCACACTCGTATTTGTAACCTTCCATATACTTTCTTAAGAATGCCAGTATATTTGGTACATGGAAGTTATCCAATAATAATTTTTGAAATTATATTCAATGTTACATTTGTATCACTCGGAAGAAAAGGCTTCTCAGTACTTAAATATGTGAAAGGTTTCAGTGATTAATTTTTATACAGCAAACAGAAAAATAAAAATAAACAGTTGTTGTGGGGCCAGGAAGAAATTCTCAGTAGATTGCATAAGGAGAGTGGCTGCATATTCTCCTCTGGAGATTTCTCAAAAGTCCCTTCCCATTTTATGAATTCATCTTCCTGTGTCTCTTTATTATAGCCCATCTTTCTCATGGAATATGAAGTAGCGCAAGGTAGTGCATGATACAGAGTACCAAAAATAAAAATCTCAAGGCTATATGTTTTTGTCATTGTAGTTGAATTTGGGCAAGTAACTTAGTGGTCTAAGTTCAACTGTGGAAGAGTCATGCCCTCTTCCATAAAATGGGAAAAATACTGCCTGTGCTTTCCATTTGATAGGATTATTTTGAAAATAAAAAGGGATGATATATTTAACAACAAATAATACATTAATCTAATGTTTCCTGAATATGTGGTAGAGGTTAGGCTTCCATAACTATGTGCATGTTTTCTAACATAATAAACATCCTTCTATCTTATAAAATTAGTTCTACTTCCCCCTATAAAGTAAAGCACAGTGAGCATCTTCTCCAGAGAGACCTCACAGATACCCAAATTTACTATATGCTCTACCATAGCCCCTCTCATCCTGGATCACAATCTTTGATTTAATTTTCAGTCTCCATTATGATGATGCAAAGACCTTGCCTTCCAGGACTAAAACTTAGACAAACATTGAATCTTTTACACATTATTATTCAGCAAATATTGACCGGCTGAATAAACTTTAAAACATATCTCAGTTTTTAGCTGATTCCTTATAAAGTTTAAAACAGTATTCTTCTAGTTTGTAATTTTGTGAACAGTGTGGTTCAGTTTGGTAAAATCAACAGTCACATACCTTGAATCTGAGGCCTAGCAGAAAACCCAAGAAATATTTATGATAGTATTATAGAAGCTCTCATAAAAGCCTAGTAGAAACCCCAAGGAATAGTCAGGAGAGCATTGTACTTTTTGCAGAAGTTACCTCTAAAATAAATAAAGAAGTTTATACGGACACGTCACAGAATATTTTTTAGGAATGATATTGAAAAGCAGAAACATGAACATGGGGCCTGCTTTGTATAAAGGCATGCTTCACTTGGTAATTTCTAAAAAAAATTTCACCCTAATCCTGTTTCAATATGCTAATCCCTTTCATTCCTTCATCAAGCCTGCTTTAGAATTGTTTTATATACAATAGCCTCCTACTCTGCAGAGGTGACTAAACTTTAGTGTTACCTAAGGTTCCCTGCATCAATTAATTCAAAGGCACAGAAATATGGGAATGAAATAGGCCATAAAGATAAAATACATTATTAAATAGAATTATTGTCATTGTTACTATTCTCTCAACGAACAGGGAGATGAAGAGCTGAATTGCGCACCATATGGTAATTGCTTGGAAGATAACAGCAACTTACGGTCACACCTTCAGCATCCAGCCACATTGTTTGCTGCATTTCAGGTGCCAGTGTGGCAGAGAGCCAGCCCAGGAAAGATGAACTGGCAGAGAGAGAATGACAGACATTAGGCGTAAGTACTTTTCATGTCAAGCCTTTGGCGTGTTCATTGTCGAAAAAATCTGTTCTCAGAAATGCTTTCCAAAATGCACAAGTTATGCTATGAAGGCATATGATAACTTCTGCTATCCAGGGATATGTTAATATGGACCATCCTGGGAGATGCCAAATCATAGCCAGGATAATGGGCGATTCCAGATGTCTGTCTGGTCCCAATCGTCAGGCCCAACGGACATTCCCAAACTAAAAAAGGAAAGTTTAGGTAAAATTTTTTGATGCATGATGACTTCCTCTACCAGTAGCCAATTTTGAAAGAGAGAAAGAGCAATTCTAATATGTGCAGCCTTTCATTTTCACGATCTATATTTAAATCACAGATTTTGAATTATCTATCTTTCTCACAGTAAGAGGAGAAACTTTTTCAAAGTTATTGAAGGTAAGATTTCTACTTCAGATGGTTTAAAAGCTACCTTAGATTTGAATAGTGTTGTTCAGCTTACTAACATTACTTCTTGAAAGGCTAGCTCACTGTAGAAAAGAGTTTGATTTGCCAATGCTTTTAAGGAAGGCATTACATTACATTATTGAATAATCATATACATTATTATTATATTACATTATAATATTGAATCTTCCCCAAAACATCATCATGTTAATATCAGTTTTCATTTTCTTTCCAAATAAACATTTCAAGGAAACAGAAAAATGATTTTCCCAAAGTCACTAAACGGGACTGTGATTGGAATAGAATACAAATATATTTCCTGTATTCAAAACAAATGATCTCTAACATCTTTGCTTATGTTAATAAGCAGTCATTTATTATAATTTTGTTTTGAGAGCCAGTTTGATAATTTCATTTTTGGGTTTTCCAAAAATATTTCGTATTTGAAATCTAGCAAATGATATGTACTTTGTAAACGATAAAATATATTTTTGTATCCATGCTATATTTAATTGACTGCAAAATCGGTAAGAATGATTATCTTATATTTTAAAAGTAAAAAGTTTTTACTGTGTAGAAATGCTCAAAGGCATAAAACATACAACACAACTATTTCTCTAGCTGATATCTTTGACTGAGCTCACAGACCTGCCTTAAAAGCATCAGCAAATCAAACTCTCTTTTCCACAGTGAGTTAGCCTTTCAAGAAGTAATAGAACCTTAAATGTAGAAATGCTCTTGGAATTTATTCAGAACAGTAGAAATCTCAATCCAAAAGCACAGCTGAATATTCATGGAGCGTTTTTATTTATCCAAACTTATCCTTGGGAAAACACAATTTTGGAATGATCACCATAATATCTTGGACAGCAAAATGATCTTATCTATAAATGTTTGCTTCTGTCATAGCTGTTGTTGCATTATAAGTGCACACAAATACACACATGAATATGCATATATAAGATTAAAAACACATTTAGAGATCTAATTGTATTTTATGAATATTTTACTATACCATGGCTATGAAAGTTTTCCTAATGAAAAACTAAAAAAATTAAATATCTCTGTAGCAAAGATATTTATTGATTTTCCACAGTGACCTCAGCCCTGATCCGGGCACTGTAGTTAGGAAAAGTATAAAAGATGATTCTTAAAGATTGTGCATGTTGGGGCTCAGAATATAATACTCTCAAATATGGGCAAATTGACAATTGAGAAAACTGTAGAAACAAGAATGTCAATCTGACCTTCCTCTGGCTTTCTGGGTGAGAGCTAGCCATAAAAGAGTTACCTGACTAACCTCGTTTAAAGTAGATCACAGGTCAGATGGATCTTGACCTCCATCTGGAGGACAAGAAATATCTGAACAGACAAACCTTTCTGACACACCCCATCACTCCCAGGTAATTAGCATTAAATCATGCCCTTTTTGTCCTATCATACTTCTACACAACCGCCCGCTCTTCATAGAATTTAAACATAAAAATACAAAGTTTTTCCTGGGTTTTTTGGTCTTTATTTCTAAGTCTCCCATGTCATGTAAAAATTTGCTTAAATTAATTTGGTATGCTTTTCTCCTGTTAATCTGTCTTATTATATGACCCTTGAAATGGGTGAGAAAAGGGTATTTCTCTCCTTTATATGCTCTTTCACAGGGAGGATCAAGATATACACAAGTACATCCTGAATAGGGCAATAGACATATTGAAATAAGTAACAGAGGGTAGAAGATTTGTGTGTGAATATGCAGGTATACAAATAACTCCTTACAAATTACTGAGGGCAGACACCAAGTACCCTCCAGTCTCTTGGTCTTTGGAGCAACAGGAGCAATTCAACAGCTATTTGCCCAGTGTACAGAAAACTCCAAGGGGATAGTACTCCAGAGTCTCTGAGTGGCCTTTCATTCCTCCTTTGGGCTTTTCTGTGGACTAAATTGTGCACCCCCCGCTGCTCCATAAATTTATATGTTGAAGCTCTAACAGCCAATTTGATTACATTTAGAGACGAAGTCTATAAGGAGGTTATTAAATGAGTTCAAACAGTAAGGTCCTGGTACAAAAGAACTGTTAATCTGGTAAAAATAAACACCAATGAGTTCCCTCTCAATCTCTCCATCATGTGAGGATATAGTGAGAAGGAGGCCATCTGTAAACCAGGAAGAGAGCCCACACCGGGAAGTGAATCTGCCAGCACCTTGATCTTAAACTTCCTAGCCTCCAGAACTGTTTAAGACAGATTAGGCTATTTTGTTATGGCAGCCCAAGCAGACCAAGACAGGCTTTGTCACTGAGAGAACCATAATGGCATGATCCAGTCATCAACTACATTCTCTTGCTTTCTTTACCCCAGCCACATCAGTGCTTTTGGTTTTCCTTGAATGTTCCAGGCGCCTTTGAGTTTGGTGTATCCCTCGTTACAGACATAGTTCATTTCTTCATCTATTTCAAGGCATTTTGCAAATAGTACCTTGTTAGTGAGGATTTCACTGACTACTTCTAAATTGATTTTCCCTTGCTTTTCTCCTCTACATTTATATTCAATGTACATACAGTGTATTGTACTTGTTAATTTTAATTATTTGCTCTCTTTTCTCACTGGAATGAAAGCACCAAAATAACTAAGATTATTAATTGTTTTAATAATTATGCTTAGTACCTGGCACATAATTATGCTCAATAAATATAAATCATATTGAATATAACGTTGTCACAGAACTTAACAAATTTATAAGATGTAGAAAAAGGCTAATAATGGTTGTAAACCAATGCTGATGGAGAAGATGGGGTGTTATAGAATATAGTTTATTCCTTGATTCAACAGTCATTTCTTGAGTACACAGTACATGTCTGGCACTAGCACAGTGACTTTAGAAGTCTGTAGTCACAAAGGGGATGAGAAAGAGAGTAGAAAGAGAAAGAACCAAAAGGTAATGGTGAAATGAGAATAAATGTATGATAGATAATATTATTTTCTCTTCTCATTCACTAGAGTTACAAAAATCAATTAAAAGATTATCCATTGTTATTATTGTTGTCTATTTGCAATTGTATTAAAGAATATATTTGAATCTGAATGGCAAAGGGAAGGAAAAAGGGAAAGTATAATAATATTAGTTTTGGTTTGCTTAGGTAGTTTAAATTTATTTCCTGATACATATGCAAAACCATAGCTAAAACTGCAGCAAAATATATTATGGAGGGAGGGGTGAGGGAAGAGGAAACTTTAAATTATATAGATTAAGAATCAGTCAAGATAACAAGTCAAAATTAATATAGTAAGGCCATAGAAATCAAGAGCAAACTAAACATCTGAGATATTAGGTCAATAACTTTGGTTTTTTACAAATGCATCTCAAGAAAGACAACTTCTATAGTAGGAAGCAAGTCCACGAATGAGAAGTGGATGCTTTCAGAATTTCATCTTACTCACTTTGGAGGGGATAAATTAGGATTAACATAAACAGATCTAACACACCATATACTTTTCTTCTTCATGATATATTTGTTGTTATTCTTTCAATCCTTGTCCTTCTGAGAATAGAAAGCTTTATGGAGATATAGTAGGAAGAAAAGCTGCTTAATGGGGCACACTACAGCAAACATTATTGATCAATTTTGTTTTACTTGTAAGAATGATTGAATGTGCAAGTAATTGAGATGTCATTTTGTAGCTTGAACATTTTATTTTCTAGAATGTGTGTTTTCTCCGAGAGAATTTATTTCAGAAAAAATAAAGAACCAGAGATGATGTATTGAACAGGAAAAACATACCATTTGACAAGAAGATTTGTCTGGGTCACCCTCTTGATTTCATGGTTTCATGGTACCATTTTGTTTTGTCAGTGGTGAAATTTTGCCAGCTCAAGGCTAAAGCAAAGATCCTGTTCTAGCGTTTCCCATTTTATCTCCCTTCCTAAATTCTTTATTCTATTTCATTAAACCACTTCTGCCTGTTCTGGTGCCTTGTAACTGCTCCCTCAAAATTTGCTGTAATAAAGAGATCTGATAAACTCATTTGTATTTATGTATAAATAATTCATAAGCTCTACCTAACATGTGGACACTACCTACATCTGTTTACAAATATACATGCAACCATTCCCAAATAGCTATATATTTTAAGAGAGAGCAATAAAGAAAGAAAAAGAATGATGCTTTGGTAGCAGGCAAAGTTGAACAAGGGGAAAATATTCCCTCTCCCTCTGCAAATGTTGAATTAGTGGATATTTACTGACCGCTTCTGCTGAAATGAAATTATGCAAGAATGTCTTAAACCATCTAAGAATATAACCAGCCTGTCTCTTTCTGAAAGCTTTTGAAATTCCAACCACTTTATCTTTGTGCACAACGTAGAGACAATTGTTAGCAAACAGGGAAGAAAAAATTAACATTGAAACCATGTCTAACTTTAGATTGAAGCCAACTAGGCAATCACTATGAATGTGGTTTAAAGGAATTCTCACTCATAAACATCTCCCCCCTCTCTTTAACAAATTATCTGGTATCACTCCATTAGAAATTGGTCCCTTCAGGTTACAGGAATGTGTCTAGTTAAATTGGAAATTTCCCTGAAAACTGAAACACTATAAGCCTAATCAGCAATTAATACCTTATGTGATTGATGTTCAGTTCCTTTCCAACATAACTAGCTAATATCAGCTTCCTCAGAAAGAAATTCCACAGGTAAAGTGTGGCTGGAATGAAGAAGGTAATGAGATGTTTGAGACAAGTGATATCTTGGGTTCAGCTTTATAATTCTGGTCATTTAAAAAAGCACTGGGACTCAGGGAAGTGGCACTAATATAAGACAAAGACTTCTAACAGAGAGCTAGTGGAAATATTTGTTGACATTACAATAAACATTGTGGATATCATCTGGCATATAATGATTAAGGTATATTCTCTGACCTCAAAAATTACTTCATACAAAATGGCAAGTTATTTGATGCACATATTGACTGATTACCATGAAAGTCCTGAACTTACATGTCAGGAGATCTGTCCAAGCATTGGCTCTACTTTTCCAGCTGTAAATCCTTAGGCAAGCCACATAAAGTCTCTGAAGCACAGTTTTGGTTTGTTTTTAAATAATAGGGTTAACAGCATCTTCCCCATCATAACAATAGGGTAATACATTAAAGTGTATTCTGTAAACAAAATCTACAGTATTATAATCTATAGTGCAGAGTGTAGTTGGGAGCTGTTGCGACATTAATTGTTGACTCCTTATTTTGCCTTGTGTCAACTCTCAAAACCCGCATTGTCAGTGTTATGCATTTGGAGATCATACTAGATATGATTTTTTTTCCTGTAGGTTAACAAAACAATATGGGGCTAGGGGAAAATAGAAACACTACAACAAGCGTTCAAGCGATACAAGTAGCTTTCCTGGATGGACTTCTTCATCAGTGAGGACTTCCCCAGAGATTTAGGAATTACCCTTTAAGCAATGGAAAGAACAATTTTGCATTGAGAGGGAAGTAATATTTTTATAAAAAGTAAGAGCATCTGAGTTTCTTTGGACCAGAGGTTGATATAGAAACAATAGGAAATTATGGAGAACAATGCACCTTTAGAAGGATTTGGATCTTAATTTATAGGTCTTAATTTTATCCGATAAGCAAGGGAAACCTCTTGACAAAAGCAGTAACGTAAGGTATACACCTGGTTTGAAATAGAGACTAAGAAGACAGCGGCTAAGAGAATTCAGTGTAGAACTTTGTGTAATTGCTCAAAGATGTGACAATAATAGTGTTAATTTTAACAGAGGGTAGAATCATGGTAGGTCAGGGTTAGACAGGGACCAGTAGCAATGAGAATGAAAACACGAGTGTATTAGATATTCCTTGGACTGACACAAAACAGCTGAGAGGATTGAATGAGGATGTTGAAGAAATGGTAATCAAAAAATAAAAAAAAAAATTGCACTGAAAGTAGCCATGGTATGTCTTTCATTTCAAATTTCATTACGTAGATAATAATAGTGAAGTTCAGAAAGTCTAAACAATTTGCCTGGATAGCAAGACAATACTTCTAGGTAGGTTTACTACATCTTAGCTCACAATTTTTCTACACTTCAACAGCAACAAAAAAATGATTTTAGAATAGTAGAAATAGAAAATCACTTTTAACTGAAATAAGGTCACACAAAGACATTGCTAATAAGCTTACATTACATGGGCCTATTTTTATGTGAAAAATATTTAACTAGAAATTGCCCACAAAAAAATATAAATGAGAGATTAAAACTCATAAGAGAGATTTGCAATAAGATTATGTAATTGAACATCATTTAAATAGGCTTTGAATTCCAGCCCTCAAAATAGTCTCACTAGCATTTTAGGCAAATGTGAATTTGATCAGGATAATGTAACAGGAGGGTGGAAATAAATGAACTAGAGTGTTTACTCCTTGCTTAAAACCAATGTCTTCCCATTGTTCAAAGGTAAAGTTCAAATTGTTGAAATGACTTAAAAAGCTATCCATCATCCAGGTGCTTCCTGTCCTTCCAGATTTATCTCTTAGCACACTTTCACCCACTCTCTATCATCCAAAGAAAGGAAACTGTTAGATATGTGTCCAGTATGGGTGAATAAAGAAAAAATTCCTGGAGATACTTAGTTTTGACTGATAATGTGGAGTGAGCTGAGAGAGGAGATTGAGAGTGGAATGAAGATGAAGATAAAAGATTCTATACAAAAGGAGATGCAAAATTATGTGACATGAGAGAATGTCCTGTTCAAAAAACTTCTAGAGACTCAGTAGTGACGACTATTCTAAAGTGCATGTGAAGGGTGGGGAAATTTAGAAGTAAGACAGTGGAAGAGCTGGGGATGCGGTATGCCATTTCCAAATAATTATCTGTATTTCTCCTAAAAAAACTGTAAGCCCATGTAAATTGTGTCAAATATTTCTCAGCTCTGTGTTCCAAACCTTACACTTCGCTACCCACAACACATTTACTTTAAATGTTTACCGTCAGTACTTTGAGGGTGGCAGTAGGGGTAAACAGATTATTTCTCGGTTCCACAATGTTCAATCTTTTTTAACAATTTAAAGAATAGCATATTCAAAATAACATGATTTTGATGATTTGATAATTTATGCTATTTGCATCTATTATAGATACTATGTGTCTACCACTAATGTTTTCCATTTTCTAATTTGAATTATCTGTTTCTAAAAGAACTACCTTGCTATGTATTATGGGCATTTTTATATTCATTTGCTTCAGGGTAATTTAAGCAATTTAAGTATGCCTAGGTGATATCTGTATGTTTTCTTTCTTCTCTAGGCTATGAGCTTTTTGAAGACTGTTTCTCTTTTATATTTTGTACATCTAGATCATGTCACAGTGCCTGGAATTCTGTAGGAGTTCAAGAAATGTGGGTTGGATACGAAAATTTAAGGAACTGTGTGATCTTATGCTGGAATAAATCACATAGACAATAAGTTGTATAGGGTCAACTAATTAAAACTTAAAGAAACATTTATTGATGACTTACGTGGTACTCAGTCTTGTACAAGTCACCAGGCCCCTTAAAAAAAATACTACTACAAAAATCACAGGCCTCCATTAACTTAACATTTAATGAAATTTAATTAAGAAATTAGGAATATTGTGAGAGTGTTAGGTCAGACGTTAGTTCCCATTAATTACAGTGTGAATTAAGTGAAGAAAAAAAAAACTAGTTAACAGAAGAGTGAAAACATTAGGAGAAATAGGCTTGATCAGTCTCAGAAAGAGGTTGTAGTGTGGGAGTTTATATGGAAACAGTTTGGCTCTCTCTGCTATTTCTTAATACAGGATTAAACAAGAAGGAACTTTATGAAACTGCACAATTTTATATGGTTTCAATTCAACTGAAAACAATCAAATAATCAGAAAATAACATGACAGATTATTTTCAAAAATGACGCCTTGGAAGTGGCTGAGTTACAATTTTTGTTCATGCAAGCCTGCAGAAAATACCGTTCCGCTTCCTTATCCACTCACTGTAGCTTTAAGAATAAGGAAATGGCTAGAGGAGAAAACAATGCTAACAACTGAGTTCATCTTTCTGGGTGTTACTTTCTCCAAGATATTGACTCCCAAAAGAAATCTTGGATGTTCTTTAATGTCTTCTTATACTTCTACTTTTAATATTTTGTTCAGTATCTCTGATTGTCCTCAATAAGAATCATAGTTCAAACTAATCTGGTCTGCTATTGCTGGAAGAAACATTCCCTAGATTATATTTATAAGACCCTGAATTTCATATAGAATTCTGATGCTAGGAGTTCCAGGAACCAGATTCAATGCCTCAGCATAAGGATATCCTGTTCAAGGGACCATAGAATAAATTGGTGACACTAGGAGAAAACACCTAATTATCTGTAGGCACTAATTTCCCCAAGAGTTTATCCAAAACTAGAGTTTACTGCACTTTTAGAGTCTTGGTCAGTAAGTATTAATCCAATTTAGGTTTCACAAAATGTCTCATTTTAACTTTGTTGTTTGGCAGAAAAATCTTTTGAATCCAAACTTGGTAGTCTCTTTTCAATTTCCAGGAAGCAAAACCAGCCTGGGATAAATTATCTTCAATGTCTTCACCCTCAAGGTTCGTATCTCTTTAACTTTTTCTCAATCTTTAAACCTCCAGAAACTCAGTGCCCTTGCTGTCTCTCTTGAGTGTTCAAGATATTTTGATGTTCACACTTTTCCCTTATAGATTCCTTGCTGTAAATTTCTAGAATTTTCTTCCTTCTAAATTTTTTTTTCAAAAACTGTGTTCCATCACCTAGTGTTTCTGGGTTTATTCAATTGTTTTTTTTTTTTTTTTTCTAAGAGTGACTGTCATGCACATTGTAGAATGACTAGCATCTTTGATACCTGGGCATTAAAGACCAAGAGGAATTCTCAGTCATTTCTCATAGTAGATATTTTGAAATTGTCTACCTTTCCAACTTCAAATGCACATGTGTCTTAAGATAATATGTAGTATTTAAGTATTGGGAATGAGGGTTAGATATATTTAATAGCCTTTTTTAAACACTTAGATTTTTAAGTAGAAGAGTAGGCTCACTTATGCTTCTCAAATACTAGTGTTTCTATACTCAAAAAAATATAAGAGAAAGATATAAATCTCAAGGGTCTTTTCAAAGTATCTACAGTTATATTACACACTATTATTTCCAGCAACAGTTTCTAGACAATCACAGTAAAAAATGACCTTTTTAGGAAGAAAAGGTGACATACCACTGCTAAGGCCAACTCCTTGAGGCATGGATGACTAGTGGTCTGTGTTAGCAAAATATGCTGGGCTTGCAAATATTATTCTTGCTTTTTTTTCTCTTTTACATTTTCATTTATAAATGTATATAACTTGCTTGGTAGAACAGATCAAAGAGTGTTTCTTGGCCAAATCCCCATCTCTTTGGAAATACATCCAGTTCTCTGGGAATTTAGCTGAGGTCAGATAAGGTACTCGATTGGTTTAGTTTAGTGATCAAAGTAAATAGATAAATGAAGTCTGTCCACTCAGCTTGATGTTCAATTTATTATACATCATGGTTATATAAACAGAAGAGTCATAATTTAAAGACTCCAATATGTACCACTGGCCAAAATGGATAAGACTCAGCAAAAAAAGAAATTTGCTGTACCAGCGATATTTTGTTTCTTCTTTCTGTACTGAAAACAGTTCAGTGCTATTTGGTATAAAGTAAAAAATGGCCTTGAAGAGTGTATTCCAATTTCAAGAATAGTTAAAGATTTAAGATATATTCATACAGAAAATAGAAAATAATTTTTTATAATCAATACAGAAACATGGATTTAAAAGATTAGTTACTATTGGCCATGTAAGAAGGTAATTTGGCAGAAAAAAGAAAACTCTTGCAGTAGCAATCGTAAAAGGTGCTGCTCATAAAAAATACAATTGAAATTTGCCAATCTAAGCTTAAAATTAATAAAGAAATTCACACTAAAATATATCACAAACCTCAATACCTTTTAAAGGCAGAGCTCACTGGGCAACATTTGGTATTTTTATGCAGGGCATGGGAGCCATCATTAAAAATATTCATTACTACATATTAATGCTCTTAGATGGTATTGAGGTAGGCAGGGCTGTTTTTCCTTTCATTGCTATATTCTTTTGAATTTATCTGCTATTTCACATTTTGACTAACTCTGCCTTGACAACTATTACTTGGGCTGCAGTTAGTATGCTTACCTCCAGCAAAGTCATTCTACTTCTTATTCCTACCCCGACAGAATTTATTGTTGTAGTGTTTCATGGACTAGAAAATCAGACTGAAAATTTGTTACAGATGTGTGTAATATTACAGTAAATAATCTTTGAATCACAGTCCTAGGTTAATCTACTATGAATCAAAGAAACAAGTATGTACACTTTGTGATATTTACTTCGGATCTTTAAAGACATTAGTATTCAGTTTCTGATTTTTAAAAAGTTCAATTGATCAGATAAGAGATATGTGGGAAAGAAAGGAGGGGAGATTTTGTTTTCTGGTGAGAATAGACTAAATAATTCAGGCTAATGTTCCAACTACCTACAACTAGAAGCTAGATATACTGTGTGTGTGTGTGTGTAGCAGCTGAGAGCTAACAAAATCATGAGAAATTCCTAACCTGGTACCAGGGGAGAATGGAGGGGGCTTAGGAATTTTATTTTAGCATTTGTGACTGATTTTCCAATGGGAGAGTGTGTCGAATCCAGAAGGTGGGACCTGGGAGGTAGGTGAGCACTTTTAATATCCCAGAAATGCTAGAGATATAAATATTGATATCCAAGCACTTCAAGGATGGTGATAAACCTTCTTTTGAATTAGGAACCCCCAGAATAGCAGCATCAGAGCAATAAGGGTAAACCCAGAAAATAGAAAGGTTGGTGAAGCCTGAAACCCAGCTTCACACACATCACCTCCCCAAATGGAAAAAGACTCTAAATTTCTAGTGCCTCCAAGTGCCTAGCAGAAACAAAGGTAAATCATCTTTGGAACAAAACATATTATTCTAAGTCTCAGATATTTTTGAGATATTTGGTTTTCCTCTTGCCATCTTCAACATATAATAAAGAATAACAACACTCACTTGGATGTTTAAAAATAGGATGAAAACTTTTTATATTCATTTAAAAAATCCTAAAATAAACACTACATAAAATATCTTCCAGGTCCCCACATATTAGAATAGTTAGTCATGTCCTTTAAAATGTCTGTGTCTATCATGAAGAAGGTAGAGAATTTTTTTCAGAGAAATGAAAATGCAACCAAAAAATTGAAATCCTGGAACTTGCAAATGCAAGGACTTAAAACAGAAACCTAGTGAATGAGTTTAACAACACATTAAAAGTAGTTGAAGGGAATCATTAGTGAACTACAAGATAATACCTAAAATAAAGAATAGAGAGAAAAGAGATCAAAATTGTAGTACAAAATAAATAGAGAATACAGCAAGAATGTCTTACTTATTTGTGCTTGGAAGTCTACAAGAAAAGGAGCAAAAGTAATAATTAAGGATAGAGTAGCTATAATTTCTAAAACTAACGGAAGTCAATAAGCCACATACAGAAAAAGCTCTAAAAATCCTAACAAAGATATAAATTCATACCCAAGCTCGTTGAATTTTACTTGTCAAAAACTAAAAACAAATAAAAATATTAGAACCATTAGGAAACAAGAAAAACACTTTCCAAACAGTGTCAATTAAACTGTGAATTGAACTCAACACAGAAAACACAGAAGGAAAAATATAATGAAATGCCGTTAAAAGACTGAAACAGTTTCCAACTGAGAGTTCTTAATCCAGCAAAACTTAATTTTCCAGAATAAAGAAAATTAAAACAAGAGGGAAAAAAACTAAAAAGCAAAAATAAAACATGATCATCAGAACTGAACTAGAAGAAATACTAAAGAGTATTCTTTAGACAAAAGAAAAATCATCCCAAGCAGAGTGTTGGAAATGCAAGAGCAAGGAAACCAGTAACTTATACTGAATATTTACTGCAGAAAACAATAATAATAATAATTACTTTCTTGAGTTTGTGTCCTTTGTAGGGACATGGATGCAGCTGGAAACCATCATTCTCAGCAAACTTTCGCAAGAACAGAAAACCAAACACCGCATGTTCTCACTCATAGGTGGGAACTGAACAATGAGATCACTTTGACTCGGGAAGGGGAACATCGCACGCCAGGGCCTATCACGGGGAGCGGGGAGGGGGGATGGATGGCATTGGGAGTTATACCTGATATAAATGACGAGTTGATGGGTGCTGACGAGTTGATGGGTACAGCACACCAACATGGCACAAGTATACATATGTACCAAACCTGCACGTTATGCACATGTACCCTAGAACTTAAAGTACAATAATAATAAAAAGAATAATAATTACTTTCAAATTTAAAATATAGATGCAATTTACATTTATAATCTGAAACTATAGACTTTACATTTTATGTATACGTGAAATAATTCTAAAATTAAAACATATCCTGGGCCATAAAGCCAGTCTCAACAAAATTAAAATAATTGACATCATGCAGAGTTCACTCTCTGACCACAATGCAGTTTAGTTAAGTATTAATAGTAAAAAGTAACCAGAAAATTATCATATGTTCAGAAACCTTAAAATGTGCTCTTAAGCTCACAGGTTTATTGAATAAACCAAAATGAAAAATAGAATATATTTGCATATGAATGATAATGAAAATTCTGTAATTCAAATATCATGGGATACATCTAAAAATATTCTAATAGGGACAATTATGGTCATAAGTATTTGCCTATATTCAATGACCCACAATAAATTTCTAACTCTTGGTTCACACATGGCTAACAAGAGTCAGAATATAGTTATCAAAAATTAAAAAGTCACTTCAATGAAAATATAGGATGAATAAATGCCAAAGATTTCCAACCTTATTAATGAGGAAACCAATAATCTCATATAGCTGGCTCCAAAAGCGTTTGATAAACTGAGCATTATAGGCATTTTACAAAATGAGTGTTAGGAGTAAAATTGCTAGATTAAGTACAAAATTGGTTAATATCCTCAAAGGTAATAATCTTTGAAATTGCCTTTTCTATTTATATGGAAGTTATAAGTAAATATATTACTTCAAAATGTTTGGGCTTTAATTAAAGCAAAGCTAAATACAGCTGCATTCTCCAAGAGAATTAAATAGTCCTATGTCAGCCTTTTAAATAATGCCCCAGTATGATGTTGAAACAACAGATTCTTTTCTTTTTGCTTTAATTCTAAACTTTGGAAAACTTTTCTTGACACAAATATTTATAAAATAATTATTTTAAAAAAGCTTATATAGCAGATGCAACAAAGAAAGCATAGTCCTCAAGGCATTCTCGATCTAGTTTGTAAAGCAAAACAAGAATCTAGCACAGAACAATATAATTTTTTAATTAATGCAATGTATATTTAATAGCTAAATAAATTGTTAATTTTCCAGGGACAAAAAGCCACGAAATTCCAGCAATCAGTAATAGGAAATGTTCAATTCTTCACAATTCTCTGTAGATGAATCAATCAGACCTCAACTCAAAATGTTCAAACCTAAAGTCATCTTTCCCTGCAACTTTTCCTGCATGTCCACCATTGACTCTGTCTCTTAGGGTTGAAACTTTCAAGCCTTAATGAATAGGGCAATATACATTTTTAAAAAAATATTTCTAGCATAGTTTCTGGATTAGAGCAGGTGCTTTATGTATATTAACCTAATTCTTACTCTTTTACAAATGCCCCACTTATATTCTCCTTGCTTGACCTCCACACATCTTAGTTTTATTACATAACTAGTCCCTTCTTACTGCATGTCAGGTATTTTCTAAGTGATTTACATGCATTGGTTTATACAATCCTCTCAACAACTCTATAGGTTGGTACTATTTTAACCTCTTATTACAATAATAAAGCTTAGGCTCAGTGTAGTTAAGGAATTAATCTAAGTTATCTACCTTATAAGGGGCAAAATCAGGACTTTGTCTCAGGTATTCTTACTTCTAATCTTTTAATTATTTTATTAATGGCTTTGAATTATATCATATGGCAGAATGGAATGAGGTGGGTAGAGCCTGGAACCCGTTTGGTATTTTGTTTGTTTGTTTCTGGTATCTTGGAGAGAAAGCATAAGTAAGACTTAAAGCAGGGTGGTAGCTGTGTGCAAAAGCAAAGAAAAGGAACAGGATAATCTTAAACATGTCTTTAAGAAGAAAGTCAGAAAACAGATTCTCTGGATCCTTAATCAGGTGAAGTCTGTCTGCCTATCTCGGTTGCAGGTTTCAGAGGAGTTTATGTAAGAAACACTATTCCAGACAAATAAACATTCTAATCCTAGCCTGAATATTGGCTAATAATTCTCTCTGAAACTTCTAAGCAGGCTGACTGTAGTTACTTAACTAACAAAAAGCTGAATTTAAAGAAATCATTTTACGGTAAATGGAAGACAAGGAAAGAAAATGCCCCAAAAGAATTAGCTTTCCTCTCTAAATCTAAGCTTCCTTAAGATACCAAATCCATGCTGCCCTTTCCTGGACCCCAACATGAGCCTGCCAGGGCTTTCAAAATAGACCTTGGCCTTAGGCCTCTACTAATAGCAGCTACATAGCAAATACTCTACAGATGAGAAAAAGGAATATATGTTATATATATGTGTGTGTGTGTATGTATATATATACATGTGTATATATATGTGTGTGTATGCGTATTTTAAAGGAGAGTACATTACTGGAAGCGGACATTTCTTTGGGTCAATAATATGCTCCTTAGAAGTCTTGTGGATTTTATCTGTTTGAAAGAGGGCAGTGTACCCAAGGATCACCATTAAAATTAAGGTGTTGCTCCCATTACTATTGTTACATAAAAAACCTGTCCAAAAATGACTGATGTAAAGCCACCATCTAATTATGCTCGTAAATTCAGGCGGAGCTCATTTGCTTATCTCTGCCCCGTTATGTTGGTAGGTTACTCAATGGCTCAAGACTGGAATCACTTGGTAGTAGTCTTACTTATAAATGTGGCAGCTGATGTTGACTATTAGCAGGGACGTAAGCTGGACAGAAAGCTGGAACTCCTATTGTGGCCTCTCCATGTAACATTTTTATTGGCCTTTTCATAGCAATGACAACTGGATTCCAAGTGTGAACATCCTAAAAGCAAGACGAAAGTGTGTGTCATTTACTTGTGTGCTAAGGCCGTGTTTTGAAGCTAATAAATAGAGATGTTTGATTGATTTAATGTCACAGAACATCACTTTCACTTCCACCATACTCAACTGGTCAAAGCAGTCACTTAACTCTGCCTGTGATCAATGAAATGGATCTACCAAATGGGAGGAGTATCAAGGTCCCAAGGTAAGAGAGCATATTCGATGGTCTTATGGTGGTAGGCAACACGGCCTAGGTGTGCAGGCATGGACAATAGGGAATTGGGCAATGTACTTTAAATGTTAAGAGCTCTGGTCTCTAAATCCATCCAGGGAGGAAGACAGCTGCCAATACCCAGTTCTCTGTCTTAAATATTGAGAAGTTTACCCAAAGTAATGATTAACCCACATTAGAAAAAAAATTCAGTGCTACCACAGGCTTTAGTATTTGGCCAAAAGTTAGTATATGACTTGGAGGTTGTTGACTTTATTTTTATATTCAATGAGTTCTGAATTTGAAGGACGCACAAGAGTAAACCTGGCAGCGGTGGAGTAGCCACAGGGAGAAGGAATGGTCTGCTGAGTGTCTTGGGATAAACAAGAGCGAGAAGGACAGGGAAGAGTCAAAGAAGGAAGGCCAGTGTGTCAGAGCACAAAATGTGAGGGGTTAAGCCTAGGCCACTGAACCCAGTAAGTTCATCAGGAGCCAAGGGATATAGCCTATGTTAATGACATAGATCTCTATCTGAAAGGCCATTAGAATATGGATGCAGGGTGGGTGACACAGTTTGAAAAAATCACTTCAGGAAAAAAAAAAAAAAGATATACCGGAATGAGAGGAGACAGTGTGTGAACAGTGTATCCAATTCAGGAGTTTTATAGTGGTCTACTTAAGAAATGTTGGCAACATGGACTTGGGCTGTTGCTGTGGAGATCAACAGAGGTGGACAGATTTAAAGCTACTTCTGATAAACTGTTCATTCTGGGCTTAAGAATTCAGAGGAAGTTTTGATGTGGAGATGAAAACTGAGTTAAATCTTGAGGAGCAGGTAAACGTGAGTTAAATGGGTGAGGTGTGTAAGAAAATCTCAAGTAGGGAAAACAGGATCTAAACAAATGCACATTGAAATATGCAGTAAGGCCATGTTCTGGAGTTAATAAATAGAGGGTTTGATTGTGTTCTTGTGACTTGAAAAGCTTCAAATGTTAGATAAAATAGACTAAGACAGATTGCGAATATTAGCTTAAAGACATTTCGACACAAATTAAGAATACAATGATAACATTTTTATACAATTACATAGCAAGAAAATTTGTGTTCTAGAATTAAATATAACAGCCTTGAATTCCTAGTGTTACCATTTTGTAGATCTGTGATCTTGGAGAGGTTACAAAATCTCCTTAAAATATATTCTTTAAGCTTTTTTTTGTTTTAAAAAGTAAAGAAAATAATAATGACTACTCCATAGAATGGTTGGGAAGATTAGATGAGATAACGCATACTTAATGCAGTATCTGAAATGTAGTAGATGCTCATAATTATTAATTATTACTATTTTTACTAGGAGCACACTCACTGCCATTGCTTATTATCTTAAACCATTTACTTTGGGAGTTTATAAAAGGGAGAGAGAATGTAGGTAATTAGTGTGATCAGAGACTGCTTTTGCAGGAGGTGGGGGTTAGAATGGGGCAAAATGTGATGAACATGATGGGAGCATTTCTACAGAGCAGGTATCAAGTCTATTTCAGGGAGACAGAAATGATCTGTACTTTCAAATTCTACTTCACCACCTGATATGGTTTGGCTCTGTGTTTGCACCCAAATCTCTTCTTGAACTGTACTCCTATAACTCCCATGTGTTGTGGGAGGGACCTGGTGGGAGATAATCAAATCATGGCAGTGGATTCCCCATATTGTTCTCATGGTGTTGAACAAGTATGATAAGATCGGATAGGTTTATTAGGGGTTTCCACTTTTGTTTCTTCCTCATTCTCTGTTTGCCTGCTTCCATCCATGTAAGATGGGACTTGCTCCTTCTTGCCTTCACCATGATTGTGACCTTCCCCAGCCACATGAAACTGTAAGTACAATTAAACCTCTTTCTTTTGTAAATCACCCAGTCTTGGGTATGTCTTTGTCACCAGTTTGAAAATGGGCTAATACAGTAAATTGGTACCAGTAAAGTGAGGCATTGCTGAAAAGATACCCAAAAATGTGGTAGAGACTTTGGAACTGGGTAACAGGCAGAGGCTGGAACTGTTTGGAAGGCTCACAAGAAGACAGGAAAATGAAATATTTGTAACTTCCTAGAGATTTGTTGAATGGCTTTGCCCAAAATGCTGATAGTGATATGGACAATAAAATCCAGGCTGAGGTAGTCTCAGATGGAGAGGACAAATTTTGGGGAAACCATAGTAAAGGTGACTCTTGCTATGTTTTAGCAAAGATACTGGTGACATTTTGCTCCTGCCCTAGAGATTTGTGGAACTTTGAACTTGAGAGAGATGATTTAGGGTATCTGGCGGAAGCATCAACAGGTGACTTGGGTACTGCTAAAGGCATTCAGTTTTATAAAAGGTTGGAACATTTGTAGCCTGATCATGTAATAGAAAAGAAAAACTCATTTTCTGGGGAGAAACTCAAGCTGGCTGCAGAAATTTGCATAAGTAGCAAGGTGCCTAACGTTAATCCCCAAGACCATGGGGAAAATGTCTCCAAGCCATGTCAGCGAACTTCACAGCAGCCACTCCCATCACAGGTCCAGAAGTCCAGGAGGAAAAAGTGGTTTCATGGGTTGAGCCCAGGTCCCCATGCTGTGAGCAGCCTACGGACTTGGTGCCCTATGTCCCAGCCACTCCAGCCATGACTGAAAGAGGCCAACATACAGCTCAGGCTGTAGCTTCAGATGGTGGAAGCCCCAAACCTTGGAAGCTTCCATGTGATGTTGAGCCTGCATGTGCACAGAAATCAAGAATTGAGGTTTGGGAACCTCCACCTAGATTTCAGAGGATGTATGGAAATGCCTGGATGCCCAGGCAAAAGTTTGCTGCAGGGGTAGGGCCCTCATGGAGGACCTCTACTGCAGCAGTGCAGAAGGAAAATGTGGAGTGGGAGCCCCCACAGAGAGTCTCTACTGGGGCACTGCCTCATGGAGCTGTAAGAAGAGGGCCACTCTTCCCCAGACCCCAGAATGGTAGATCCACCAACAGCTTGCCCTGTATGCCTGGAAAAGCCACACTCAATGCCAGTCCATGACAGCAGCTGGGAGGGAGGCTATACCCTGGAAAACCATAAGGATGGAGCTTCCCAAGACCCTGGAAACCCACCTCTTGTATCAGCATGACCTGTATGTGAGACCTGGAATCAAAGGAGATAATTTTGGAGCTTTAAAATTTGACTGCCCCTCTGGATTTCAGACTTGCATGGGCCCTGTAGCCCTTTGTTTTGGCCAATTTCTCCAATTTGGAATGGTTGTATTTACCCAAGGTCTATACCTTCACTGTAACTGGGAAGTAACTAACTTGCTTTTGATTTTACAGGCTCACAGGTGAAAGAGACTTGCCTTGTCTCAGATGAGACTTTGGACTGTGGACTTTTAGGTTAATGCTGAAATGAGATAAGACTTTGGGGGACTGTTAGGAAGCCATGATTCGTTCTGAAATGTGAGGATATGGGATTTAGAGGTGTCAGGGCTGGAATTATATGGTTTGGTTGTGATCCCACCCAAATCTCAACTTATAATTTATCTCCCAGGATTCCCATGTGTCTTGGAAGCGACCCCGGGGAGGTAATTTAATCATGGGGGTTGATCTTTCCCATTCTATTCTCATGATAGTGAATAAGTCTCACGAGATCTGATGGGATTATCAGGGGTTTCTGCTTTTGCTTCTTCCTCATTTTCTTTTGCCACTGCCATGTAAGAAGTGCCTTTCATCTCCCACCATGATTCTGAGGCCTCCCCAGCCATGTGGAACTATAAATCCAGTTAAACCTCTTTCTTCCCAATCTCAGGTCTTTATCAGCAGCATAAAAACGAACTCATACAATGAGGTAACAATTATTGGAACACTATGAAGAAAATGCCAAACATACCAGGCATGTTTAGTGAATATGCTGTTTTTATCGCAGTTTTTATATCTGAATCTTTAAATTTATGTAGAAAAATAGAGGAATATTAGTAAAAGGGAAGGCAGTTGTCATAGAGGACAGTTTCTCTTCTCAACAGAACATTAGAACTCATTGCAAGAGCATGCCAAGATGGGACCAAAGTGGACTCATAACATTGCCTTCGGTGAACGTTGAACAACTTATCAACACCAAGAACCTGGCCAATTTAATGCAAAAGTGTGAAAGAATGTCTTTCTCTGCTCAACTGAGGAAGTGTTTGGGGAAATGCATTTGCTGTAGCTCAGCCTTTGGCAGTCATCCCTTGTGGAAGAATACTGAGACCCAAGAAAAGAGGCTGCAAATGACATTCCAGTCCACAGCTTAATAATTTCAGAAAACTCTGTTGCTTGCCAATATTCCCATAAATACACATATTACAAACAGTAAGAGTCTGTGGGTGATGTTAACTTATTTACTAAATTCTTCTTAGGGCTTTGTAGGCAGTGCAGCACAGCCACGATCCCCCTTGCACAAAAATGGCTGCCTAGAGCTCCTAGCACAGAAAATGCAGTTAAATAGAAATACAATTTTCAAGTATGTCTCGCAGTTTATTCAAAGTGGAAAATAACTCATACTGTGAGCTTTTAGATAATTGAGAAAGAACATATTAATGTTGCTTTCCTTTAATAGCTCATTTCTGAAACTTGATTTTCATTTATTTATTTTTATAAAGACTTGAGGACAGGAAGGGACTTATAACTAATATGACCAGGTTTGGTTTTTCTTTATACACATGAAAAAATCAGCAGATTCAAGATGTAATCTTAGAGAGCACCAATCTCCCCTCACTTTCTGTTCGTAGCTTTCACCCTAATAGGATAGGATTGGATTTAAACTCTGCCACTTTAAATCAGCTTTGAATCTTGCATCTAACTCTTCTCCTGGGTTTTAGTGCCATATTGCAATGTTAAAGTGTAAAACTCTGCATCTGCCGAGGCATTTGGCTGGAAAAGCAAGTATGTCAATGGCCGTCCCTCGCTGCCATCACACATATGGAATTTCTGTGTTCAGCTCTGCCATCTGGTCGTTAGGCCGAGAATCACTCTTCATTGAATAAGGACCATCTACCATATCTGTGCCTCTCACAATATGCCATTCTTTTCATGGTGTTATTTTGCAGTTCTTATTTGATGACATTTTCTTTTTTCCACAACCTTCTTCCCATCCCCACCCTCACAAATATTTTACAAAGAGCAACCTTCAATGCCATTCAGAGAAACAGAAAATAACACACCATGTAATGGATATAAATGGAATAAGAGCAATGAAAATTTTGAGTAGCTTCAAGCATAAAACTAGGTCTTTCATAATTATGAATGCTGTAGATTTTGTCCTGGAAGTGTACAAGGTAGCTGATAGACATACAGCAACCTTAACCAAAAAGGAAAATGTCAGTTTATTATCCCTGCCATTCCATTTCCCTTGTTTATTAAGTTATCCTGGGACCAGGTGATGTTTTCTATTCTATCACAAGGACATGACATGGACGAACAACAGTATACAACCCTCACTTCAGTATACACTCTGTTGCCACTGAACTATCTCCTCCTTAGGAAGATACAAACACCTAACTAGTTCATTTTCTTCTCAAACCCTTCATTTCCTTATTGGAAGGAAAGAACACAATTTCAGCCAGAAAATAAATACCACTTTATTTCAAAAGTTTTAAAGGAAAATCCTCAGCAACCAGTCAACATAAAATATTGGATAATCAGAAAAAGAATTGGTAGGAACTTTATTAACTTGATAGTAAAAACAGAAAGAATTTAAAATCCATAACCAGATTCTGTGAAAAAGATGTTAGCTAAGGGTTGACTTGAAGGAGAATTGTGCATAATTGCGACTTAAATTTCATAATTTGAAAGCTTCCCAAACTTTCTCCACAATCTCACCATCCCTAACTCACCTATACCCTAACCACCAACTTTCATACGTCTCATCAAAATGTAACCAATGTACGTTTCATTCAGTAGGATTCAGCAAACCTCTATATGACTCCAAAACCTGAGCTATTTACCCTACTCCATTATTCTTTGCTGAGTCATCATGAAGTGTTAGAATTTTTTATATACTACCAAACCCAGGACTCCATCTTTAGAGATGCACCTTGGAGGTCTGAAATTTGTGTCCACATTATTTTGTTCTTTTGATTCCTGCACATCTGAAACATGGAATCCTTTCTATTATAATCCAGGCATGTTTGTTAAAATTAAATAAATAATCTCATATAAGATAAACATCCCCCATAAGGAGTGAGAAGAGATGGAGTGTAATTGCAAAGGACAAATTTTCTGAAGTCTCAGAGGCTAGGTTAGAATGTTTGCTTTTCCATTTCCTGGTTTTGTCATATGGATCAAGGTAATTCCTTGTCCTGTCTCAATTTCCTCATCGGTTTGGTGAGAAAATACCTGAAATACAGGGAGATATTGTGACAATTGCATTTAAATGCCAAGTTCTTAGTACCATGCTAACACACATTATGACTTCAGTACAAGATAGTATTTTTATCACTCAGTAAGCAAGTATCCTTGTTATGGAAAAGTGCATTGTGAGATATCAAAGGACTCATACCACTGGCTCTCAAATTTCTGCATGTTGTAATCACCTGGGGAGTTTTTAAAATGCTAGATCTCACAACTAGAGTTTCTGATATAACTAGTGTGAAAGAATGGCTTGAACTGAACATCAATAGGTTTAAAAATTCTCCAGGTGTTTCTAATATTTTTAAATTATAATGTTCATGCTACATTCCACATTAATTAAATCAGAATCTCTATTGGTAAGCCCCAGGCATCAGTAGTTTTCAACACTCGCTAGGTGTTGATGAGGTGGAGCCAGTTTCAGGAACCACTGCTTCAGATAAAATCTGCTAGTGGTTTTAATCGCTGGTTACACAGTAGAATCATTTTAAGAGATAAGAAGTATTGATACCTGAACCCCATTTTAGAGCAATTGATGGTTAATCTCTGACAATGAGATGCGACAATCTGTAGTTTTTAAAGGTTGCCTACAGGTGACTTTTAATATACAGCCAACATACAGATTCAGTACTCCAGTGGTTCTGGAGTATTTTAGCACACATCACAACAACCTGAAGCAATTGTTAAAACACACATACTTGGGTCTCACCCAGAGAATTTCTGAATAGATAAATATAGATGTAGGACCTGGTAATTTGAATGTCTAACAAGTTCTTAGGTTACGCTGCTGTTGATAACCCCATTAAATAAAATACTAAACTATGAGCACATACAGATATAAATAAAAATAAATACAAATATTTGATGAGAAATAAGACCTTTACATTGTTACAAATTAGAGTCTCACAAAATATTTACTTACAAAGGGTAATAGAGTACATTACTTGGAGAAGATTGGCTGACACCACCTTAATCAAGTGATAAAAATGAACATTGTCAGTTATGGGAAAAAATAAATGTTATGCACCATTTGATAGGGCGAAGTGAGGAGGTGGCAACACTTACGAGATTTTTCCTGCTAAAGAAGCATAACCTGAATCCATTATAAAGAAACTTCATGCAAACTTAAATTGAGGGCCAATTTACAAAATAGTTAAAATACTTCTAACAGACAATAACATTCTAAAAATTAAAACAGAAAACAAAAAGAAAAGACTGAAGAACTCTCCCAGACTGAAGCAGCCTGAAGAGGTATGACCACTAGAGAGTTCGTGATTCTGAAGGGATTATTTTGGCAGGCAAGACATTACAGGGGCAATTGGAAAAATTTGAATGTGTCTAAGGAGTAGATGGCAGAAATGTATCAACACTAATTCATGATTTTAGATGTTGTGTTTCGGCTATACAGGAGGAGGTGCTTACCTACAGGCAATATACACCAGAATCTTATGCAGAAATTAGCCATCCAGCTGGCAACTTCCTCTCAAAAGGTTTAGGAAAATGAAAACTTTTTTTTTTTTTTTTGGTACCACAACTCAAGCTTTTCTATGAATTGTTATTTTTTTGGAAAAAAAAATAATTTTTTAAAGTCAAGCAGTTTTCACTCTGCAGAAGTCTTTCTTGGAAATGAGACTGCCAACCAAGGCTAGAAATGGGTTTGCATCTCAGTAAAGACAGAGGACAAATTACTCTTTGAAAAATCCTAGTAGAAACTGGTTTCTATTGCCTTTTAACGTGCCTCAACTTAAACTTGTCTAACTCTGGTATCCTCTCCTAACAGTAGTATGTATCCTCTTTTACCCCAGATTCAAGTGTTCACAAAGTTTAAAATACAGGCTTATGGTGGGTTCGTATGTGTGTGTTTTTCTATTTCTTCCTGTGTATTTCTTTGCAATTTCATCATGGCTCTAACAGCATTTTTCTTCACATTCTTTTTTTAATCTTATTTTTTGACTCTGATATCTTTTTACTTTCTGCCTACACACCACATGTTATAACTTTTTAAAATATGATCCACTAGATATTTCTATCCCATCACTTTGTTTTATCTCACCTGGTAAAACCATTAAGTTCTTTCTGGCCTATTTGCTTTTATTTTCATCTCAATTTTTACCACTGATATGCATTTTCTCAAGTAATGAATCTCATTTTTACTAGTCTCATTATTTTGTCTATTCATCTTACCCAAGTACTATTTAAATTTATTCATAATCCTATGATTACAGTCATCTTTATTCATCCACTCTTTTCTTTATTTATTCATTCATTCTATAAACGTGTGTTATACACTTTTAAAATTATAAAATACACCACTATGTGCAATAAAAGTACAAATAAGATACAACATGGTTCTTGACCTTAAGAAGTCCAAAGTATAATTACAATTCTATAATGCAAAGCAGGGTGCATGCTGCTGGGCAGTGCTGGGTGCTCCTTTCTTTATAACTTGATGGCAGTCTGTGCCTACCCTGTGTGATGAAAGGAAACATTCCACAGTGGACATTGCATTTTAGTTGATGTTGAGGTATGGTAGTGAATCTTCCAATTATAGAACAATAGCACTTATTTCAATTCAGAGAAGAAAAAAGCAGCACAAGACTTGAGATAATACCGGGTCCTGATGTGGTTTCAGTGAAGAGAAAAATGGAAGACAGTAGAGTCAGAATGCAAGATTACGACTATTAGATAAAGCTTATTCGAGAAAAGCTAAGGTGTGTAAGCCTAAACTCATATGACATGAGAAGCCATCAAATAATAAGATAAACTGAGGGTTAATTTAATCAAACTTATATGTTATAAAGACTGCCATAGAGAATGAATTGGAAATGTGAGAAACAGATCCACGATGTATACTGGGTGACTCTAGCAAGAGTCTCAGAGGGAGAAGAACCAAGTCTGCACAAAGGCAGCAACACCAGGGAGAAACAGAAGGTGGTTCATCAGCGATGTTCAGGAGAGCCTCTGGTAATCTGCTGTCTCTGGATACCCCTCCTCTCCTGTTAGAGCATCTTCAGTTGCTTTGTTGAGCCTAATCTGTGCCTTCAAAGTTGAGTGCTGAAAGCTGAGAAAGCTTGAGAAGAATATGATTGAGAAAGGCACGTCTAGATACAAAGGACAAGAATGGAAACTCAATGCTGTTAAGACCAAAGAGGGAGAATGAGAGCCTGAATTTGAGCTGTTAGAGTAGAGTTGAAGAAAAACAGAAGGGCTCAAGGATAATTTATGAGAAACGTGAGAATTCATGATTTGTTAGATATAGTGGGGGAGTAAACTCCAAATGAATGTCATGTTTTGCGTTTGGACTGACAATTCCTATTTCAGTTTGCTGAAATTGTGATAAAAATAAATAGAAAGAGTCAGTCTATGAAAGATGAAAAAACTAATTCTATTCTGGGCATTTGAAGTTTAGCTGCTATGGATATTCAAATGAATATGTTCAGTTAGAAAGCAGATGTATATGACAGAAGCCAAGAGGATGTCTAAGAGATTTAGATTTAGAAATCTTTATGCTATCAGTATGTGTTAAAACCATGATACCAGGTGGGATTTTCAAGGGATAATGCATGAAGAGAGAAAAACAACATTGGTTTGAAAATAAAGCATAAGGCAACACATATGTAAGGGTTAGGTAGAAGAAATCAATAAACAGCTGGAAATGTTACCAGAGAATATAGAGGGATGCCAGGGGAGAGTCACTGTTTTCTCCTTCCTATCAGTACTTCCCTCAGCAGCCAGAGTAACCCCCAAACAACAGACGCTCAATCAATTTATTCCTCTGCCTATCAATTTTCAAGACTTTCCATTGCTTTTACAGTAAAACCTACTCACCTTCCCACATGCACAAGGCCCTACATAATCTGGCCTCTTTATCTTTCCAGCCTTATCTTATGCCAAATCTTGTCTACTTCCTCACATCCAGTGACTGGATTCTTCTTTTGTGCATCCTCAGTGGCCTGACCTACGTCATATCCTGACAAACAAGCTCAGTTCCATTTACTTCACAGGGCGGGGTCATCATAATCATAATAGAGTGTGTTCTTTTAATCATCGTACACTTCTCACAGAGAACTTCTATAACTGCTGGATCTAAGTTTGTCCACCCCTGTAAATCTGTCTTTTAATTCCTCTTCTTTCTCTTTCCTAGAATTTGCCATAACTATGAGTTATCTACCAATTTGTCTGTTTATTTAGATTGTGTCTTTTTTCATCCACTTGACTAGGAGTTCTTTGTGGGAAACAACCTTGTCTTTCTTTTTATATCTTAGTATCCTCATCATCTACAATGGTGCTCAGGTGTTGGTTGTAGCTATAACCAAAACAGCTGAGCTACAAAAATGAAATGGATCACTGGAGCAAAAGATGTAAAGAGTTTCAAGGATAAAGACATAATTGTCAATATTATTATAGTTATTGTAAAAGCCAGAAGAAAATATGAAAATATTTGAGAAATTTCTGCTGGACTTTGTTACACGAAGTCACTACTGACATTTGCTCAAGACCTTCAGTGGCATGGAGTTTACGTAAACTGGATGACAATGGATTTGTTGTTCTTTGAGGTAGGAATGGGATGAGTTAGAAAGAAAGAGCCTAGATTATGCTGTCCAGACACTTGGGCTAAACTTGAGGAATTAAAAGGAACTGAAAGTGGAGGAAGATGATGACCAATATGACATTTTGTTTTTCTAGTTTTAATCTATCCTGTAGAAGGGCTTAAGCTAGTGACCAAAAACAGGTCAATAGGGAGACGTTGGCGATATAGAAGGGAGTCATTTTTGGAATAATTTTTAAAAGGAAAGAAAATGGATGGGATAAAGAGCATAGGTTGAAAGTTGACTTTTAAGACTATGGAAGCCTTAAACTGGAAGAAAGAAAGAAAAGCGAAGGAAGGAAGGAAGGAAGGAAGGAAAGAAGGAAAAGAGAAAGAAGATAAGAAAGAAAGAGAAAGAAAGAAAAAGAAAGGAAGGAAAGAAGGAGGAGAGGAAGGAAGAAGATATAGATTTGCCTGTAGATAAATGCATAAATCTCAGTGACAGAAAGTTATGGTGAGAAACTGAGAAGGATACACATTTTAAGATTTGGAAAAGAGAGCTTCTCAAGTGGTATTAAAGAGAAGTCTGGATGATCATAAATTCAGGAAAACATGAATCTACATGGTTTATATATCTTCTCCATTAGTGTTCAGAAGTGTATGTGGAAACAAAATGTAGATACAGGATTGGCATTAAATTGAGTTTTGCAATGCAATGGAGAAGCAAGAGAGCAGTTGAAAGTAATTCATCTGATTACTTATAAAGTGGAGACAGGGTATCTAAGGTGTGAATACTAGAAGAAGGCTTGAAGACTAGAGAATACAGGTATAAAGGGAAGAAAAGTTTCTATAAAGTCTAAGACAGCAAATAACTTGAGGCCATGAGAAAGGTTGAAAGTTTTAATTATAGAGTCATTTACTGGAATTTATGATTTCCAAAGCACAACAACAACAGGTAGGTGGTAATAATGCTCAGGGGTGGTGGAGGACGTGATTAAAATGAATAATTCATACATGTAACAGAAGGAGGTATAGCTGAATATGATAAGCCAGAAAGGAAAAGGGGCTCTTCCACAGTATGGTTCATCAAATAAGAATGACTTAGTTTCCTAATTCGAATGGTATGATTCAGCCAAATGCTTCTGTCTGTCCCCAAAATGTTCTTCTCAATCATGTCTCCATACTTTTGCTCATATTGTTTCTTCCATCTCTTTTTCTCATTCTGGAAATATGCAAATTGTGCACATTCGTCGAATCCCATCTCAAATCTCCTGAAAGTTTGCTGGATTATGACATTGACTATTCCTCTGTTCCTCTATACACACACACACACACACACACACACACACACACACTTTTTGTTTTTAGCAGACATGTATTAAAATTTTGCCCCATTGAAGTCACGGGTCTAGAGGCAGTGAGGGACATTGGAATGTATATTAGTCCCTGTCATAAAGAAGGCTAGAACCCCAAAAGAGAAAATGAAGATGTACAGAAAGTACTAAATTCAAATCTAAAGACAAGTAGGGCATTAAAGAAGCACAATGTTTCAGAATAAGTGATGATTCAAAGTGGTAAGTCAGAAAATTGTGTTACATCTGGGCTTCTATACTAACTAATGTGTATTCTTGGACTAATTTTACTGACAGTGAGTATTAACCTGTGGCTGAGAACAAGAGGAAATTTTCTAGAAAGATTCTAAAAGAAAATTTAAAATAAACTATTTGGTATATTTTTTAAGAACATGTATATGCTTTCCAGAGTTTAAACCTTAATTATTTTCCATAGTCTTAAAATCATGGGACTAGGCATGAGAACCTGGTACTACTTCACAGTGATGAATTGAGTGATTTTAGACTCATTCTCCCCACACAACAAATAAAAGCAATACCCCTTAACATATGTTCCATGAAGGTTCTTGTGATAACGCCATTAAAATAACAGTTGTGAAAGTCATTTTAAAAGTATAAAGTTTTAAATAAATAGAGTGAAACATGGTGATGATCATAAAATAATCATGAAAACAATTTATGTTGGCATCTTCAAGTGATACTTCTCAAAAAATGTATAGTGTAACAGTGGGTTTGCACACTGTCTTCCTTATAATAATTACTCAACATCCAGAGCTCTACCAACAATTCACTATGTGCAATACTCTTTATGAAAAGGGAAAGATCATATAGTCCTAGAATATAAACAGTATACAAAAAGATCAGTATTACAAATCTTATCTTACTGGAGCAAACATCTTTTACTAGCGGTTAAATCATTAGAAGTTAAAGATGGAATACTATTTGGAAAAATAATGTCAAGAGATTTTTTTAACTTGAAAAAGCTCTTTCACTCTATTAATTATTTAATGAAAATCAACACACATTTACTTGATGCTATATTACTGCCAGGTTATATGGTAGTTTTGAAAGAAACAGCAGAAAGTAGAAAATGATCTTAACCTCAAGGGATTATAATTCATTTAGTACTCAACAAATATGTGTTCATTAAACATTTAGCAAATACTTAAAACTGGGTTGGAGATAAGAGAATAAATGAAGTTCTAGAGGACATAAATAACATGAAGCATATATGTATTTATATATGTATTTTAAACATGTTTATATTTTAAGATTCATAATACGTTTTAAGAACTCGAAAGAAAAGGGAATATCTTTGGGTCTCAGTTCTCTAAGAAAGCTCCATGCAACAAGACCTGACATAGGCTTTAGAGAATTAATAGAATTTTAATTGACAAAAGAAAATGGGTTGTCTTTTGTAAAGAAAGATAATAATATAAATAAAAGCTTAACAGGAATATATATTATATCATGTATGACCATATACACAGTGAATATTTAATAACTATTTCCCAGTAAGAGCAAAGAATGGATGTTATGTTAGTTAATGAAAAGCATCAGATGTTAGACTAAGGAATGTGAACTGGATCCCAGAGACAATGAGGGAATATATATACTACTCTTACACTCTAACCTTGATTGTCTTTGAATAATTTAATTGCCTGTTAGAATAATTGCCTACTACAATAATGCGACTTTCAACACTTATTTTTTGAGGAATGCATCCTTTGATTTCTTCTATGTTCCCAAATATCTAATTGAAGTTTAGATGATTCATTAAAAAATGCAAATAAATTTCATTGTTTAACTGAAAGTGATATTATATCAAATTTTGCAGGTATAAATTTCCACAGGTAAATAAATACATTTTAAAAGGTGTTTTGCATTCCTTTCAGTGAACCAAATTTAATTTTCTTTTATATTATTAAATTGATTTAAGTGAGCCTAATATCTCAAAATTTTAAAGGATTGCTTTTCAATGAGTGTTCTCATTTGTTAGGGGACTTATTTTTCGGCAATATTTTTTCTTCAGCATACATTTACAAAATCAATTTAGTATTTTTCACCTTTATCCCTTTTGTATTAGCATTATCTCACTTGTTTAAATTTTGTTCTAAATGGTTGTTCCTAGATTTGATTTTGTGACATATGACATTTCATATTAGATTGAATTTTCAAAGCATAAACTCTAGACCAGTAGTTTTCTAATTAGTATTTTATTATGCAAGAAAGCATTTTTGGAACAAAGTCATGTGCTTAACTCTATGTAGAACAACCAAATGTGAGATGTTTTGTTAAAGTGGGTGTAAGAGGCTCAGCATCCTGTATACGCTGTCTTCTTCTTTTGTCACCATTACTATTCCCAAGAAAACGTGAAAGATTTCCTGGAGTTTTGTTGACCAACTCTTGAAAGCAACTATTATAGATGCCATTTCCTACTAGAAGGAAATTGGAGGTCATTTACCTTCCCTTTTAGTATCTATCACTGAGAAAGCAGTAATCCCTTTGGTTATGGAACATAATCTGTGTATTTTATTTTCTTCAGAAGTAAAAGGCGGAATATTGAAAAATGCTTCAACATATGCTTCACCCTCTCTCCTAGACATATTGAAGGAATTCTGTTTGGTTTTCTCCTAGAAAATAAAAAATAAAATACTAAAATATTGTAGCTGTTCTTTCATGCAATGTATTTGAGAGCTGTACTTGGTCGAATAATAGAAAAAGCTGATATAAACTGGGAATCATGGAAAAGATACTGGTATTCCTTGCACATTTTAACTTCAAACACATATGTTTATATTTATTTGCCAATTTGTGGCAGTAGTGGTTCAGAGCATATGAACAGTCTTATTTTTGAATTTATTTTTTAAGTGACAAGTAGAAATGCATATATTATGTACAACACGATGTTTTGAAATATATATACATTGCAGAATAAATTGAGCTAATTAATATATGCATTACTTCACAAACTTTTCATTTTTTAAGGTGAGAACACTCAAAATCTACTATCTTAGCAATTTTCAGTAATACATTGCTATTAATTATATTCACCATGTTATGAAATAGATGTTTATTTGACCTAGCAATCCTATTATGGGTATATACCCAAAGGAATATAAATCATTCTACTATAAAGACACATGCACACATATGTTTACTATTTACAATAGCAAAGTCATGGAACCAACCCAAATGCCCATCAATGATAGACTGGATACTGAAAATGTAGTACATATATACCATGGAATACTACGCAGCCATAAAAAGGAATGAGATTATGTCCTTTGCAGAGACATGGATGAAACTGGAAGCCATCATCCTTAGCAAACTAACATAGGAACAGCATGTTCTCACTCATAAATGAGTTAAACAATGAAAACACATGGACACAGGGAGGGGAAATACACACACTGTGGCCTGTTGTGGAGTAGGGGGTGAAGGGAGGGAACTTAGTGGACAGGTCAATAGGTGCAGCAAACTACCATGGCACACGTATACCTATGTAACAAACCTGAACGTTCTGCACATGTATCCTGGATGTTGAAGTACAATTTTTAAAAAAAAGAGATAAATTTCTTGAACTCATTCCTCCTATCTAATGAAATTTGGTATTTTTTAACTAACATCTCCCCCTGACCTCTCCCCACTCTCCAACCTCTATTAACCACCATTCTACTCTCTGCTTCTATGTGTTCAACTTATTTAGATTCCACATATACAGGCAATCACATAGTATTTGCTTTTCTGCAGTTGGTTTATTTCACTTAACACAATGTCTTGTAGATGCATCCACGTTGTCAAAAATGACAGAATTTTCTTCTTTCTTAAGGCAGTATTCCATTGTGTATTTATGCCACATTTTCTTTGTCTATTCCTTTGTCAGTAAATACTTAAGTTGATACCATATCTTGGCTATTGTGAATAGTGCTGCAATAAACAAGGGAGGCCAGATATCTCTTAGACATACAGATTTTATTTCCTTTGGATATATACTCAAAAGTGGGAGTGATGATAATATGGTAGTGAACTTTCAATTTTTTGAGGCACCTCTACACTGTTTTCAATAATGATTGCATTAATTTATAGTCCTACCAATTGTGCACAAGAATTGCCTTTTCTTTACATCCTTACTGATACTTATCTTTTGTCTTTAATAGCTCTTTGAATAACTGTACAGTAATATCTCATTGTTGTTTTAATTTTTATATGGTAATTAGTGATGTTGACCATCTTTTATATACCTGTTTGTCATTTGTACATCTGTTTTTGATAAAAGTCTATTTAGGTTATTTGCCCATTTCTGAATTTTTTTTTTTTTTTTGGTTATTGAAGTGTTTGAGTTTCTTATATATTTTCAATAGGAATTATCATATAATTGATATGAAAATATTTTCTTCCATTTCATAGGTTGCTTCTTCACTCTTTTGATATTTTTATTTGTTGTGCAGAAGCTTTTTAGTTTGATGTAATCTCACTCGTCTGTTTCTCTTTTGCTTTCTGTGCTTCTTTTGAGATCATATCCAAAAAGTCTTTGTCCAGACAATTGTCCTGGAGCATTTTTCCTATGCTTTTTTATAGTAATTATATAGTTTCATGTATAACATTTATGCCTTTAGTGCATTTTGCATTAATGTTTTATATAGGGAGAGATATAGGTCTAATTTTATTCATTTGGGTGTAGATATTCAGTTGTTCCAGCACCATTTATTAAAGAGATGTTCATTCCTCACTGTGTGTTCCTAGTGCCTTTGTCAAAAATCAACTGGCCATAAATGTGTAGATTTATTTCGGGACTCTCTATTGTGTTCCATTGGTCTATGAGTTTCTTTTTATGCCCAAAACGTGCTGTTTTAATTAATATAACTGTGTAGCATATTTTGAAGTAAGGCAGAGTGATATCTTTAGTTTTATTCTTTTTGTTGAAGATTGCTTTTGCTATTTAGGGTCCTTTTTGGTTCCACATAAAATTTAGGATTTTTTTTCCTATTTCTGTGAAAAATCTCGTTGGAATTTTTAGAGACTGCTATGAATTTGTAGATTGCTTTGAGAAGTATGGACATTTTAACAATGTTAGTCATTCCAATTCATGAACATGGGATATCTTTCCATTTATTTGTATCTTCTACTTCTTTCATCAGTGTTTTTTAGTTTTCAGTGTTCAGGTATTTTGTTGGTTAAATTTATCCCTAAGTATTTTATAGTTGTATCTATTATAAATTAGATTTTTTTTCTTGGTTTCTTTTTTGGATGGTTTGCTATTAGTGATTAAAAATCCTCCTGGCTTTTGTATGTTGACTCTTGGTCCAGTAACTTTACTAAATTTATCAGTTCTAAGAGTTATATGGGGCCGGGTGTGGTGGTTCACGCCTGTAATCCTAGCACTTTGGGGGGCCAAGGCGGGTGGATCATGAGGTCAGGATATTGACACCATCCTGGCTAACACGGTGAAACCCCATCTCTACTAAAAATTCAAAAAATTAGCCGGGTGTGGTGGTGGGCGCCTGTAGCCCCAGCTACTCGGGAGGCTGAGGCAGGAGAATGGTGTGAACCTGGGAGGCGGAGCTTGCCACGAACCAAGATGGCGGCACTGCACTCCAGCCTGGGAGACAGAGCAAGATTCCTCAAAAAAAAAAAAAAAAAAAAAAAAAAAAGGTATATGGTGGAGTCTTTAGGATTTTCTATATGTAAGACCATATTATCTACAAAAATAGACACTTGACTTCTTCCTGTCCAATTTGAATGTCTTTTATTTCTGTCTCTTGCATAATTATTCTGGCCAGGACTTTCAGTGCTGTGATGAATTCAAGTGGTGAGAGTGGTTATCCTTGTCTTGCTCCTAACTGTGGAGGGTAACTTTCAGCTTTTCTCTGTTGAGTATGATGTTAGCTGTGGGTTTGTCATGCACAGCCTTTATTGTGTTGAAGTACATTTCTTCTATACATAATTGGTTAAAAGAATTTTTTTCATGAAAATATGTTAAATTTTGTTAAATGCTTCTTCTTCATCTATTGGGATAATCTATTGGGATGATCAATTGGCTTTTGTTTTTCATTCTGTTAATGTGGTATATCACATATATTGATTTGAATTTGTTGCCCTAACTTTTCATTTATTGGATTAATCCCACTTTATCTAGGTGAATGATTATTTTACTGTGCTATTGAAATTGGTTTTCTAATATTTTCTTCTAGATTTTTTCAACTACATTCATCAAGCCTATTGGTCTGCATTTTTTTCCCTTTCATTGTCCTTTTGTAGTTCTGGTATTAGATTAATGATGGCCTCATAAATGAGCTTAGAAGTACTCCTTTCTCTTTAATTCTTTGAAAGAGTGTGAGGCCAGGTGTGGTGGCTCATGCCTTTATTACCAGCACTTTGGGAGGCAAAGGTGGGAGGATCACTTTTTGTCAGGAGTTTGAGACCAGCCTGGCCAACATGGCGAAACCCCATCCCTACTAAAAATACAAAAACTAACTGGGTGTGATGGTGCACCCCTGTAATCCCAGCTACTTGGGAGGCTGAGGTAACCCGGGAGTTAGAGATTGCAGTGAGCCGAGATCCCACCACTGTACTCCAGCTTGGATGACAGAGTGAGACTCCGGCTCAGAAAAATAAATAAATATAAAAATAATACAAAAATGGAAAGAACGAGTTTGAGAAATATTTATATGAATTATTCTTTAAATGTTTGGAAGAATACAACAGTTTGCTGCCACAGGGTCCTGTGCCTTCTTTTTTTTTTTTTTTCTACTTTATTTATTTATTTATTTATTTATTTAGAGATGGAGTCTCGCTCTGTCACCCAGGCAGGAGTGCAGTGGCACGATCTCAGCTCACTGCAAACTCCACCTCCCAGGTTCACGCCATTCTCCTGCCACAGCCTCCCAAGTAGATGGGACTACAGGCACCTGCCACCATGCCCGGCTAATTGTTTTGTATTTTTTTTAGTAGAGACAGGGTTTCACCGTGTTAGCTGGGATGGTCGCAATTTCCTGACCTTGTGATCCGCCCACCGCGGCCTCCCAAAGTACTGGGATTAAAGGTGTGAGCCACCACGCCCTGCTGGTCCTGTGCCTTTCTTTAATGGGAGATTTTTTACTACCAATTTAATCTTTTTACTCATCATTGTTCTGTTCACATTTTCTATGTTCTTGTGAGTAAGTCTTGGTAGGTTATATGTTTCTAGAAATTTCTCCATTTTCCAGGTCATATTATTATTATTGTTGTTATGTGGAGTTGCTTATACCAGTCGCATGATCCTTTGTATTTCTGTGGTATCAGTTGTGATGTTTCATTATTCATTTCTGATTTTATTTACTTGACTCTTTTCTCTCTTAAGTACTACAGCTATAGGTTTATTTTGTTTATCTTTCTGAAAAGTTAACTTTTAATTTTATTGATTTTTTATATCTTTTTTTGTTCCTGGGTCTCATTCGTGGAGCAGGCTCACTAAGGAAGAGCCTTGGCTGTTATTCTGCAGTATCTATTTTGTAACTTCACTTTAAAATAAAATAATAGGCCTTTTTACTTAAAAGAGGTTTGGATTTATAGAAAAAAAATGAGTAGAAAGTATGAGGAGCTCCCATATAAACTCTCTCTCACCCTCACACTTTCCTCTGTCACATGTCTTCGATAAGTATGGTACATTTGCTACAGCTGATGAACCAACATTGATTCATTGTTATTAGCTGAAGTCTATAGTTTACCTTAGGATTTACTTTGGTGTTGTGCAGTCCTAGGGTTTAGACAAATGCATAAAACATGTATCCACCATTACAGTATCATACAGAATTGTTCCATTACCCTAAACATCCCTAGTGCTCCACCTATTTATTCTTCCCTCTCCTTCTCAACCTCTGGTAACCATGGATCTTTTTACTTTATCTATAGTTTTTTACTTTCCAGAATGTCATGTAGGTGGAATAATACAGTATGTAGCCTTTTAATATTGGCTTCTTTCACTTTGCAATATACATTTAAAGTTCCTCTGTGTCTTTTTGTGGCTTGATAACTAATTTTTTATTATTGCTAAATAATATTCCATTGCATGGATACACCAAAGTTTATCGATTCACTTATTGAAAAACATCTTGGTTGCTGTAGACTCACTTTTAACTGTAAGTTATAACCAACAGATCATTTATATTTTAAGAAGTACTCTTTTCCAACACTAATGCCAAGATGTGCTTCCTTAACAAAAAAAATCCCTTTAAGAGCAATACCTTTCCCATTCTTTAATTTTCTCATGTATTTTAGATACAAAAACACAGTTCAACAGATGTTTTAAGCTAATCACTGTTATAAATAACAGAAACTTTTCATCCCATATTTTATCGGTCCCTAAGAATGGTGAGGACACTATGCAACTCACAAATGTAGTTGTCATTTATTAATGCAAACAATAATAATTGAGTAACTGCTATACTCTTTTCTATAAGATAATAAATACATATTGAAAAAAGAATAAACATATTTTCAATCCCATGTTCAGAAATTTGTGTCATTAGAAAGGAGATGACAAAAATGGCAACATTTATTATAATTAAAGAAGTATGCTCTTTTCCCCTCTATATTCTAACCCTTAGTTTCAGCTTATGTTACTTTGAAATACAATTTGATGAAATGATTTGTAAAGCCACACCACTAAACTACTCTGCTCATAGCTTTTAAAAAATAAACTGTTTGCTGACCCTGTTTCAAACATTTTATTGTTTTGTATGTTTTATTGCTATAAATATTACTGTATTCCTATAACATTTTCAGTTCTTTCTTTCCTTAACTTCTTAGAAGTAGTTATTAAGGTTTCTACTATTCCAATTTGATTTTGTGAGACACTAAATCTTTATCATATAACTCAGAATTTTAAAGCTGCTATATGGTTTTTCTTTGTGACTTGGCCTCTAGAATCATAAAAGAAGCAGCATCATATCCACTTTCAATGTGTAGAGTGATCTCTTTATTTTTTTCCATATCCTAACCCAGACAATTTCTTATACTGTGGGAAAATTAAAGCTGCTAAACAGCATTCTTCTGTCATTGAATACCTTAGATTTAAAATGAATGTGGCATAATGGGTACTAACAATGTATGTCCTCTGTACCCCTACCAATCCTTACGGCACATCTCACTAATTCATCACCATCCAATCAATAATGGCTCCTACAGAGAGGGGGTGGAAGAAGAATGCCTTTCTTTTTCCCATAAATATTTGAAATTGGCCTAATTATATTGTCTTGTGCTTGGGTGCAGGGACGATAGCCTTTCATTTAGATGAGCAGAGCGATACACAGGTGGAAGAAGTACCTAGTTAGGAAGATTAAATAAAAATGTGCCACTGAACTGTGTAACTGCAGAAACCATCATCTGCCTATATTCCAATTGCATAAAATTGGATCTTATTAACAAAAGGTAATACGAGACAGAAACCAACAGAACAGAACATTGCCAATTTCCCATGGTCACATGTACAGTGATCTCCCTCTCCCTACTTTTCCTTTCTTTCCCTAACCTTTTCCCTTTCTGTTTGCACTCCCTATTTTCCCCCCACCATAGAAAGTTTCTTGTCCTCTTGTCACCTTTCTCTGTATTACTTTCCTTCTCATTGAGCCTCCTTTTCTCCTTTATCTTGTTTTCTTTCTCTCTTTCCTCTTGGACATAGTAGTAACATAACCAGGAAAGTGATTTGAGATGATCAGTCTTGCAGCTCTAAGAAGTACAAGCTTCAAAGGGATCAACCTACATGTGGGGAAAATTATTAGAAAATATTACAGTTTTTAGGCAAGTGATGATGAGGTTCTGAAATGGTGGTCATGGGAAAGGTAAAGAGAGGGTAGATGCGAGAAATATTGTAAAGATAGAATTGACAGCTTCACAACTGTAGTAAGGACTAGAGCATACTTTCAGAACATTAGAGAATCATTTGCACATCATAACTGTGAATTTTTCAACTGCTAATTTGGCATTGCAATGTGAACTTCAACAATCTGCCCTTTATATACATAAAAATATCATGAATAAATCAGGGGAAAACTAATGAGAAAATACATACCAAAGAGCTAAGTAAGCTCCATGAAGAAAATCAACAACCGTTTGTAATTCAGTTCAATCATGTGCTGGGTAATTGCATATTATGCAATCCAAAAGCATGTGCACTTTCTATTGTAAAATCAGGTTGAGTCCTGAATGTTGGCTCTCTGTGAATGCAGACTTCTACAGAGGGCCTACAGTGAGTTTGCATGTTTAGATGTGCTAAAATATGCACTTGAAAAAAAAAAAAAAAAAAACACTTCTCTCCTATGACCTCTTTGGAAAAATAATACCATTGGGCATCACGCCTTGGAAACCCACATGGCACAGTTAATGAAAAGCCAG